>NC_057715.1:52632515-52639837 GCF_004010195.1 Chiloscyllium plagiosum
TCAGCCCATTGGCCCATCTGGTCAAGATCCTGTTGTAATCTGAGGTAACCCTCTTCGCTGTCCACTACATCTCCAATTTTGGTGTCATGTGCAAACTTACTAACTGTACCTCTTATGCTCACATCCAAATCATTTATGTAAATGACGAAAAGTAGAGGACCCAGCACCGATCCTTGTGGCACTCCACTTGTCACAGGTCTCCAGTCTGAAAAACAACCCCCACCACCACCTTGTACCTTTGAGCCAGTACTGTATCCAAATGGCTAGTTCTCCCTGTATTCCATGAGATCTATCCTTGCTAATCAGTCTCCCATTGGGAACCTTTGTGAATGCCTTACTGAAGTCCATACAGATTACATCTACTGCTCTGCCCTCATCAATCTTCTTTATTACTTCTTCAAAAAACTCAATCAAGTTTGTGAGACGTGATTTCCCACGCAGAAAGCTATGTTGACTATCCCTAATCAGTCCTTGCCTTTCCAAATACATGCACATCCTGTCCCTCAAGATTCCCTCCAACAACTTGCCCACCACTGAAGTCAGGCTCACCAGTCTATAGTTCCCTGGCTTTTCTTTACTGCCCTTCTTAAACAGTGGCACCACATTTGCCAACCTCCTGCATTCTGGCACCTTACCAGTGACTATCAATGATACAAATATCTCAGCAAGAGGCTCAGCAATCACTTCTCTAACTTCCCACCGAGTTCTCGGGTACACCTGATCAGGTCCTGGGGATTTATCCACCTTCATGCGTCTCAAGACATCCAGCACTTCCTCCTCTGTAAACTGGACATTTTGCAAGATGTCACCATCTATTTCCCTACAGTCTATATCTTCCATATCCTTTTCCACAGTAAATGCTAATGCAAAATATTCATTTTGTATCTCCCCCATTTTCTGTGGCTCCACAAAAGACTGCCTAGCTGATCTTTGAGGGTCCCTATTCTCTCCCTAGTTACCCTTTTGTCCGTAATATATTTATAAAAACCCTTTGGATTCTCCTTAATCCTATTTGCCAAAGAGATCTCATGTCCCCTTTTTGCTCTCCTGATTTCCCTCTTAAGTATACTCCTACTTCCTTTATACTCTTCTAAGGATTCACTCGATCTATCCTGTCTATACCTGACATATGCTTCCTTCTTTTTCTTAACCAAACCCTCAATTTCTTTAGTCATCCAGCATTCCCTATACCTACCAGCCTTCCCTTTCACCCTGACAGGAATATACTTTCTCTGGATTCTTGTTATCTCATTTCTGAAGGCTTCCCATTTTCCAGCGTCTCTTTACCTGCGAACATCTGCTCCCAATCAGCTTTTGAAACTTATTGCCTAATACGGTCAAAATTAGCCATCTTCAAATTTAGAACTTCAACTTTAAGATCTGGTCTATCCTTTTTCATCACTAATTTAAAACTAATAAACTTATGGTCGCTGCCCCTCCCCCTCCCCCACACTGACACCTCAGTCACCTGCCCTGCCTTATTTCCCAAGAGTAGGTCAAGTTTTGCACCTTCTCTAGTAGGTACATCCACATACTGAATCAGAAAATTATCTTGTACACACTTAACAAATTCGTCTCCATTTAAACCCTAAACACTATGGCAGTCCCAGTCTATGTTTGGAAAGCTAAAATCCCCTCCTATAATCACCCTATTATTCTTACAGATAACTTACAAATTTGTTTCTCAATTTCCCTCTGACTATTAGGGGGTTTATAATACAATCCCAATAAGGTGATCATCCCTCAAATTTCTGTGACCATATGCATGTCCAGGAGTCTCTTAAATGTCCCCAATGACCCTGCCTCCACAACTGCTGCTGGCAATGCATTCCATGCTCTCACAACTCTCTGTGTAAAGAACCCGCCTCTGACATCCCCTCTATACTTTCCTCCAACCAGCTTAAAACTATGACCCCTCGTGTTAGTCATTTCTGCCCTGGGAAATAATCTCTGGCTATCGACTCTATCTATGCCTCTCATTATCTTGTATACCTCAATTAGGTCCCCTCTTCTCCTCCTTTTCTCCAATAATAAAAGCCCGAGCTCAATAGTCCGATAGTTTTTAACTTTGTAATTAATTGGAGGATTATGGAGATTGGAGATTATGGAGATTGGGCAGCCAAGTGGAGTTGAGGTTGAGATCCAATCACACAAGATCATGTTAAATGGCAATGCTGGCTCAAGGGGCTGAATTCTCTACTCCTGCTCTTGGTTCTTATGTTCTTGTATGCCTTCTTTTTCTCTCACATAGTTCTACCTCACAATAGCTTCATGGGATTATTATCAGAAGATAAGCTTCTGTAAGCTCTTCCTTGCTTAGGCCATGACAGTCCTGATTGTATCATTTTTCACAGTTCCTTTTCAACTGACCAATCAATCTTACCTTGTTTCAGAGTTTTGTCATTTTCTGGTAAGTTACTCAGTTTTTTAACATCTCTGAGCTTTTCAGATGTTAATCCTTTTTAATCAGCTCACACAGAGTATTAAGAGCTGCTGTCTACTTTTCTTTCAACCAGAAAAATATTAATCTCTTCCTGAAAAAGATTTTCTTCTTCCCGTCACGAGAATTTAATGTGTTCTTCTTTTCACATTTATCTTCTTTCTCCATTTACAAGTTTGCTGATGGACATCAACACAATTGGTCAGACCTCAAACAACAATGCGACAGAGTGCAGAAAAGAGAAAGAGAGCTTAATGATATGGTGTAAAGACAACAATCTCTCCCTCAATGTCAACAAAATGAAAGAGCTGACCATCGACTTGAGGAAGCAAAGTGGAGGACATACCCTTGACTGCATCAATGATGCTATGCTGGAGATGGTCTAGAGCTTCAACTTTTTAGGAGTACATATCACCAATAATCTGTCCTGGTCCACCCACATTGACACTCCTCTCAAGAAAGCCATGCCTCTACTTCCTCAGAAAGGTAGAAACAATGACTGCAGATGCTGGAAACCAGAGTCTAGATTAGAGTGGTGCTGGAAAAGCACAGCAGTTCAGGCAGCATCCGAGGAGCAGTAAAATCGATGTTTCGGGCAAAAGCCCTTCATCAGGATTCCTGATGAAGGGCTTTTGCCCGAAACATCGATTTTCCTGCTCCTCGCTTGCTGCCTGAACTGCTGTGCTTTTCCAGCACCACTCTAATCTAGACTCTACTTCCTCAGAAAGGCTAAGGCAATTCTTACCAATTTTTATGGATGAACCATAAGTAGCATCCTAGCTGGATGCAACACAACTTTACATTGCAAAACACTAAATCAAAGCCGCAAGGAATTATAGAGAGCTGTGAATGCAGCCTTGTCCATAAATCAGCCTTCCATCCATTGACCTGTTTGAGGACACTGGATCTACAATCAATGGAGATTAGAAGGATGAGGGGGGGATCTAATTGAAACATACAGCATATTGAATGGCCTGGACAGAGTAGATGTTGGGAAAATTTTTCTATTGGTAGGAGAGACTAGGACCTGAGGGCACAGCCTTAGAGTAAAGGGAAGACCTTTTAGAATGGAGATAAGGAGAAACTTTTTCAGGCAGAGAGTGGTGAATCTATGGAATTCTTTGCCAGGAGGCTGTGGAGGCCAGGTCATTAAGTTCATTGAAGACTTTTATAGCTAGCTTTTTGAGTATCAGGGTATCAAGAGTTACTGGGAGAAAGCAGGAGAATGGGATTGAGAAACCTATCAGCCATGATTGAATGGCAGAGCAGACTCAATGGGCTGAATGGCCTACTTTCTGCTCCTGCGTCTGATGGTCTTATGGACTCTGTCTACAAACAGGATTAAGGAGAATCGTAAGATATTTTATAAATGCCTTGAAGGGAAGGGGTAGAGCCTGTTAGGGACCAAAAGGACAAACTGTGTGAAGCCGCAGGATGCTAAATGAATGCTTGGTCTTCACTCTGAAAAAGGAGATTGTGGATACAGAATTCAGGAAAAGTTGACTGTGAGGAGCTGTGAGGAGCTTGCACAGTTTGCCATTGGAAATAGGGAGGTATTGGAAGCTCTGACGAGCTTAAGAATGGCAAATCCTCTGGCTTCGACAATGTGGGAGGTGAGGCAGGAAATTGCAGGGGCTCTGGCACAATTTTTTAACTCCTCTCTGGCCACAGGGAACATGCCAGAGGACTGGGGGGCTGCAAATACGGTTTCACTTTTCAAGAAAGGTGATACAGATAAACCAGAAAATTACAGATCGATGAGACTCAGGTCAATGGTAGGGAAACTATTGGAGAAAATTCAGAAGAAGACAATTAATACCCATTTGGAAATGCATGGATTAATTAGGGATAGTCAGCATAGCTTCGTCAGAGGGAGGTCATGCCTAACAAATGTGTTAGATGTTTTTCAAAAATATGATCAAGTGTGTGTATAAGGGAATTTCTGTTTATGTAGTTTACATGAACTTTAGCAAATCTTTTGACAAGATACTGCATGGGAGATTGATTCAGAAGGTTAAAGCATTAAAACTATGCCCCCTCGTGACTGATCCCTTAACCAAGGGGAACAGCTGCTCCCTAATCATCTTGTCCATATACCTCATAATCTTTTACACCTCAATTATGTCCCCCTTAAGTCTTCTCTGCTCTAAAGAAAACAAGACAAGTCTATTTAATCTCTCCTTATAGCTCAATTGCTTCATCCCAAGCAGCATCCCGGTGAACCTCGTCTGTACTCACTCCAGCGCCCTATAGTGAGATAACCAGAACTGCACACATTAATCCAGCTGTGGCCTAACCAATACTTTGCACAACTCAAACATAACCTCCTTGCTCAATTGAGGGAAGCTTGGTGAAATGGATCAGAACTGGTTTAATAATAGGACACAAAGGGTACTGGTAGAAAACTGTTCAAGTGACTGGTGGCTGGTGCCCAGCAATGTACCATAAGGATCAATACTGGGACCTTTATTCTTTGTTATATGCATAAATGACATAGATGAAAATGTGAAGGGAATATTAAACAAGTTTGCAGACCACACCAAGATTGGGAGGCTGGCTAATAGTGGAGAAAATTGTTGTAGGTTACAGGAAGATGTAGATAGGTTGGTCAGATGGGCTGATGGTATTTAACCCTGATAAGTTGATGTGATGCACTTTGAGGAAGAAACAAATGAGGGAGTATTTCATGAATAGCAGGACACTATTTAGCACAGAGGAACAGAGGGATCTTTGGGAAATTATTCATAGATTCCTGGATTTGGCAAAGTGCATGAATAGTAAAGAAGGCAGGTGGGATACTTTCGTCAGTCACAACATTGAGCAAGGAGGTAATGTTGGTTATCTCTTAACTGGATTAATGTGTGCAGTTCTGGTTACCTCATCACAGTACACTGAAGTGGGTACAGAGGAGGTTCACCAGGATGTTGCCTGGGATAGAGCAATTGAGCTATAAGGAGAGATTAAATAGACTTGGATTGTTTTCTTTCGAGCAGAGAAGACTGAAGGGGGACATAATTGAGGCATAAAAGATTATGAGGGGTATGGACAAGGTGATTAGTAAGCAGTTGTTCCCGTTGGTTGAAGGGGGCATAGTTTTAAGTTAAGGAGCAGAAGATTCAAAGGGGATATGAGAAAAAACTTTTTCACTCAAAAGATTGTGGGAATCTGGAATATACTGCCTGGAATGGTAGTGGATGCTGGAAACCTTCTAACCTTTAACCTTGGCATATCATATCATTCAAGGATATGGGACAAGTACATAAAATTGGGATTAGCATGCCTTTAGTGATAGTTATTATCGGTGCAGACTTGATGGGCCGAAGAGTTTTTTCTAAGCTCTATGACTCTATTGAATCAAAATGCCAACTCCACAGGATCTCAGTTAAAAGCGTTGGGAGGATGTGAATACATTGAAGAGGTTTATAGAAATGGTTTCAGTTATGAGGGAAGGTCACAAGAATCAGTGCTGGTCCACTGCTTTTTGTCATTTATATAAATAATTTGGATGTGAACATGGGAGGTATGGTTAGTAAGTTTGCAGATGACACCAAAATTGGAGGTGCAGTGGACAGCAAAGAAGGTTAACTCAGAGTACCATGAGATCTTGATCAGGTGGGCCAAGGAGTGGCAGATGGTATGTAATTTAGATAAATGTGAGGTGCTGCATTTTGAAAAGGCAAATCAGGGCAAGACTTATACACTTAATGGTAAGGTCCTGGGGAGTGTTGCAGGTTCATAGTTCCTTGAAAATTGAGTTACAGATAGATAAGATAGTGAAGATGTTTCGTATGCTTGCCTTTATTGGCCAGTGCATTGAGTATAGGAGTTGGAACGTCATGTTGTGTTTGTTGTGTTTGTACAGGACATTGGCTAGCCCACATTTGGAATAGTGCATGCTATAGGAAGGATGCTGTTAGACTTGAAAGGGTTCAGAAGAAGATTTACAAGAGTGTTGCCAGGGCTGGAGGGGAGGCTGAATAGGCTGGGGCTACTTTTCCTGGAACATCAGAGGCTGAGGGATAACCTTAGAGACGTTTATAAAACCATGAAGAGGATGGATAGGATAAATAGACAAGATCTTTTTCCTGTGGTGGGGGTGTGCAGAACTAGAGGGCATAGATTTGGGATGAGAGGGGAAAGATATAAAAGGGACCTAAGGGGCAACTTCTTCACACAAAGGAGCGGGAAGCGGAGGAGATGCGGTGGAGAGCATCGTCAACCACGTCTGAGGGGAAATTGCAGTCTTTGAAGAAGGAGGCCATCTGGGTTGTTCGGTATTGGAATTGGTCCTCCTGGCTGACCCATTGTCTCAGCCTGCTCCTGCCCCACCGAACCCATCTCTGCATACCTCGACACGGTCCTGTCCCCCTTAGTCCAAGAACTCCCCACCTACGTGCAGGACACCACCCACGCCCTCCACCTCCTCCATGATTTTCGCTTCCCTGGACCCCAACGCCTTATCTTCGCCTAACGCCATGGACATTCAGTCCCTATACACCTCCATTCCCCCATCACGAAGGCCTCAAAGCCCTCCGCTTCTTCCTTTCCCGCCGACCCAACCAGTACCCTTCCACTGACACCCTCCTTCGACTGACTGAACTGGTCCTCACTCTGAACAACTTCTCTTTCCAATCCTCCCACTTTCTCCAAACCAAAGGAGTAGCCATGGGCACCCGCATGGGCCCCAGCTATGCCTGCCTCTTTGTCGGATATGTGGAACAGTCCATCTTTCACAGCAACACTGGCACCAACCCTTTCCTCCGCTACATCGATAACTGTATCAGCGCTACCTCGTGCTCCCACGAGGAGGTTGAACAGTTCATCCACTTCACCAACACCTTCCACCCCGACCTCAAATTCACCTGGACAGTCCCAGATTCCT
>NC_057715.1:52640551-52699066 GCF_004010195.1 Chiloscyllium plagiosum
CACCCCCTCTCCCGCCTATTGCCCTCACCTTAACCTCCTTCCACCTATCGCATCCCCAACCCCCCTCCTCCAAGTCCCTCCTCCCTACCTTTTAACTTAGCCTGATTGGCACACCTTCCTCATTCCTGAAGAAGGGCTCATGCCCGAAACGTCGATTCTCGTGCTCCTTGGATGCTGCCTGACCTGCTGCGCTTTTCCAGCAACACATTTTCAGCTCCGATCTCCAGCATCTGCAGTCCTCACTTTCTCCTCCTATTTGAGGGCCCATTGTACCCACCAGCAAAATGATTGCCCCTTTTTCCACCTCACAGATGTAATTGTGAGGCTACAAGACTCCACAGAAGCTTTCCCAAAGACCAATCTTGTCACTGAAACTGGTCACCCACACCGGCCACTGGAATCTCGGGCCGCAAGACATTGCAAAATTCTGAAGCCATGTCAAGGACCCAACTCATCACCGATCTGGGACTGGAAGACGTCACAAAAGCCACCCAAAGTATGTGCCTTGATCATTTCATCAGTACAATTTTAAGAGATATGCTCACTTAATATCACTGTATTAGACTATGTAATCTAAGGCTGTATATGTCTCAAATTCTGTTGTTACTTGGGGCACTTAAAGCATGACACATTCACAAAAGCATGCGATTGTTTATAACCCAATAGCTTAATGTTAGCTCAGGCTATGTCTGTGAATGTAATACTTGCATATGACCTAAAATGGATCTGAAAAGTTCCATAAGGCTTCTTAGTGACAGGCATATATTGGATATCAATGTCTATGGATGTAGGTTGCTTGTGACTTATGCCCATGGAGGGTACCTGAGATATTGGTGCCTGGTGTATATATAGAGGCCCTTTGGTGCAAGCAGTGAGTTAAACCTGCTAGGTACCCATTCTAATTTCCTCGTTGTGTTTTCTCAACATCTAGCTTATTTAATAAGTTTGGCAGTTAAAACGCTAAATATCACTGAGACTAATTGGGTCCTCAACAAGTAATAACTCACTGCTGCCTAGCTTGAAGCTCTAGCACACCAACTGTGAAAAGCATAAAGGATGGAGTGATATGATTCCAATGAGATGGGCATTGCCAAACTTCTTGTCAGATTCTGACACAAACCTTGCTACAGTCCATGTCAGGCGGAGGTGGGTACTGCAGATATTGGAGATTAAGTCAAGATTAGAGTGGTGCTAGAATTCCTGATGAAGAGCTTTTGCCCGAAATGTCGATTTTCCTGCTTCTCAGATGTTGTCTGATCTGCTGTGCTTTTCCAGCACCACTCTAATCTTGACGACAGTCCATATCACTCTGACCACTATAAGATTCTGTTTATTGTCTCTATACATTCAGTCTTGGTGGATATATCACATGATCTCCTGTGGCAGGAGCAACTGGGTAAATACCTGAGAAGTAGATTCAGTCAGAGCAGCAATAGGAGCTAAATCCAAAAGCAGAGCTTCGGAGGTAAAGTCATAGCTCAAAAAGTGACATAGGCTTGGCTGTTCAGGGACCAGGTCCAGAGACTGAGTGAGTAGTGTCAAGGGGGAGAAAGAGTATAAAGTACTTACCTTTTGTCATTGTAGTCTGTGCGGAATAGGAAGTGAGAGTGAGATATCTGATTTGGTGGAGTAATGGGTAAGGTTGTGTGATTGTGTGATTGGTTCCTATATTATTGGCTATAGTCAAGATTCAAAATGGCAGGAGAACGTTGCCCTATGGATTACTTCTTCAGCAATATGTACAACATCAGGGACTCTTCTAGTGTCCATGGTGACTGTATATGTGAATGTGTTCAGCTGCAGCTCCTGCTTTGTTGCACGGAGTACCTAGACTATGGATGGACTCACAATGGAGCAACCGTGAGGCTGAGAATGTTGCAGATAGCACATTGGTCACACCATTAGTAAAGATCACACAGATAGAAAAAGAGTTGAGTGACCACCAGGAAGGCAAGTAAGCATGGGTAGGCAGTACAGGAATCTTTGTCCTCTGAAACAGATATATACCATTTTGGATACTATTGGAAGTGGATGGCCTCTCGTGGGAAACTAACGGCAGCAGGTAGATCAATAGCACCACTACTGGCTGTCTTGTATGGCAGGGAAGGTCAAAATGTAGGTGAGCAATATTGATAGGGGACTTCTATAGTCAGAGGTACAGATAAGCATTTCTGTGGCCACAAACAAGATTCCAGGATTGTGTGTTACCTCCTTGCTGGCAGGGTCAAGAATGTCTGAGCATGCACAGGATGCGTTGAAAGGATGGGTGAGCAACCGGGGGTCATGGTCTATATTGATACTAATGACAATAAGCAGAAAGAGAAAAGAGGCCCTACTAGGGGAATTTAGGGAATTAGGTAGTAAGTTGAAAATCGGGACCTTGATGCTTGTAATCTCAGGATTACTCTCTGTACCATATCTTAGTGAGACCAGAAAAAGGAAGATAATACATTTGAATGCATGGCTAAAGAGCTGGTGTAGGAGGGAGGATTTAGGATATTTGGATCATTGGGACATCTTCTGGGACAGGTAGGACCTGTAGAAAAAGGACAGGTTGCACCTAAACTGGAGGAGCATCAATATCCTTGCAGGGGGTTTTACTAATGCCACTTGAGAGAGTTTAAACTAGTCTGGCAGGAGTTTGGGAACCACAGCAGTAGGTCAGCATATGGAGTGATGAAGAGAAGAGAGGAGCTAAATCAAGTAAATCTAGTAGGAAGAACAGATTAATGAACATGCTGGGATTAGTGGTATGATGTTAATTTATTATAAAGCAGGAAGTATAGGTAAGGTAGATGAGTTTAAAGCCTGGATTACATAGAAATGCAATATGGTGGCTGTTACAGAAATCTGGTTGAGAGGAAAGGCAGGATTTTCAGCTCAAAGATGTAGGTGTTTCGGGTGTGATAGAGACGGATGTAAAAGGTGTGGAGGAGTTGAATTACTGAATAAGGAGAATGTCATAGCTACATGACAGGAGGGTATCTTGGAGGGCTATCCAGCAAGGTCATATGCTCAAACTGAACCTCCCAGAAGGCAACAGCCATGCGAGAAACATATATGTAAGCAGATCACAGAAAAATGCAAAAACAATAGGGTTGTAATAGTGGGTTGTTTTAATTTCCCCTATATTCACTGAGAATCTCTTACTGTCAAGGGGCTTAGATGGGGCAGAATTTGTTAGATGCATCCAGGAGGGATTCTTGAACCAATGTGTAGATAGTCCAATCAGGGAAGGGGCTATATTAGATCTTAATTTGGGAATGAGCCTGGCCAGGTGATCAAAGTTTGCATGGCGCAGCCTTTTAGGAACAGTGACCATAATTCCATAATATTTAAGACAGTTTCTGGAAAGGGTAAAACTGGTCCTCGGGTGGAAGTGCTAAATTGGGGTAAGCTTAATTATGGTAGTATTAGGCAGGAACTGGAAAAATTGGATTTGGGACGGGTATTTACAGGTTAATCCACAACTGACATGTGGGACTTCTTGAAAGTCTGTTGACCAGAGTTCAGAACCACCATCAGGGGTCTGATGAAGGTTAGCTTGCTCTCTCTTTCCATGAATACTATCTGACCTGTTGCTGTTTTCAGTGCAGATTCCAGCATCTGCAGTAATTTTCTCCTTTAGGATCAGCAGGTTCCTATGAGGATGAACGATAAGGATGGCAAGATTCAGGAACCTTGGATAATGAGAGATATTATAAGATTATTAAAAAGAAAAAAGAAGCATAGGTAAAGATTAGAAAAATGGAAATCAAGCAAGGAGTGCAGTGTAATAACCATAAGGAAAGGCTGGACAACTTGGATTGTTTTTGCTACAGTATCAGAGGCTGAGGGGTGACCTGGTAGAAGTATATAAAATTATGAGGGGCATGGATTGGATGGATATTTGGGGTTTCTTTTCAAGGATGAAAATGTTAAATAGCAGGGCTAATAAGTTTAGGTGAGAGGACGAAAGTTTAAAGAAGAGGCACAGGGAAAGTGTTTCACACAGAAGATTGTAAGTGCTCGAATGTGCTGCCAGAGGAGGCATTAAAAACGTAAATGATAGCAAAGTTTAGACAGACACATGAACAGGCAGAGATTAGAGGGATACAGATCACGTGCAGGCAGATAGTATTTAGAATAAATTTAGAATAGCATCATAGTTGGTACAGACATGGTAAACTAAAGGTACTGTTCCTGTGCTGTAGTGTGCTGTGCTCAATGATCCTTAAATAGTTATCACAACTTAGCTTCACCCTGCTTTGTGTTATTGGTGATGGATGTGTAACCTTTCTCATAGATGTGTGGTTGTTTACTCGTATGATATCCTCAGTATCTAAGTCATCATTCTTGTGATGGATGTGTAATGGTATCCAGTTCATCTATTTCTTCACAGAACTTGACCATTACCCATTACCATGTCATATGACAGTAGCTCTTTCGGCCTAAGATGTGACACTGAACATGTTTCCAGTGAAGAATTAAAATAGGTCCTAGTGCAGACCCCCTCACTGTATTACCTGACCCAAAACACCCCTTCACCTTGGAACTTGCAGCCATGGATTCCACACTGGCAAGTGTACTCGAAGAACAACAAAATAAATTTGGACCAGTAGCCATTGCCACCTGGACTCTTTCACCAGTAGAGCAGGGCTTCTCTACAAGTAAGAAGCACTTGATAGTCGTGTGCTAGGCTGTACAAGATTTTGCCTATGTTGTCAGTCTGATCTCCCTAACCATTTTGATGGAGTACACCCCCCTTCAACCTTCATTGGACAGTAGGTTTAAAATGGTACAGTCAGCCACATATCATGCTGGACCCTAATAATATCAGGTCAAGTGACATTGCAATCAAATGAAACAAAGTACCAAACCATCTTCCTAGCCGACAATTTGGGCAATGGAGGAGATCACCCTGAGTGTCAGGTAGTGCCAACAAAAGTCCCCAAGAGATCATTTCTGCCAAAACAAACTGGGTAAGACCAAATGGAACTTGGGAGCAGATAAGAGACCCCCAGAAGGATATTCACAGATGGACCCTCTGCAGTGGAGGAAGTACACCAAAAGACAGGACGTGGTAAATATATGGAGAACAACAGAGGCAAAACTCTAATAGTGTTACAGCTCCCCGATGAAATGAATGTTCAGGCTGATGAGCCAGCAGCTGTAACCTACATGGTCAGACACCCTGAAAAATGTCCCCAACCAGCAGACGTACACTCAGACAACATATATTTCTACAATAGTTTAACTTACCTTCTGCCACTGTGGGAAGCTAAATGATTTGGCTTGACAGAAGGGAAACCATTACTGTCTGCTTCCCTGCTAAAATTTATTCTCCAAACTGCCCAAGTTCATAAATGATTAAAGTTAGAGCCAATGAACCTCCCCAACTGGGAACATAAGTGCAGATGAATTAGCTAAGCAGGGTGCCCATGAAGATGAACAATGGTAGCTCCCATTCTTGAACAAATAGACATTGTCACTGTGTGCTAAACCAAGATTGAAGATCTTGTATAGGCTCACAGTAGCAACACCGAATTAAAGTAAGTACAAGAAGGAGCAATCCCTGCCTCGTCTAACAAGTGGGAGGACAAGTTAATTATAAGGGACAGACTTGTTCTCAAAGATGGATAGTATGTGGGACCAGTCCAGGACCAAAGTCAATGATTTATCAATGCCATAATGTCCAGGGTCATCAAGTGATAGAAGCCATGACTGACAGTATTAAGGGATTGTGTTGATAATCAGAAATAGGAAAATTCATAAAACATTATGTGCAGAATTGTATCTTCTGCATCCTGACAATCCAGACAATATGCCTGTAAAGGAGAACTAACACATACTATGCCAGTAGCAAGACTACGGATTGATCCTCAAATGGATTACATCAGACACTTACTACACTGTAAAGGGGGATATAGGTTTATCCTGCTCATTATGGACATTTTTAACAAATGGGGATACACGTTCCCCATTCGAACAAATACCACTAAAGTTGCAGCAGCCATCTTAATTCAACACATTTTCACTAGATGACATCTTTCCCACATTATAGATTCAGACCAGATTTTTTAGCCGAAGTAATGCAGGCAGTGATGAATATATTTGGTGTTAGCCAAAGGTTCCACATCGCCTACCATCTTCTAACTGGTGAAACTGTAGAGAGAATGAATGACACCCTCAAAGTCATGCTGTGATAGATCATCCAGGAAAACAACTCCACATGGAACGTAGTGTTATCCTTTGCTTTCATGTTTGCAATGAACTCACCCTCCAGTTCAACTGGATTCACCCCCATATTCTAGTGACTGAGCAACCCATGAGAGGTTTCAAACCCTTAATGAGTCTGAACTTGACAGACCCTGAGGTTGAATGAATGAATGAATGACTAATTGTCGTGTGTATTTTACAGTGACATACAATAAAGTACAGTGAAAAGCTTTCATTTGTCACCATAATCCGGCACTATTTTGATAGGTTAAGAATAAGAGAATATGAAAAGGCAAAGTCCTCTGCCTTGGGAACACTTGGAAAATTCCATTGGAAAATGTCCAAAACTGCATACAAAATAGCAGCAAAAAGTGTGGTGCTGGAAAGGCACAGCAGGTCAGGCAACATCCAAGGAACAGGACAGTCAACGTTTTGGGCATAAGTCCTTCATCAGAATGAAAGATTATGCCTGAAACATCGACTCTCCTGGTCCTTGGATGCTTTCTGACCTGCTGTGCTTTTCCAGCACCGCCCTTTCTGACTCTGATTTCCAGCATCTGCAGTCCTCACTTTCTCCTGCATATAAAGTAGCGGCCATCACAATGGCAAAAACAGAGCAAAGTATACTTTGATGGGAAGATGAATTCTGTAGAGTATGAAGTAGGGCATTAGGTATTGTTACAAACTTTCCTGCAGGAACATTCCTGTTCCCCAGGATTCCAGGTTTCCGCTCAGTGGTGGACAAGGCCAGCCCAGTCTGTACAGAATTTTGCTTGACACAGGAAAAACTGAGTGGTACCATTTAATCAGTTAAAGGCCTATGGAACCCAAAATAACAGTCACAAACACCATGTGTCTCTTTGGGAACTGGGAGAAACAGATCCAAACCCAAATCCTGATCCAGACCCGGACCAGCCCCACATTCCCAATCCTGATCCAGGACCAGTCCCACCTACCAATCCAGGTCTGAATCTCAGACCAGCCCAAATACTGTCCCGCCTCAGGCTTCAATTTCAGGAATTGACCCACAGCTGGCACCAATGATTGCAGCCAGAAGAGGCAGGCCTTGGCATACAGCAGTCTTGAAATGAAAGGAATGGTTAGAAACAATGCATGCAAGAGAATGTTCTATGCAACTCTCCAATCCAGATACAGAGACAACCCCTTTAAGAAGGCAGTCATTGCAAATTTCCAGTGGGATCTGGTGGAGAAACAAATACCCGGCAGACTGAGCTCTCCCATATTAGACAGGGGATGTCTTATTCAAATCAAAGGCCATTTTGTCTTCTGGCCATTTTTCATCTTGTCATCTAAATTTTAATCATCTGAACCTTTGACAGTGCTAATACCCTGGCCCCCTGCCAACCCTGCCATTTTGGATCAACCAATGTCAGGCCTGAAGCAATGCCTGACACATGCAATTAATAACAGAAGAGGAATTGGGAGAATTTAATAAAATCAAATTTTAGGAGGCGTTTGGTTAAGTGCAGGCCAAGGCCATACAATTAGAAAAAAATCTAAGATTTGGAGGATAGGAATGTGGAGAAGGATAGGAAGGTATCAAAACTTGTTCAGATATTAGATGAGGATAATAACAGATGCTTCCTTGATCCCTTCTTCAGTATGGGCCTGGTGGTCTACATCATCAGCTAGATTGTGAGGATGCCATCATCAGAAGCTCTAATTGGGCAAGGGTAGACATATCCCAGTTACATATGGTTTGCCCTGGAGGATGGAGTTTTGTGGGTCCATTCCAAAAAATCTGGGATTTTCAGGCATATCAACCAATAGGTTGTGTAGAGGAAGATCCCTTTAATGGCTCTTCCTTAACCTCAACCCTGTCTCTCTTCTTGCTGCTTCATGAGGGGGATACAATCATGTATCTCTCCTTCCTGATTCATATACCTTGCTGGGTTCTCTCTATTGTCTTTAACCACTCCCATGTGCTTGTGTCCTGGCAACAGTATAGTTTCCCATTTGACTCGCCAACTGACCATAATACCTCTCAGTTTGCTAGGGTAATATCACCTTCCCCAGTTGTGTCAAAAGGGAGGATGTCTTTAGTGCCTGGGTAGCACATTGGATGGCTTGAATACATGAGTGTTGGCCCATCATGACTGGATTCATTTTGTCAAAGTAGTATTCCACAGGCCAGAGCTTGTCTCCGTTTCTCTGTAGCTCTAGTGCAGACTGATTGCCCTTGCCTTCACTTCAAAAGGATTGAAAGGGCTTTTTTCATGTCAGGGAGTCCTAGCGCTGGTGCAGAGGCCAGTGTCTGTTTGAGTTTGACAAAGGCTGTCTCTTGCTTGAATCCCCATTCAATTTTCTCTAAGCTAGTTCGGTCCCCTTTCATAAGGTCTTGCAAGGGTCTAGATAGCTCGCTGAAATTTTCTACAGAGTTCCTGCAATAGTTAAATAGTCCTAAGACTTTTCTTATCCCTTTAACAGCAACTTTTTTTTTCATTTTTGATAATGTCACCTGACTGAGGTGACCAGAATATGATCTACATTCTTTTCCAGTTAATCTATTTAAAAAATTTGTTCCAAAATTCAGTATATTCCAGATTCAGGTTCCTTGATTTGTGTTTTTTTATTCTCCAGTTCCCTATCCACAGCTCCTCTCACCCAATAACAATAAAATAGCATCATACATGGACTCAAAATTTCTATCTGTGTGGAGTTTGCACATTCTCCCTGTGTCTGCGTGGGTTTCCTCTGGGTGCTCTGGTTTCTTCCCACAGTCCAAAGATGTGCAGATCAGGTGAATTGGTCATGCTAAATTGTCCATAGTGTTAGATGCATTAGTCAGAGGGAAATGGGTCTAGGTGGTTTACTCTTTGGAGGGCCAGTGTGGACTTGTTGGGCTGAAGGGCCTGTTTCCACACTGTGGGACATTTAATCCAATCTGTGGCCAGTGGAAGATCAAACAGTTGAGGAAGAACCTCATGCAGGTTAAGCAAGGATAAATCTTGGCTTGGATCAGTGACGAGTAGATGGCATACTTACAAAAATGTTTGAAATTGTCAGTTACAGCAAATGACCAAGGCCTGGCATAATGACAATTGTAAGGGGATCCCAGTAAAGGCTTTGGGGGTGATACTAGGGATCCTGATCATAACAACAAATCAAAGTGGGTTACAAGTCTTCAGGGTGGAAAATATCAGCATTATCTAATAAGGAGAATAGTTAGAATATGACATCACCCATCCATGTCCTGTTGACGAAGAGGTAAAACTCATAGGTGCCACTTTGGGTAAACATCAGCAGACAAAAAAGTAGTAGTGTGCTCATATCCAGTATAGTCAAATGAATGTGACCTATGCAATTTTTGGACTAAGTTAAACAGCAGCTAGCAACTATTGGCGACAGACAACAGTGGAAATCATGGTCAAATAGGTTTCAGAGATTCACATGGAACCAGTTACAACCAGTCTGATTGTTATGTGTTGGAGAATTAATGATCAGACTTTCTGGCACCTTGACTTCCAGCCAGTACCTGATACACCTCTCCAACATTGCAATAGTGACAGGTGTTGTGTAACCCAATTTGATGCTCTGTACCCTGCTCGTAACTCCATTGGCCAAAGGCCATAGAATGGTCAGGAAAATCTGGGGTGAGGAGGGATAAAGCACATGCCTGGAAGCCATCCCCTCAGTGAAGACTCGCAGCAAGATTTGTGGAAGAAGACTGCAGCAATCCAAGAAGTCCCAGGAAAAGATTGTCCCTGACCTGTGAGATTGTCCTTCTTGGAAGAGAGCCTGCCCTACATCAAAGAAGATGGAGCTTCCAATAGCTCAGCTCAAACACATGGATCATTATGGCTGATACCCTTTCTGAGATGGCTAAAGCAAGATAGGTAAGAAATATTGTAGAAATTTGGGAAACGCTCACATGGTATTTTTAATAAGGAATATTTTGTTTATAAAATTAAGTTGAACTGCCAATTGAATTCCGCCTCACTGACAACAATATTTGGGCAAAGTGTTTTTAATGCATAAAGCCTAATGAGCTAACTGCTTTCCCCAGTGATAGTTATCATTCTCAAGATGATGTCTTCAGAAAAAACCCACATAGATGTGATAAAATGGCGAGAAACAGCACAGTACATTTCTTTGCAATATTAGCAAACACAATTCCTTCCATGGCAAAATTAAACCCTTGATTGCTATTACAAGGCTGTAGCATAAGACACCCTGTTTAAGAAACTGTCTGATAAATTTGATTCTGTGAGCTGAGCCCTCAAATAAGATCACTCATTGTTTGATGTAATACATACATTAAAAATGGTTTTATTGGTTTACAGTTATGCAGAGGCAGTTGTCAGGACAGATTTAATTGTCATTATACTTGAAATCGGTCAACCACTGGAAACTCATAAAATAACAATCCATTAATTAATAATAATTTTGTCAAAAAATCAAAATGAACAACCAAGGTTTATGTTTAAAGTCAATGTATAAAGAATGCATTTGCATTGTAAATTGTGTATTATGACTGAGACATTCCAAAGCATTTCACAATGAAGCTCTTCTGAAGTATAGTCACTGTTATAGTGAATGCAGTATGCCAGCCAAGTTGCAAACCACAACTGCCACAAGTTACACATAAAACAAAACTTATTAAATAACTTGCATTGCTGATATTAGTTGAAGGATATATGTTATTTTGACATTGAGGTTGAAAAGAATGGAAGAGGAAAAGGATGCGTCCCTAAAAGTTAGATAGCTTCATTGGAATGTAAAAGATATTTATTACAGTCATTTGCATAAAAGCCAAAAGCTTTCTATTATAACTGCCATGGTAACAGCAAAAATACGTTATTTGTTCCTCCTCTTGGTTTGATATTGTTCATTTTTGTTTCATTTATGTATATTACAAGGAATTTCACTGATCCCTACAGCTGCTTGTAAGCACCTTTGTTTATCATGATGCAGGTCTATCAACAAAACCCCATATTACTTCTTCTCATCCAGCCAATTCCATTCACTTCAGTAGTTATTATCTCTTTGTTCCCATTCTGTACGTTAAATCCTTGAGCACTTAGTTTCTCTATGGCACTGTCAAAATGTTTGCTGAACTATAAATACATGTATTGATTTTAAGTTTCATACAGTTTAATGAATGGCCAGATGACTTGGAAGTGGTAGTAGAGACCTGAAGTTGATTTTATTGTTGACAATGTCCCAAGTAAAATTGATGGAAAGTCAAACTAGCTCTTTAAAATCAGATGCAAGGAAGGTGGTGCCAGAAAACAGAGAGGATCTGATTGCCTTTTTTTTTTTTTACCTTTAGTGCTGTCTTTAAGGTAACTGAGTATCTGACATGAAGCTCCAAACATTAGCAGAAGTAAAACTGATTAGCATTTTTCCATTGTATTTGAAACAGTTTTTTTGACCTTCTTTCAGTGAAAAGTAATTTCTCTTTTATTTCTTTATTAAATAAAATCTAAACAAAATAAGACAGCTTTCTTTCCCTTCAGAGAAAGTAAGAACTACGGATGTTGGAGATTAGAGTTGAGAGTGTGGTGCTGGAAAAGTACAGCAGGTCAGGCAGCATCCATGGAGCAGGAGAATTAACATTTCGGGCAGAAGCCCTTCATCAGGAATGAGGCTTGTGGGCTAAGTGGGCTGAGAGATAAATGGGAGGGGTTGGGTCTGCAGAGAAGGTAGCTGGGAATGTAATAGGTGATGAAGGTGGGGGTGAAAGTGATAGGTCGGACAGGAGGTTGGAGCAGATAGATGGGAAGGAAGATGGATAGGTAGGAACGTTAAGGAGGGTGGTGCCAAGTTGGAAGGTTGGGACTGGGATAAGGTGGGGGGAGGGAGAATGGGGAAACTGGTGAAATCCACATTGATCAAGTGTGTTAAGAGGGTCCCAAGACGGAAGATAAGGCATGTCAGGTGGTTAGGGTTTGGCGATGGAGGAGGCCCAGGACCTTCATGTACTTGGCAGAGTGGGAGGGGCAGTTGAAGTGTTCAGCCATAGGGCAGTGGGTTTTTTTTGGTGCACGTGTCCCAGAGATGTTCTCTGAAATGATCCGCAAGTTGGCGTCCTTGTTGGAGGCTACATCGGGTGCAATGGAAACAATAGATGACATGCATGGAAGTACAAGTAAATTTCTGTTGGATGGGGAAGGATCCTTCTTTCCGGAATGCTGATAGAGGTAGGGAGGGAAATATATCCTTGGTGGTGGGTTCTGTTTGTAGGTGGCGAAAACTATGGAGGATGATGCGATGTATCTAGAGGTTGGTGGGGTGGAAGGTGAAGACCGGTCTGTCCTTGTGATTAGAGGGGTGGGGTTCAAGGGCGGAGGTGTGGGAAGTGGACGAGATGTATTGGAGGGCATCATCGACCATGTGGGAGGGAAAATTGCAGTCTTTGAAGAAAGAAGCCATCTGGTATGTTCTGTGGTGGAACTGGCCCTCCTGGGAGCAAATGCAGCAGAGGCAGAGGAATTGGGACTAAGGGATAGCATTTTTATGGGAGGCAGAGTGGGAGGAGGTGTAGTCCAGATAGCTGTAAGAGTTGGTCGGTTTGAAGTAGATGTCCATGTTGAGTCGGTCGCAGGAAATGGATATGGAGAGGCCCAGGATGGGGGCTGAGGTGTCTGAGACAGTCCAGGTAAATGTGAGGTCGAATAGAAAGTGTTTGTGCAGTTCATGAACTGTTCAACCTCCTCGTGGGAGCAGGAGGTAGTGCTGATACAGGCATCAATGTAGCAGAGGTAAAGATGGGGAATGGTGCTGGTGTAGCTGCGGAGGATGGACTGTCCCATGTACCCGATGAAGAGGCAGGCATAGCTGGAACCCATGCAGATGCCCATGGCTACCCCTTTGGTCTGGAGGAAGTAGGAGGATTCCTTCCCTTGGGAAGTAGGACATTTTCTTTCCCTTGTTCATAGGATGTGGCTGTCACTGGCTCGGTCAGCATGCATTGTTCATCCCTAATTGCCACGGAGAAGATAGTGTGATCAGATTTTTTGAACTGCTCCGCCTTGGCATTTAGAAACATCCAGTGATGTTAGCAAGGGGATTCCCCAGCAACAGTGATAGAGGATGCAATCCTACAGGGGTCTCATTGACGTGGGCTATGGCAAGACCTGGGGGCAGAATCAAATGATAAATCCATCAAGTCTCATCTCCACAATGAGAACATCTTATTCTGTCTTTTGTTTTTCACAAGCCTTGTGACGGGTGGTGGGGTTGTGTCCTCCTGTGTAGTCAAACAGAGTGTGCATCATATTGGCATGCTGCGCAAACTGGACTGGACAATGAAGTGATGTTAAGGAACTAAACTCAAATATTCTACCAAAAGGAGGACGAGGACATTGTGGAGGTGGAAGTTGTCACTGTCCATGACAGAACTGAGCTGTCTTGGGCACTAATGGCCAAACGGAACCTCTTTGATAACAGCTTCCAATACATGTGAGCTGAGTGCAGCAGATGATCATGGATGGTGGAGTATCATCACACTGAAATCTGGTTGGCCTTGCTGGGCAAACTTCAACCTCTATTGATTTTATTTGTGTTTGTTTTTGCTTTCTATAAATAGATGCTCATGTTTGCATTTGTCCAATTACTTGCCTTCGTGTGACATTACCCCATTTGACAATGATAAGCTGTGGGTCTTTAGTGGGCACTGGTGACAGGCAGTGCTAACAGGGGTTCTGTTTACTCTAAGAGCTGGCTCTGTGTTAGCCAGTTCAGTGTCTTATACTATGTATGTGTAAATAAAGGGTGACGTGTTGATGGAATATCAGCCTCTGTATAGTTATTTCAGTGAGTTGTTCTGGGAATAGCACATGGTAAGATGAGACTGGAATCAGATGTGATGGGTGCCAAAGATGGTGGATAGAGAATTACTGTTGCAAGTTCGATATGATATAGAGAGAAAACTTGATAGGCCTTGCAACAGATATCCCACTAAAATACTCAAAGCAACCAAGACTCTAGCAAAATAGAAGATTCAGGTCATAGTCAGATGGTTTGTGGCTTGGAGGGAAACTTACAGGTGATGATATTACTCACACATCGGATGCCCTTACTTTTCCATAAATCTGAATTAAAAGCTAAGACCATGTATTGTCTAAGTGGGAATACCACTACATACCAAGGGAGGCAATGGCCTAGTGGTATTATTGCTGGACTATTACTCCAGAGACCCAGATAATGTTCTGGGGATCCAAGTTCAAATCCTGCCATAGCAGATGGTGGAACTGGAATTCAATAAATATCTGGAATTAAGAATCCAATGATGGCAATTAATCCATCATTGATTATTGGAAAAACCCATCTGATTTGCTAATGCCCTTTTGGAAAGGAAACTTCCATCCATCTGATTTGCTAATGTCCTTTAGGGAGGGAAACTGCCATCCTTACTTAGTCAGGCCTACATGTGACTTCAGACCCACAGCAATAGGATTCACTCTTAACTGTGGGATGGGTAATAAATGCTGCAAAGCCAGTGACCCACTCATCCCATGAATGAATAAAGAATGTACTGACAAATTTGAACAGAATGAGTTAATTCTACATGATTCTAAATACATTTCAGTGCCATTTGTGACTTATTCTCTTTCTAACATATTCCAGCTTTGCATTCAATTAAAAGAAAGAGAAAGCTTAAGTACTACATTTCTGGATGAAGAAATCTTCTGCTCAAAGGAAGAGAATAAAAGCTCACCATGCATTCACACTGACAAGCATCCTGTGGCAACCCCTTTGGCAAACAAGCTTGGAATGCAAATCACCCAGGCAGCACTGTCAAGAGTCAGTTCTTCAAAGGGTGTTTCAGACCAGTTTGATGTCACCGTTTGAATAATACTTAATGAATTTTGATGAGAACTGAAAGTGGGATATCTTGTCTATTAGGTATATTGTATTACTTCATATCCAAAAGCTTTACTTGAGGGAAAAAAAAATTCTGATAAAAGCAAAATCAGTATTAGTTAGCTCTGGCCTGCAGTATCTCACCAGGGACGTGAGTCTAGCTCATGTCTTTTGTTTCAAAACATCAAAGTATTTTATAGTCCTTAATGCCTTTTATTTTTCTTCAGATATCCAGCTATATTTTGTCAACTTTTGAATCTCTCATTTAGGGTTTCAATTGAGAAGCAATGGGAAAGACATGCAATGGATACTAAAGTGAAAAGCGATTCTGCTTTAAATTAATATTAACTCCCCTTTACACAACAGCAATTCTAAGTCCTTCACATCTGTGTGGAAATAATAATGGAAATTCCTTGGATGCAATTTCAGGCACAAAGGTTCTATCCAAATACATAATCATTCACATGGTGAGTGCATCTGCCATTTACCACCTGTTCTTAATTGAGTTTGAGATTGTAGTGAGCTGCCTTTTTGAGTTGTTGCATCGTGTAGATGATATATGTTTCAGCCACAGTGTGCAAATGAAGAGCAGGAGTCAATGTTTCAGGTGGTGGATATGCCAATCGAGCAGCCTACTGTGTTTTGGATCATTTCATGCTTCTTGAGTGTTGTTTGGAGCTCCACTCATTCAGGCAAGTGCAGAATATTCCAAACTTGCTAATTTGTCCTTTGAATATGAGGAAAGGCTTTGGGAATCAGGAGATTAATCACTTGCAGCAGAATATCCAGCTTCTGATTTGTTATTGTGGTTATAGAATTTATGTGGCAGGCCATCTAATTTTCTCATTCAATGTTGGCCCCCATGATGTTGACTGGAAGTATCTAATGATAATAATGTCCTTGAATGTCAAGCAATGTCAATTTAATTCTCTGTTCTTGTAAATGATTATCATCTGTTATGAATCTTACTTTCCACTGTTTTTTCCAATCAACCTGTTCCGAGGTATAATTACACACTTCTGGAATAAGTGAGACTTAGAATCATAGAATCCCTACAGTGTGGAAGCAGGCCATTCGGTCCATTTGGTCCACACTGACATTCTGAAGAGCAGCCCACCCTATCCCTGCATTTACCATTGCTAATCCTCCTAGCCTATACATCCCTGGACACTATGGGCAATTTAGCATAGCCAACCCACCTAATGTGCACATCTGTAGTCTGTGGGAAAAAAGCAGAACACGTGGAGGAAACCCACACAGACAAGGAGGGAACTCCAGACAGACAGGGAACTCCAGACAGACAATTGCCTGAAGAATTGAACCTGGGTCCCTGGCACTGTGAGGCAGCAGCCCTAACCACTGAGCCACCATGCCACCTCTTGACTTCAACCCAGGCCACCTGGTCTGGGGTAGGGCATCTGTGCCGCAAGAGGATATACTTCCCATTTATCAGCCTAATCTGAATGATATTCATCTGTGGCAGCATGGGAGATCAGAATGTTCTGACTGATGATTTTCAAGTGGAGCTGGATGTTGTGAAAATCATTGTTTCTAAGCTGGTGATGTCTGGACAATCATTGATGAAGCAGCTGAAGATCTAGAGATCTCACATGACCCTAAGAAGTGCAGTGATATCCTATATCCAAGATAATTGGTCTTGATCAACTACAAGAATCTGTCTATGTAATAGACATGACTACAATGAGTAAAATCTTTGCCCCAAATCCTGTTGTTTTCAATTTTACTGTGACCCTATGATGCCAAACACAATGTCAAATGTGAATTTGATAATAAAAGTAATCAATTCCACCTCAACTTTAATTCAGTCCTTTTGCCCAAACCTTTACTGATTTCTAGAGTTGAGTGGTCCTGAACATGGGAAAGCAGATTCCTCGTGAGTGAGATGGAATGGGTCATTGAACAGAGCTATCAGTTCCAATTGCTCAGCTGATGCTCAATTTGGGTTGTTCAAGGACTGCCTGGTTTTGAACTCTTTCCAAACTTTGTTGAGCATAGAAAGGGTGGCATGGTGGCTCAGTGGTTAGCTCTGCTGCCTCACAGCGCCAGGGACCTGGGTTCGATTCCCATCTTGGGCGACTGTCTCTGTGGAGTTTGCGTGGGTTTCCTTCGGGTGCTCCGGTTTCTTTTCACAGGCCAGGTGAATTGGCAAGCGAAATTGCCCATAGTGTTAGGTGCATTAGTCAGGGGTAAATATAGAATAGGGAAATGGGTCTGGATGGGGTACTCTTCGGATGGTCGGTGTGGACTTGTTGGGTCAAAAGGCCTGTTTCCACACTGAAGGGAATCTAATCTAAATCTAAAAAATAGTTGAACTCCAGAGCTGAAGTGAGAGTGTCTGGTCTTAACATTGAGACAACATTTGACCAAGTGTGACAGCACAGGGCCCCAGCAAAACTGGAGTAAATGGGAATCAAGGTTAAACTCTGTCATTAAAGTCATATCTAGCATAATCAAAGGTGACATGACTGTTGGTGGTAATAATCTCAGTGCAGCAACATCAATCTTGGATTGTCACTCTGGACAGCACTCTGAGAGTTCCTCCACCCCAAAACTGTTGCAATTGAAGAAGGCAGCTTCTCACCACTTTCTCAAGGGCAGTTAGGGATGGGAATGCATGCTGGATAATCAGTGATGCTCACAATTCACGAATGAATAATGAACATTTGAAGAATTTCTGTTAACAATACATTCCATCACTTTGCTGACGACGATCAGGTCATTGTCCCGACTGAAACACATAACTTCAATTCTAGGGCAGCATGGTGGCTCAGTAGTTAGCACTGCAGCCTCACAGAGCCAGGGACCCAGGTTTGATTCCAGCCTCGGGTGACTGTCTATGTGGAGTTTGTACATTCTCCCCGTGTCTGCGAGGGTTTCCTCCAGGTGCTCCGGTTTCCTCCCACAATCCAAAGATGTGCAGGTCAGGTGGATTGGCCATGTTAAACTCCCCATAATGTTAGATACATTAGTCAGAGGGGGGTGGGTTGCTCTTCGGACGGTCGGTGTGGACTTGTTAGGCTGAATGGCCTGTTTCCACACTGTAGGGAATCTAATCTAATTTACACTGGATAAAAGCAAATTACTGCGGATACTGGAATCTGAAACCAAAAGAGAAAATGCTGGAAAATCTCAGCAGGTCTGGCAGCATCTGTAAGGAGAAAAAAGAGCTGACGTTTCGAGTCTAACTGCCCCTTTGACAAAGGGTCAGTTAGACTCGAAACATCAACTCTTTTCTCTCCTTACAGATGTGGACAGACCTGTTGAGATTTTCCAACATTTTCTCTTTTGATAATCTAATTTACAGCTGGGTCATTGTCAAGTCAATATCTCATGCACTTAGACATTTGTTGGGAATAAAGTTAAGTTGGCTGAAAGCTAACATGATAGCACTGGCAAGACCAGGAAGAACATGTGAGAAATAATTTAATTTACACTTCTAATTGAAGATGGTGAACTCTTTCAGCCAGTCAAGTGGTGTGCTCCATTATCGTTGAGGATGGAAATGTTCATGAAATCACCTCCAGATTTTTAAAAATTTTCAATCACTATTGAAATGTGGCAGGACTGCTGAATTTTAATCTGATGCATAAGTTGTGGCATATCTATTGCACGATGCATTCTGCATTATTATAATCAAATAAGTCTTATGGTGCTGAAGGATGCCATTCAGCCCATCATGCCTACAACAGCTTTTCAAATGAGTATCATTACCGACTGCCAATCTCATGTTTTTTCCCCATAACCTTGCACATGATTTCGATCCAATGCGCTCTTGAATGATTCAATTGAACCTGCCCAACTACATTTCCAGGCAATGCATCGGAGACCGGAATTACTTGCTGAGTGATTTTTTGTTCATGTTACTCTTAGTGCTTTCACAAATAGCTTTATACCAATGCCATCTTGCCCTTTACTGCTTGGAATAGTCACCCCTCTTAAGCTCACATCCTTCCTGATGGCCTCAGCTAAAGGCTCTATATAACACAAACAAGGCAGGAGGGAATGGGCAGCCCAGCCTGATTCCAGATCTGATTGGTAAGCTTCCTGATACACGCCCATTGAGTGAGGTTGCACAGTTGATTTGGTGTAAAGCAGTTGAACCCAATTGCAGACTCCCTCTCCGAAGCCCATTTTGGACAGCACAACCCTCACATGGGTCTGCAATATCTTGTCAAAGCATGGTGAGGAAGTGTCCAACCCCTATCTTGCACAAAGGCGATTGTATCTCTGAGAACCGCAAGGTTTGGCCGGGGTGAATCACCAATCCTACAGTGGAATTGACCTGACTGGCAATGACCTTCAACAGGATTTTGTAATTCACTTTCAACAATTCATATTTGGCTCTACTCTACTTCTCCTGTTACCACTCTTTTGCTACTTATGTGTCTATTAAGACTTTGGGATTTCCCATTTCCCCTTTGCTTGTTTTCTTTGCTATTTCAACATGGCTCTGAATTTCTCTTAGTTCACAACTTATTTTCTATTTGACATTTGTCATAAGCACAGTCTTCTGTCTGTATCTTAATTTCTGTGCAAAGTTAACACCTCATTTTTAGATATGCCATGTGCTATTTCTGGTATGCCCTACTGCACTTGTGACTGAAGTAGATTGATTGTGAGTGAAGTAGTTGGCTGGTCTGGTAGTAATTGTAAATAAAAAATAGTCCCACCTTGAGATTACACATTATATTTGAATGTAATTCTGGCACTTCTGATGACCCATAGCACCTTATGCATGTTCAAATCTCAGATGCTAGAAATATTCTGAATTTATTTAATTTGGCCACTTAGCATTATACAACAGGAACATTGCATCAGGGTAAGCATGAAGTTTTGTTTCTATAACATTTCCAATCAATAAAGTCATAATGCATCTGTAACTTTTGATTGATGAAAAAGAGGCCTAATACATTTCTTTGACTTTCTGCAATGGGATATATGTCTATCCAGATGTACCTTTTCAGAGCTGCAAGCTTCATCAGGAGTGTGAAGTGAGCAAATCATCCTTGGGAATGTAGATTTATTTCACACCCAAATACAATCTGTGTTCTTGCCAAGTAACAAGGGGAAATACAAGGGAAGTAGGTAGTGATCAGTTTGGCCATAACATGAGATTTCATGAAATCCAGAGTCACCTTGAAGAACTTCCAAGACTCACTTCTATTTGTATACCACTATACTTGATTGATTGATTGATTGTCACATGTACTGAAGTACGATGAAAAGCTTTGTTTACAATCAGTACAAGCAGATCATAGTAAGCAAAGATGTATAGATCAAAAAGACTTCGACAGAGGCACACTGGTTATATTGCACAGGGCGTGCACTAGGCGAGATCAGCGTTAGCAAGATCAACATTATTTGAAGTTAGACAGTCCATTCATCAGTTTAATAATAGCCAGGAAGAAGCTGTTCTTGAACCTGCTGGTGTATGTGTTAGGCTTCTGTATCTTCTGCCTGATGGAAGAGGTTGTAGGAAATCACTATTGGGGTGCAATGGGTCTTTGACGATGTTGGGAGCCATTCTGCGGCAGCAAGTCATGCAAATGGAGCCATGGATGGAAAGTTGGCTTCTGTGGTAGTGTAGGCTGTGCACACACCACCTCTGTAGAGTCCTGGGCAGAACAGTAGTCATTCCAGATCATTATGCACTTGGAAAGTTTGCTCTCACCGGTGCATCTGAAGAAGTTGGCAAACCAAATTTCCTGAGTTGCCTGAGGAAGAAGAGGCATTGTAGCTGCCACCTCTGGTGGTTCTATCCTTCTGCTGAGACAGAATATGCAGAAATGATGATGGAAGAGCATAGGGCGACAGGTTGAAAGATAGAAACAGAGAATCCCAATAATGCAGACAGAGACCATTTGGCCCATCTAGTCTGCACCAACCAAGGAATATCTCACCTGAACCCAGTCCCCCCATTTATCTCCATAACATCATGTTTACCACGGCTAACAAACACAGAAATTGCTGGAATAGCTTAGCAAGTCTAGCAGTATCTGTGGAGAGAAATCAGTGTCTAGTGCTAGCTGCCATCAGTTCTGAGGAAGGGTCACTGGACCCAAAATGTTAACTCTGATTTCTCTCCACAGATACTGCCAGACCTGTTGGGATTTTCCAGCAATTTCTGTGTTTGTTTCTGATTTCCAGCATCCATACTTCTTTCAGGTTTTATTTACCAAGGACAAGCCACTAACCTGCACATCTTTGGACTGTGAGGGGATACCAGAGTATCCAACAGAGACACATACAGACCCAGGGAGAACATGTAAATTCCACATAATCAGTCACCAAAGTCTGGAATCAAACCAGGGGCCTTGGAGCTGTGAAGCTGCAGTGCTACCCACTGAGCCACCATTCATTATAGTGCCATTCTGTGAGTATGGCTATATTAGGTTGTTGCTTGTTCAATCTTTAAAACATCTCTCCCAATTTTACAAAAGCCCTTAAGTACTGCTGAGGAGTTATTTTGGATGGACATTATGCTCTACCCCACTGTCTAGATGGTTCCTTTTGTTTCATTCTTATTACAGTTTCGGTAGCATTTTCATCTAACTGAATATGCGGCAGGGTGTTTAGAGTGAACTACAGTGGAGTTGTGCATCTAAAAGCAGATGCTGGCCAGTCATGTTGTAGAGCTCTGTTGTCTCAGCATTTGTACTATTTGACCAAAGGTAAACTTATGTCATGAGTTTAATAAACATTTGATCACCATTGATTGATCCATTTTGAGTTCTCTTCAATGCTATCACTGAACATTTGAGTTGCCATTGGTTTTCCTCTGTAGTTTTTTTTAGATTAGATTCCCTACAGTGTGAAAACAGGCCCTTCGGGCCAACAAGTCCACACCAACCCTCCGAAGAGTAACCCACCCAGACCCATTTGTGGGTGGCACGGTGGCACAGTGGTTAGCACTGCTGCCTCACAGTGCCAGAGACCCGGGTTCAATTCCCGCTTCAGGCGACTGACTGTGTGGAGTTTGCACATTCTCCCCGTGTCTGCGTGGGTTTCCTCCGGGTGCTCCGGTTTCCTCCCACAATCCAAATATGTGCACGTCAGGTGAATTGGCCATGCTGAATTGTTCATAGTGTTAGGTAAGGGGTAAATGTAGGGGTATGGGTGGTTTGCGCTTCGGCGGGTCGGTGTGGACTTGTTGGGCCGAAGGGCCTGTTTCCACACTGTAAAGTAATCTAATCTAATCTAAAGTAATCTAATTTCACTCTGACTAATGCATGTAGCACTATGGGCAATTTAGCATGGCCAATTCACCTGATCTGCACATCTTTGGACTGTGGGAGGAAGCTGGAGCACCCGGAGGAAACCCATGCAGACACGGGGAGGAATGTGCAAGCAGATAGTAACTCGAGGCTGGAATCGAACCTGGGACCCTGTTGCTGTGAGGCAGCAGTGCTAACTAATGAGCCACTGAGCCACTGCAGTGACTTTGAAAGGAACTGGTGAAAAATCAAAGTTGGAATTTCATACACCATTGTGTTTTGCATGGAATAATGACATTACTTCAGCTTATTCACTTTACTTGAGCTTTGTAAAGAGTCAATGAAACAGGTAAGACCAGTTAACCTCACAGTCAATTTCACCTTTAAATATCTAGCTTGAAACCCTTTCACCTTGAAATGTTCAAGTTATATTTGCACCCATCACATGCTGTACAACAGGATATCAAACTATTAACCTTTTTGTCTCACATCTATGAAGAATCATTGGCCCTGACTTCAGAACCCCCATTTCCTCATTCTCTTTCCATAAATCCTTGATTCCTCTCCTTTCAATGGTCCAACTCTATGCTGGCCCAATTTCCTGACCTTGCCTGACCAAATCATAAGACAATATAACCATAAGACAGAGGAGCAGAATTAGGCCATTCAGTCCATTGAGTCTGCTGTGCCATTCAATCATGGCTGGTAAGTTTCTCATCCCCGTTCTCCTGCTTTCTCCCTGTAACCCTTGATCCCCTTGATATTCAAGAACCTATCTATCTCAGTCTTAAATATACTCAATGACCTGGCCTCCACAGCCTTCTGTGGAAATGAATTCCATAGGCTTTACTCTAAGGCTGTGCTCTCGGGTCCTAGTCTCCCCAAACAATGGAAACATCTTCCCAATATCTACTGTGTCCAGGCTATTCAGTATTCTGTATGTTTCAGTTAGATTCCCCCCTCATCCTTCTCACCTCCATCGAGTGTAGTCCCAGAGTCCTCAAATGTTCGTCATATTATAAGTTTTTCATTCCTGGGACCATTCTTGTAAATCTCCTCTGAACACACTCCAGGGCCAGTACATGCTTCCTGAGACAAATACTCCAAATGTGGTCAGACCAAAGCCTTATAAAGCCTCAGAAGTATATTCCTGCTTTTATATCCAATTCCTCTTGATATAAATGCCATCATTGCATTTGCATTTCTAACTACTGACTCAACTTGCAAGTTTACCTTGAGAGAATCCTGGACTACAACTCCCAAGATCTCTTTGCATTTCAGACTTCTTCCTACCAAAATGCAGGACCTCACACTTTCCTACATTGTACTCCATCTGCCACTTCTCTGCCCACTCTCCTAACTTGCCCACATTCCTCTGCAGCCTTCCCATCTCCTCAATGCTACCTGTCCCTCTACCTATCTTTGTATCATCTACAAACTTACTCAGTTCCTTTATCCAGATCATTAATATATAAAGTGAAAAGTTGTGGTCCCAACATTGAGTCTTGCAGAACACTACTTATCATCGGCTGCCATCCTGAGAAGGACCCTTTTCTTCCCACTCTCTGCTTTCTGCCAGACAGCCAAGTTTCTACCCTTGCTAGCACCTTGCTTCCAACACCATGGGCCCTTATTTTACTCAGTAGCCTCCTGTGTGGCACCTTATCAAAGGCCTTCTTGAAGTCCAGGTAGATAACATCCACTGGCTATCCTTGGTCTAACCTGCTTGTTACTTCCTCAAAGATTTCTAGCAGATTTGTCAGACATGACCTCCCCTTGATGAAACCATACTGACTTTGCCTTATTTTACCAAACACTTTCAAGTATTCAGAAATCTCATCCTTCACATTGGATTCCAGGATATTACCCACTACTGAAGTTAGACTGATTGGTCTGTAATTTTCCACCTTTTGCCTTATTCCCTTTTTAAACAGGAGTGTAGCGAGTTTCCAGTCCTCTGGGACCCTCTCTGATTCTAGCGATTCCTAAAAGATCACCATTAATGTCTCTACTATCTCTTCAGCTATCTTGCTTAGAAATCTGGGGTGTTGTCCCTCTGGTCCAGATGATTTATCCACCTTCAGGCCATTCACTTTTCCAGCACCTTCTCCTTGGTGATGGCTACTAAACTCAGCTCTGACCCCTCACTCTCTTGAATTTTTGGGACATTACTTGTGCCTTCCACCGTGAAGACTGACACAAAGTAATTATTCAGTTCTGCAACCATTTCTTTGTTTCCCATAACTATCTCACCAGTGTCATTTTCCAGTGGGCCAATGTCTACATTTGCCTCTCATTTGCTCTTTATACATCTGAAGAAACTCTTACAGTCTTCCTTTCTATTACTGGCTAGCTTACCGTCATATTTAATGTTCTCCCTGCCGATTTCTTTTTTTATTGGTCTCTGTTGGTCTTTGTAAGCTTCCCAATCCTCTGGTTTCCTACTGCACTTCACCACATTATATGTTTTGTCTTTTGTTTATATGCTATGTCTAGTCAGCCATAGTTGCCTCATCCTCCCTGTACCATGCTTCTTTTCCTTCAGGATGAATCTCTGCTGTATCTCCTGAATTACTCCCAGAAACCCCTGTCATTGCTGTTCCACTGTCTTTCTTGCTAGGCTCCTGTCCCTGTCAATTCTACCCAGCTCTTCCTTCATGCCTCTGTAGTTGCCTTTATTCATCTGTAATACTGTCACCTCTGATTCTATCATCTCCCTCTCAAATTGCAGAATAAATTAAATAATATTATAATCACTACCTCCTCAGGGTTCCTTTATCTTAAGCTCCCTTATCAAGTCTGCTTCATTGCACAACATTAAATCCAGTATTGGCTGTTCCCTGGAAGGCTCTACCACAGGCTGCTCCAAAACACCATTTCATAGACATTCCACAAATTCCTTTCTTTGCAATCCACTACCAACCCTATTTTCCCAGTCCATCTCCGTATTGAAATGATCACTGTAACTTTGCCTTTCCTACACATCTTTTCTATCTCCTGGTGTTTCTTGCACCCTAGCCCCTGATATCTATTTGTAGGCCTCCTTGATTAATCCCACTTACTCACTCACTCAATCTTCCTCAATCAGACCACTAATCAAACATCAAACTTGCACCCACATAGCATCCTCCAGAGCAGCCTCCATTTGTCGTGGTTCTTCCATCCAATTTTTAATACATGACACAGGCTCGGTGTCGATGTTAGCAAGTTCTCCCCCAATATGGGACAGCATGGTGGATCAGCAGTTAGGACTACTGCCTCACCACGGCAGGGACCAGATTCAATTCCAGCCTTGGGCGGCACGGTGGCACAGTGGTTAGCACTGCTGCCTCGCAGCGCCAGAGACCCGGGTTCAATTCCCGACTCAGGCGACTGACTGTGTGGAGTTTGCACGTTCTCCCCGTGTCTGCGTGGGTTTCCTCCGGGGGCTCCGGTTTCCTCCCACAGTCCAAAGATGTGCAAGTCAGGTGAATTGGCCATGCTAAATTGCCCGTAGTGTTAGGTATAGGGGTAAATGTAGGGGTATGGGTGGGTTACGCTTCGGCGGGTCGGTGTGGACTTGTTGGGCCGAAGGGCCTGTTTCCATACTGTAAGTAATCTAAACTGTCTGTGTGGAGTTTGCACGGTCTCCCCGTGTCTGTGTGGGTTTCCTCTGGTGCTCCAGCTTTCTGCCATAGTCCAAGGAAGTGCAGGATACATGGATTGGCCATGCTAAATTGCCCATAGTGTCAGGGATGTGTACACTATGTAGATTAGCCATGGGAAATGCAGGGTTACAGAGATAGGGTAGGAAGGGTCTGGGTTGGAAGTTCTTTAGAGGGTCAGTGTGGACTTGATGGGCTAAATGACCAGTTTCCACACTGAAGGGATTCTATGATGATTATATGAATATATTTGTGACAGTTAATCTTCATCACAGTAGCTGTGCCTGCTAATGCAGAGGGATTAAGAATGTTTTGTTTTGCAGCATGTACAAGTGTAAATTTCATCCTGACAATGCTGATAGGATTACCCTGGAGTTATGTTGCTGTCCCTATGTGTTTGAAAAACAAGGTCTGGATTGTGCCTCAAACAGGGAAAATTTTCTCATCAGCATTTTTACTTTATTGTGTTGCATCCTTGCAAGGGATGTGAATCCAGTTTAATTTCTATGCCATGTGCATTCATCTGTTTTGGCACTTCATGAGATGTTCGCAAAATCTCTCCTAAACTGGAATCAAAAAAATCTCCCACAGTCTATAACGCAAAAACGTTGAATAGAAACTCTAGGCCTAGAGTTTAAAGAATATAAGTTAATATTGCTGCTAAAACAAAACAGCAATTTAAAACAAATACATTTATTATTCATTCACTAGTAATGAAATCTTAATTAATTTGAATTCAATTACTGTGGGTATTAATGAAGAGCAGTAAAGTCTACCAGTATTACAAGTTGCAGCATAAAAGATTTGTGCAAATTGTATGGGTTCCCAAGCCCTTTGAAAAAACCCTTTTGATTTATGGGTAGGGAGGTTATGTAGGACATGAATGCCACCTCTCAATCATTCCATTATGGACCCAATGAAATATGACTGTCACAGCTATGGCTGTAGATTATCCTGTGGTCAAGCTCAATGTCTATAGTATGTTGTTTCTGTACAAAATTTCTACATTTTCACAATGCTGCAGAGAGAGGCAGACATTTTGAGGCACCTTTGCAGTCTTTTGCTTTCCTCAGCAGCACTCATATCTCCCAATGATGCCGCCAGTTAATCATAACTTTGGCTCTCTGATTGTATTTCCATCCCTGAAACCTACCTGTCCCTAAATGAACAATGAACATAGAGGTAATTAGCCAATTCCTATAAATATCTCAAAAATATCAGCCAGTTGATATCACCAGATTGGGAACCTTTCTTTGCTCCTGATGGCAGAAAGATTTCAACAATGGTATTGCTTTACACAGTAAGAGTATTTGTCATTTAATCTTTTAAAATATTATAATTCCATCAATTTTAAAGAATTGATGTTAAAGTTGCAAAAAACGCTCCTATCTCAATGAATTCTTCAGTGGCCATCTGAATTCAGTTAGATTTCTGAGAGAATTCCATGACACATATTTTGTGTTCCATGTTGTTAGCTGGTTTATTTAAAATGTTGGAGCAAATTACTGCAGATGCTGGCATCTGTACTGAAAACAAAAAGTGCTAGCAATCACAGCCGATTAGGCTAAAATAATTAAGATGCAATATTCACAGATTAAACTAAAAACCTTTTACAACAAAAATCAAATAACATGGTTGTTAATAACTGCAGTCTATCTTAAAGAGTTAATTATTGGAAAAGATATTAACAGTACAATGTACAAATACTTACATTTTATATTAAACTTCTTAATTCAACTTATCCTTCCTCCACTCTAATAACCTCGAATTTGATATTTAACCAAAATCAGAAATTAATACCTGGTCTGAGTATTGATCCAATGAGTCATATGAAGAAATAGGACTTTTTTGTTTAACTTATGTCAAGGTTTTCTCTTTAATTCTCTTACAATCTTCCCTTCATTGTAAACCGCCAGTTGAAAATAGGCATCACAAACATCTTAAGCATAGCATTTATAGATCAAGCACTCTAAATTCCAGTATTCTATAACACTATAATCTTGCATCTAAAACTCTCTTTCTTTCTTCAGCTTGGCTAAGCCGAGAAATTAAACTCACTATTAGGAATTTATCAGTGCCCAAGAGTTTTAAATTCCTTGAGCCAGCACACAGAATTTCAAACGAATACTGCTGGAAAGAAATCTGCTTGAAGTAAAACCAAAGGTATAATCTGTTCATTTCTATAATTAATTTCTTGTTCACAATTTGTCTACTGCTTATCTCAAAACTTATACCTTTCACCACAGTATGCACTTCACTTCCCCAGAAACTGTACACAACACAATTCCACATGATCTTCAAATTATAACAACTCTCCAAGTACCTTTAGCTACAAAGCAGCATCAAAAATACATTTTCCAATTTGTAGTTCAAAAAGAAAAAAAATGTGAACATTACAGCATTCTCTGTGCTGTAACATTGCACTCTTCAATGTTAGCTGCTGTAAAATTGACTAAAGGTAGAGGTCACTATGCCTTATTAATGACGAACTCAAGTTTAATTAATAAGCCTAAAATGAAGTCTATCTTGGATTGAATGAATTGAACTCTACAGCTAATTCTTCAATTAATGCTTCTATAAAGCAATATTCTGAGTCCAATAGTGCAACTTCATTAAACCGATCCTTGTGTCTGATGAACTGTACCTTAATCCTATCCATTTAATCACCTGGATCAGAAAGTTTTCTCATCTTCCTAAAGATAAATCATACAGAAAGAACAGGTAAATGCTGCTGAATACCATATTGTGCTTAGCAGAACGTATTTGACACATTGATACCTAGCTTGTCAGCCCAGTCTGTTACAGCTGCATTATTCTGCCTTGTATGCATATGAATGGATGCAATTAAATACGAACACTTCAAGGAGATAAAGGGTATTGTGTAAAAGTAAGAAGTCAATAACTGTCGAGATATGTGAATTGCAAAGCTCTTTTATGTTAAAGAAAGAATAATTGGAATGGGCTCTTGCAATCTTCATTCTTGTGCTTAATAATTTGAGTGATATTACTGCTGAAGAATGGAATGTGCACTAGGTCTGGATAAGCTTCTAGGATAATTTCATTTATGAGGGCTGCAATAAAGTCATCTAAAATTGATATGGTATTTATTATACCAAAGCAAAACTGCCCAATTATACCTCAAAAATGTGTCTTAAAACTTTAGTAAATCATTGCTTTGAACTTTCTATAGCAACAGCATGGTGGCTCAGTGGTGAGCACTGCTGCCTCACAGCACCAGGGAACTGGGTTCAATTCCCACCTTGGGCTATGGTCTGTGTGGGTTTCCTCCCACAATCTAAAGATGTACAGGTGAATTGGCCATGCTAAATTGCCCATAGTGCTAGGTGCATTGGTCAGTGGTAAATATAGGGTAGGGGAATGAGTCTGGGGTGGATTACTCTTAGGGGTGGCTCAGTGGTTAGCACTGCTGCCTCACAGCACCAGGGTCCCACGTTTGATTCCAGCCTTGGGCGAATGTCTGTGTGCAGTTTGCACATTCTCCTCGTGTCTGCGTGGATGTGCTCCGGTTTCCTCCCACAGTCCAAGATGTGCAAGTCAGGTGAATTGGCCATGTTAAATTGCCCATAGTGTTAGGGTGCATTAGTCAGAGGGGAAACGAGTCTGGGTGGGTTACTCTTTGGAGGGTCGGTGTGGACGAGTTGGGGCGAAGGGCCTGTTTCCACACTGTAGGGAATCTAATCAAATCAAATAGACTTATGTTTTTATGATGATCTGGTTGTGGAAGGAGTACAACAAAGATTTACTGGACTGATCGCTGGGATGGTAACAATGACTAATAAAGGAAGACTAATTCCGTTAGGATTATATTCACTGGAATTTAGAGGAATGTGGGGGATCACAGAAAAAACTATAAAATTTTAACAGGACTGGACAAGGTAAACTCAGGAAAAATATTCTCAATGATCGAAGAGTCCTTAGACTGTGTCACAGTCTAAGGTTAAAGGATAGGCCATTTAAGACTGAAATGAGGATAAATTTCTTTAGCCAGAGAGTGGTGAACGTGTTAAATTCTTTGTCACAGAAAATGGTTGAGGCTAAAACATTGAAGGTTTTCAAGAAGGAGATAGAAAGGGTTCTTTGAGCTGAAGTGATTAAAGAATAGGGATAGAACTGGGGGCAGGGTACTAAGCTGGATGATAATATTGAGTGGCAGAGTAGATTAAATGGTTAAATGGCCTACTCCTGTACATGTTTTCTATGTTTCTGTTATTAGTACTGCAAATTTAAAATGAATTAAAATTACATTTGCACTGCAGATGAATATGTAACAGGAACTGGTGGTTTTTGACAAAATCATTTCACACATTCTTCTTGAAGTTATCAGATAAAGACTTAATCTTCCTTATTTTAGACTCAACTTTCACAAGGAAGAGCATGAGATGGAGGATATCTAGTCCAGTCTTTTAGTCATCATTGGAATCATGGGATGATTATTTGTCTGATTTCTTTCCAAAAGACTTTATGATATAGTGAGAAATTGCAAATAAAGGCACACTTCATGGGATGTTAATGAGATTGTTTACACACATACAACTGGAAAGAACTTTAACTGATTCTTCACTACTAATTGTTTTATATTCTCCAGAGAGTGGAACTAAATGTTTTATATTCTCCAGAGAGTGGAACTAAATGATTTTTCATGACAAATACTGTTGCTTTCATTTATGCAGTATCACCTTTTCTTCATTCATTCACAGGACGTAGTCATCATTGACTGGGCTAGAATTTATTGCTTATTCCTAATTGCCCAGAGGGCAGTTAAGAATCAACTGCATTGAATTCATACGTATGAGCCCAGACTGACAAAAGTTTTAAAATAAACAGGCAAAACCCTGTCTTACAATATGCACCATGAATTGACATTGATGATATCAGATATATCCAGAACCCAGAATCCAGAGTGGATTGGAACAAGGTCAGCCAGGTGGTCCTCATAGAATATGAGTTCCCTGATTGGGATTGTTAATCAGGTCAAATTGGGGAGCGCTGCCTGACAGATATAAAGAGAATTGTTACCTACACTCACATAACATGGGTGCTGGGGAAAAATAAGCACTACTGCAGTTAGGCAGTAGTGTGGGGTAGTGTGGGGGTAATTTAAAAAAGACAAAAAAAAATTAACAGGAGTAAAAAAAATAAACAGGAGTAAAAAAAAAGAATTGTCAGACATTCTGTTCACACTGAGAGCTGACTCAAATGAAGCTGGATCAGTGTCAAGGACTCTCTACGTATAAATAAATTGTGACTCAGTGACGGGATACTGGTCTCTGTGGAGTTATTCCAGTAGCAATGACAGAAAGACACACTCCTGAAGAAATTCACTCACAACAATCGTCTTTGAGTTTAGGTAAGCATTTATGGCATCATGCTTTTATTTGAGAAGCTTGACTCATTCGATCCTGCCATCAAATACTGGGCCTAGTACATGGAAATAATGTTTAATCTTTTCAGGGAAAAATGACACTAGGGCAATTGAAAAGTAAGAGTAATTTAACTGAGAGCTTGGGGACCCACAGCGTTTTTGTTATTAGGAGTCTGACTCTCATGAGGCACCAGATACTAAAACCTTTCAAGAGTTGACGGATTTAATTAAGGAATAATATTATCCCAAGGCTCCTCTAATTCTGAGACACTATTGGTTTATTCGACAATTTGAGAACCAGGGGGTTCTATATCAGGATTATGATGGGTGGCAGAGATATGTAACTTTGGTTTAATGTTTAATGAGATGCTGAGAGACCATTTGGTATGTGGGATTAATTATGATTCGGAGATGCCGGTGTTGGAATGGGGTGTACAAAGTTAAAAATCACACAACACCAGATTATAGTCCAACAGGTTTAATTGGAAGCACACTAGCTTTTGGAGCGACGCTCCTTCATCAGGTGATTGTGGAGGGCTTAATTGTGGAGGAATTAATTATGTAATTGTACAAAAGTGCCTATTAACTGAAGCCCAGTTGGACTTCAAACAGGCAGTACAACTGGCTTTATCATTGGAAAATGTGACAAGTGGAGCCTATGTGTTGTGGGATATTCCAGTGGAAGTGGACACTATCGCCAGGCCGACTGAGCTGATGGAATATCACTTGAATGAAGACAATTGCACAGCCTCACTCAGGAAATATCCTGAACAAAGGGACTCTACGTCAGTCCACAGCAAAACCCCAAAATAAAGTCAAGCCTCACCCAAACAATTAATATTTTCTTCAGGATCCTAGCTGACAAGCTCGTGTAGTTGTGGCTAGTTTTGTTGACTCAAGACAGCAAAAGAGTCCCAGTCAACCTTAGTGGTGTAAGAAAACTCATAGGCTGATACCCAGGAGAGTGCACATCCTGGTAAGTCCACCTACAGCTGGTTTGGAACAGATAAATTGCTCAGTAACATTCAAATCAAAATCAATCAAAATAAATGCCTGGTTTAAATGGTCACCCATTCCTAATAGAGGTCTACAGTGGTGCAGCCATTGCAATCTTTAACAATATTTGGTCTGGACTCCAGCCCTTAAGTTTGCTCAAGATCTTGGCTAAACTGAGGACTTATACTAGGGAACCTTTACGATTATGGGTACAACCTCAGTTCCAGTCTCTTATGAGAAGCAGTTGGTTCAGTTAGCACTGACCTTGATAAATGTCTTGGGTCCAAGCTTGATGTGGCAAAATTGACTGATGAAGATTCACCTAGATTACATAAACGTAAACCTCCTTCTTCCTCTTGACAAGAGATTCAACTTCTTTAGTAAACCACAGTCCCCTCGCTTGACCACTTCCTCCTTGTCTGATAGGTGCATTCTTATCAAAGACACGCAGTAGCAGTTCCTTGAACACACTCCACATTTCAATTGTACCCAACCCTTGCAGTTTCCTTTCCCAACCTATGCATTCTAAATCTTGCTTAATCACATTATAATTGCATTTCCCCCAGCCAGAACTCTTGCCCTGCTGTATGTACCTATCCTTTTCAATTGCTAAAGTAAACATAACCGAATTGTGGTCACCATCACCAAAGTGCTCACATACCTCCAAATCTAACACCTGGCTGGCTTCATTACCCAGTATCAAATCCAATGTGGCCCCGTCCCTTGTTGGCCTATTGACATGCTGTGTCAGGAAACCCTCCTGCACACGTTGGACAAAAGCCAACCCATCTAAGGTACTCCAACTATAGCGTTTTCAATCAACATTTGGAAAGTTAAAGTGCCCCATAACAACTATCCTGTTACTTTTGCTCTTATCCCAAATCATCTTTGCAATCCTTTCCTCTACATCTCTGGAAGTTTTTGGAGGCCTACAGAAAATTCCCTACAGGGTGAGCTCTCCTTTCCTGTTTCTAACCTCAGCCCATACTACCTTAGTAGACAAGTCCTTATCAAACATCCTTTCTGCCACGTTATACTGTCCTTGACTAACAATGCCACACACACCCTTTTGCCACCTTCTCTTTTCTTACTGAAACATCTAAATCCCAGAACCTGCAACAACAATTCCTTTCCCTGCTCTAACCATGTCTCCAAAATGGCCACAACATCAAAGTCCCAGGTACCAACCCAAGCTGTGAGTTCACCCACCTTATTCCGGGTGCTCCTGGTGTTGACATAGTCACACTTCAAACCACCTTCCTGCCTGCTGATACACTCCTGCGACCTTGAAACCTTATTCATTACCTCACTACTGTCAACCTTCTGTACACTGGAGCTACAATTCAGGTTCCCCTCCCCCTGCTGAATCAGTTTAAATCCTCCCAAAGAGCATTACCAAACCTCCCCTCCAGGATATTAGTACCATTCTGGTTCAAGTGTAGACTATTAGGTTTGTAGAGACCCCACCTACCCCAGAATAAGCCCCAACTATCCAAGTATCTGAATCCCTCCCTCCTGCACCATCCCTCTAGCCACGTGTTCAATTGCTCTCTCTCTCTCTATTCCTCGTCTCGCGAGCACATGGCATGGGTAACAAACCAGATATAACTTTCCTGATGAAGGGCTTATGCCCAAAATGTCGATTCTTCTGCTCCTTGGATGATGCCTGACCTGCTGTGCTTTTCCAGCAACACACTCTTGACTCTGATCTCCAACATCTGCGTCCTCACTTTACTCCTAGATATAACAATTCTGTTAGCTTTAGCTCTAAGCTTCCACCCTAGCTTCTTGAATTCCTGCGTTACATCCCATCCCTTTTCCTACCTATGTCGTTAGTACCTATGTGGACCATGACTTGGTACTGGTCCCCCTTCCCCTCAAGAATCCTGAAAACACTATCAGAGACATCACAGACCTTAGCAGCTGGGAGGCAAAAGACCAAACGCGAATCTCACTTGTTCCCACAGAATCTTCTATCTGTACCCCAAACTATGGAGTGCCCTATGATTAATGCTGTACTGCTCTACCTCCTTCCTTTCTGAGCAACAGAGACAGACTCTGTGCCAGATACCTGCACCCCATGGCTTACCTCTGGTAATTCATCCCCTCCAACAATATCCAAAATGGTATACTTGTTATTGAGGGAACAGCCACAGGGGATCCCCGCATTGACTGCCTGTTCCCTTTCTATCCCCTGACTGTAACCCATTTACCTTTTTCCTGTACCTGAGGTGTGCATACCTCCTTGTAACTCCTCTCAATTACGCCCTCAGCATCCCGAATGAACCGAAGTTTATCCAGCTCCAGCTCTAATTCCCTAAAGCAGTTTCCGAGGAACTGGATATGGGTGCACTTCAGACAGATGAAGTCAGTGGGGACACTAGTGGTGGTGACACTTACCTCCCACATTCTACGGGAGGAGCATGCAAAACATCCATACCCACTGTTCTTAATTCCCAAATAGATTATTGAAAACAAAAAAAAACACTAGTAATCTTACCAAATCAGCACACAGAACATTTTTTTTTGGTTAGAGGAGGAGGATGGGTGGGAGACACTACCTAACTAATGTTTTGAGTAAAGCAACCCTCCAAATATATTGCCTCACTTACTCAGCTGTCCCATGTCTGCTCCTGCTCCGAATAAGCAAATATCACTGCTAAACATATTCTAGTTTTCACAATGCAGTGTTTAGTCAGGGGGTTGTAATTCACTCTTCGCATGTCCAAGTTCTTTTCCTTTCCTTAGCCACGGGCGATCCTCCTGGTCTGGAACATGTCCAGCCTGACATAAAATGGTGCCATCCCTGTCATAATGGTGGTCAGCCATTCCTCTTCCTTCTTTTTATTATGGGGTGCAAGAGTGATTGTCTGAACAAAGGTCGCTGCCAGATACTGGCTGAACTCCACCAGGGGTTTCCAAAATGAAGATGTTGGCGAAAAGTTGTGTTTGGTGGCCAGGATTAGATGCCGACATAGCAGCATTGTTGGGGCATGCCCAGCATGCCAACAAGGACAAAAAGTATGACAAGCAGCTCCTCCACATTCATGGGAATAGCTGTGTAAACCCTGGACTCGGTCACACGTCGATTATGCAGGTCCTTTCATGGTCTCAATGTTCTTAGTCAATATGGATGCCCACTTCAAGTGGTTGGATCTGCATATTGTTTATTCATCAAAAACAGGTTCAATGATAGAAAAACTGCATGCATCTTTTGCAGTACATGGAATCCCAGAAGTGTTGGTCACGGTTAATGGGGCATTGTTACCAGCAGGAAATTTGAATATTTTCTAAAGACGAATGGTATTTGTCATGTAAGGCCAACTCCATACCATCCATCATCCAATGATTGGTAGAAAGAGCAGTCAAAACTTTGAAGGCAGGCTAAAAGAAACAGTGTAGAGTTTCACTACATATCAAACTATCCTGATATCTGTTTGATTATGGGGCCACCCTTCATGCAACTGCAGGGATAGCACAAGTCCTGTCTTGAATCGGTGATGAGCAGATAGAGCAGCTGTTCTGCAGGTAGAGACATCCCATTATTTCAAATTGTCAGTTGTGGCAACTGACCAAGGTCTGGTTTAATGACAATTGTAAGGGAACCTCGGGAAAGGCTGTGGGGATGCCACTGGGGACACTGATCGTAATGCCAAATCAAAGTGGGTTACAAGTCTTCAAGGTGAAAAATGCCAACACTACCTGAGAGGGAGTATGGTTAGAATATGGCAAGCCCCTACTAAGCTATTAAGAAAGAGGGAAGGCTCATGGTTAGCACTCTGGATAAGTGTCAGCAGAGAAAACAAGCAATTGTATGCCCCTATCCTATAATTCAAATGTGTGGTTTTCAGATAAATGGCATTCTAAATTGTACTGTAGAGACTTGGACCCTGAATACAGACATCAATAGAGTAGCGTGTAGGGGAAAAGGAGAACGCTGTATGATAACTTCTCCAAAGCACTACCAGTATGGGACCTTCACACGTAATTACCAAAGCATCACTTTTTGTATTGAATTATACATACCAGCCAGGGTAGGCCTAATCGAGCTCACAGACACCCGCAGGCAGAATAAGATCTTTGCCAATGCCAATGATGAACTCAAATAAACTTTAGGGGATCATTGGAACAAGTACAACATTAGCATTGAACTCCTGCCAGAAAAGTTACAGCAAGTCTGGACACAATGGTAAATGCACATGAATGTTTTGCTACTTTTATTCGGCAGAAAGAACAAATTCAGAAGGATATTGGGAAATTCAAAGTGACTTCTGGGATGACTTCTGCGACTGGGGCTTAAATGTGCAGATACATCCTTGGGTACATTTCCTATCACAACTGACTGTGTTGCTCATCCTGTTTATTTTGACCTATTTCACCATCCTCACAGTTAATTTTATCTGCTGGAAGAAGAACTCATCCGTAAACTAACTATTGACCATATGCACTGACAGAAGGTGCCAAGAAATTAATGAATCCAGACTGCATTGTGAAAAGACTATGTAAATTGTTGTGTAATATAAATTTTATTCTATTGAGTGTTGCTAATCACCGAAGAGGCTTGAGAGTGAGGCAATGCATGTGTAAAGTGGCTAATTCTCAATTTATGCATTAAGTTTAAAGGAAAATATGATATTGCATCTGGTATTGTTGTCCATATACAATGGGGAACACAGATATTTAGGGAGTTAGGTTAGCCATCTCAGACTTGATAGGTGCCTGCTCATGGTCTAAGTCTGTGATTCCATTTTGACTAGAAACTTCAAGGCATCAACAGGAGAGACTGTGGTCAGGTGACCAGCAGGACCAAAACTAGACATTCTCAATTGAAGCCGCAATTGGAGAAATCAGGTCTGACAGAAGATCAACCAAACTAAATTAAACAGCAGCCAGCAGCTATCACCTCCAGAGAACAATAGAAACCAAGATCAAAGAGTTTACTAAGGTTCAAGGCAAGCCAGTTGTAATCCGCCCAAGGGAAATGTCTTGGAAAAATCCCTACCTGAGTATATGTCCCTCCTGTCATGAGAAGAGTAAAGGGTGTTGGCAAAATTCCACTGGATGATTGAAACGTCATTAGTGACCACATTGGCCAAAGATCACAGAGATGTCTGGAAGATCTGGTGCAAGAGAATATAAAAACCTGGTGAGACAGAGAAGATCTGCCCTGACCAGCATGGGAGAAAGCTACATCCATGTCAGTGAAGAAGAAGATTCTAACAGCCAACTTCAAACACTTGGATCATTGTAAGTAATATATTTTCTCAGACAGATAGAGCTAGATAGATGGTAAATCTTGAGGAAATTTGGAAAATGCTCTCATCGTGTTTTTAATAAGGAATATATTGTTAATAAAATCAATTTGAACTGCAAACTGAGTTCTGTGTCCCTTTGTCTGCCTCACTGACAAAAGTGCTTGGGGCAAGTATTTTTAATACATAAACCAGTTGTAGTGTCCAGAACATGGATAACAACAACAACTGGTTCTTGGTCATTTGTTATATCAGGATCTTGAAGTCTTTGATGTTATGAGACTTTCAATCAAGCTGCCTGACAGTAAACAGGCTAAGCTAAGAACTAGTCCTCACTTAGCAACTAATCCCATGAACTGCTGCTGCAATTGGCAGCCAGAATAAACTTTTAAGACCTGCAAACTAATTCCCATGAAACCTATTTGACAGCCCTTGTTTCACAAATGTTTCACACCAATTACCACACAAATGAATTTTGTTTGGGTTAGATGAAGAAAAGTGAATTGTTTCCCCTCTTTTCAATCAGCCCAGTTTGTCAGGATAAAGATTTTTTAACACAGGATTATAACTTTCTCCAACTAAAGTACAGTTATATCCCTGCTACTAGACAGTGAGGAACCAATCTCAAGGTTTTGTTGAATTATAAAGAGCAAGTTTATTATCTGCTAAGCATGAGAATAATTATAGAGATGTGATGACGAACACTTCCCTTTAGAAATTCACACACACAAACTGACATAAGTGCCAGTGGAAAAGGAAGATAAGGAATAAACGATTCAGAATTTATTTTTAGCTGCCTTCCTTGTATAAGGATTTAACCTGAAACAATGGTTTTGGTTGATTTCTGGGGCTATAAACAATAAAGAATAGTGCAGTTGCCTTTTTAAGTTCTTATTCTCCTTGTGTTCTTTTTCCAGCCTGCACTGTCACTGGGTTTCTCTTCACGACTGAGAAATAGCACAGGTCAGGTCTTTTCTCAATCTGTTTTAATTCTGATTTGGAGATGCCAGTGTTGGACTGGGATGGTCAAAATTAAAAATCATACAGCACCAGGTTATAGTCCAACAGGTTTATTTGGAAACACTAGCTTTCGAAGTGCTGCTTCTTCATCAGGTGAATGTCACCTGTTAGACTATAACCTGGTATTTTTAACTTTTTTTAAATTCCGCACTCTAAAGTCTATCTCCTCTGCTTGTCCTAGCAAAAGCCTTTGGTAAAAGTAGTTTATTTGTATATTGCAAACAATATGTGAAGATTTACATCTTAGTGCAAATCAAATAGGAGGAGATAGGAACCTTTCCATGCTTCCCAAGGAGGCAAACTGTTTCAATTCCCTTGATGTTATGAAATCTGGCCAACTATTGTAGTCAGGTGGTCTCTGTGGCATTTTTATGGTAAAACGGTTAAATATTTTATATCATCATTGCAATATTCATACACAGTAAATTAAATCACAAAATTCCCATGAGCATACCTCTGCATACAATGTCAAAAGTCACACAACATCAGGTTGCAGTCCAACAGGTTTATTTGGAAGCTCTAGCTTTCAGACCACTGCTCCTTCATCAGGTAGTTGTGTACAACCTTCATCAGGCTGTATACAATAGCAGACACAATTCGTTTTACATTGAAAAATTTGGCCACTCGGGATATCTCAATGCATGGAACCTACTGATACTAGAAAAGATTCTCTCTATTATCTAACAGTTTCACTGCACCAGATTCTCTAGCCAACCTCTTGTCAGTCACCTTTAATCTCTGCATTCCGGAAGATAGATTCTGCTGCAAAGAGAGTCACCCTTGGCTGCAGTCCCCAGACATTGCCATTAAATGAGCCACTTTGTCCCTTACTTTTCTGCTCCCAAATATTTTCTCTTTAAACCTTGGACTTTTTTTTTTAAATCGAAGCACAACTTCAAGCCAATTATAAGATCCCAATCGAATGCAATTCGAACCATAGCCTTGTCTGCACTGAGGTCTCACTGGAAGACTGTCTCTTTCAGCTAAATTCCTACATAGTTTTTTACATGCATGGACGCTGTTCAGCACAGAAGGATGGCTAGACATTACAAAATACAACGAGCTCTGCCTTTTCTGCTGAAGCTATAAGCCCATCTTCTCAGCCCTGGTTTTGCTCCAGTTGTAACATTGGAAATGTAAGACAAAGGTTATAAAATACATTGCTTTATGTCACATTTGAGGAAAACCTTCTCCTTCATGATTTTCATAAAAAGTTTTAAATGTGAAAGGTTACGTAGTAGCATATTCCCTAATGTGACCCAAATATCAAACAATCAGACTGAATAAGTGTTTCTGTTCAAATTATTGTTTCATATGCATTCTTTTCTCAAGCTGATATAACTTTTTCATGATGATGAGATATGACATGAACAGCAAATAATGAATTTGTAGAAGACAAAACTGATCTGATAGATTGCCAGGCTGAATTTTGTCATTAAGGTACAATAATAGTACAGCCCAAGATTAATGATCAAGTGTGATTACTGGAAACAAATGAAGAAACTATTTGTGCTTAATTATCAGGTAATTCTAAGGGCAGTTAGCTTTGTAAAATATTAAGCTTGAAATCTTCTGACAAGTGACTTACAATTACTGGAAAAAGGAAAGATTCCACAATACTGATTATGAAAAGAATGATATCAGGATAGAATTCTGGAGCTTTTATTTGACTTTTTTCTTCAAAAATTGGAGTGACTATACAAGACAATAAAATTGTAAAAGAAGTACCAAGAGACAATGATTAAAGATACATGGAAGGAAGTTTCTCTCACTGTGTAGAAAACCATTCCAACATTTCCAAAAGAATTAACAAAACCACTTAAAGATACTTTACATACATTTAGATTAATGTGGTCATAGTGCCTTACAAGCACAGAACTGTTCAATCTGCTGCTTCATGGTTATTTTGCACACAAGCCTCTGTTTATAACATTGCCTGATCAGAAACAATTAAAAATACTTATTTTGCCAGCATTCAAATACCCTGGTTGTGACTTTCATTGCCTTACTTTCCATTTTTGGTGTATGAGTGCTAGTTTAACTCTACACCACATGGCATAAATATGATGCAAGCCATTCATTTTGCTGAGGGTATTTGAACACACACAATGAATGACTGCAATAAGTATGTTGAACTGGCAGATTCTGATGCCAATCAGTGTCTAATATTGACTTGAAGCCAACTGTACCATTTTAAACACTCCAGCCTATCTCTCGTTCTTACACAGCTGAATAAATAATGGAAAGAACCCCAACAATGATTGTCAACTTCATAGATTAATTGTTGCATAACTTTCCTGGCTATGTCTCCAGTTGTAGTGTAGAAGTGTTTGGTGGTTTCCAGGGTCATGTAAAGTTGATAACATTTACTGCACATGTTGAAGCACTTTGTCTTTGAGTAGATTAGAATCCCTACAATGTGAAAACAGGCCCTTTGGCCCAGAAAGTCCATACCAACCCACTGAAGAATATCCCATCCAAACACATTCCTCCATTACTCTATATTTACTCTGGACTAAAGCACCTAAACTACACATCCCTGAACACTAAGAGCAATTTAGCATGACCAATTCACCAAACCTGCACATCTTTCGACTGTGAGAGGAAAATGGAGCACCCAGAGAAAGTCCACACAGACACTGGGAGAATGTGCTAACTCCACACAGGCAGTCGTCCGAGACTGGAAACGAACCCGGGTCTCGGCCACTGTGAGACAGCAGTGCTAACCACTGAGCCACCATGCCGCCCCAAGTAGTCAATCTTTGTTAGGAATTGGCATAAACAATATGCTCTAAGATTTGAGTGTAAAAACATATATTCCTCACATTGGACTACATAGAGTCACAGAGCCAGAGCACAGAACTAGAGCTTTTGGTCCAACTCACCCCCACCGATAACACATTCCAATCTGAGCATTTACTATCATTTGGCTCATAAACTCTAAACCTTTCCATCCATATCCCCACAGATACCATTTAGATGTTGCAATCAAATCTGCCTTCAACAGTTCCTTTGGCAACTCATTCCTTACATGCACCACCCTCTGTGTGAAAAAGTTACCCATCAGGTCCTCTTTTAAATATGTTGCTTCTCACTTTAAACCTCTGCTCTCTAGTTTTGGACTCCCCCACTCTTGGTTATTCACTCTATCCATGCTCCTCATGATTTTATAAACCTCTATATGGTCACCCCTCAGTCTCCAACATTTCTCATGTCTACTTGCTCACTGAGACTTAGCACCTGCTTTAGCCATAACTGCAATATTACAGCATGGTGAACACCACATTGTTATTAGCCGTGAAAGTAACTATGTCAATGAATGTTAGTGCCTCTGTTTTCTTCAGATAGGAACTAAAAGAAATTTGTAACGCATGTAGCTGGCCATCCACTTTGTGCAAGAAAGATTACTGAACTTTCTAATCTTTGAGAGCCAAATATATTTAGGTCCCTCCTGACATTGAAGTGAATATGTACCTTCCCATGGTGTAGTGTACCACTGACTGCACCTGTATCAGACTGCAGCTGTTACATCTCAACCCTTGGATGGAGCACAATTGGGTTCCACTCTGGGTTCCACTCTCTCAGCTGGTATATAAACATTTCAGGCAGATCAATGAAGCAGTAACGATGCATTCACTCTGTACAGTCTGTTGTATCATGTATAGTTAAGCCACTATGATAAACTAGAAGGTGGTTATTTGGCATCGAGGGCTATCTATAACATGACTCATGATTCCAGTGGGTGACCCATGCACACATGGGCAATGGTCAATTTCAAAAGCCACGATTCATAGAGTCATAGAGTCATAGAGATGTACAGCATGGAAACAGACCCTTTGGTCCAACCCGTCCCCCCAGGGAAAAGACTTTGTCTATTTATCCTATCCATGCCCCTTATGATTATGTAAACCTCTATAAGGTCACCCCTTAGCCTCCGATGCTCCAGAGAAAACAGCCCCAGCCTCTCCCTATAGCTCAAATCCTCCAACCCTGGCAACATCCTTGTAAATCTTTTCTGAACCTTTTCAAGTTTCACAACATCTTTCTGATAGGAAGGAGGCCAGAATTGCACACAATAGTCCAACCACATAAAATGTGATAGATAAGGTCATCAGATCACTTAAAAAGACACTTCCACTGGCTTGAAGCAATCTGGAGAGATCCAGACTGCTCTTTCACCAAGATACAACCAATGCACCAATTATTTGGTGACCAACTGAGAAGGGGAAGCGGGTATCGTTGGGGAAAGATGTCAAAGAGGAGTCTTAAGTCTCATGTTTACAGCACAATCCATCTTTATTCAGAATGCTTTTACGACATATGTGGAACAGGCAGGAGACGACTCTGAATCTGGCTTTCACATGGGGACCAGATGCCCTCTTAAATACGGCTCAGATTGGAAGAAAGGTCAATTTCAGCTGTGGCTTCCCCAGCTGAAAACTATATTTTGATACATTTCATGTTATAATAATTACATGCTACATTGAAGTCATTGTTCCATTCCTCTAATTTATAGACCAATCCTGTAAAAATCTGATCAATGATGGACACCCCTATGGACAGCCCCAGGTTCACCATGATCTCACAATGTTTACCAGACATGGTAATCATCAGGCTTGGGATCTTACAGTATACTCCATTAATTTATATTCTAATGTTAACAGTTATGTTCTTTCTCAGACATTTGCCAGACCAGCTTATCTCTGAGGACTGTTCAAATTCTATTATCATTGTATTCATTGCTTTCCTTGTCATCCTATATTTCCGACTCTCCTAATAACCGGAGAAATTAAAAAATGCAACTTCCTAATTGCTATACATTTCATAATATCAGTTCTAACATATGGCTAGTTATATGGTTACACCTAATGTTAGAATTCTTCAGCCAATGGTTGTGAGCAGCTTCTGTCACACCTGATCTTGGAGGGTCAGATAAACACTGCCTTTCTATCTTGCACTTGCAATTATAACTCATTCTAATCACATGCTGTCTTCTAAGATGGAATTTACTGATTCTACTCTAAATATTTTTAAACTAACTATTTTACTTGATAAGATAACATCTATTCCATTAATAAGACTGAAACTCAATCACTTTCACAGCTCAATGAACTTGTCTGAACTCTTAAGGTTTTACAAGATATAATCTTGTTTTCCATTTACCTTATCATTTGTCTCTGTTATTATCGAATCATACTTTTCTTCTAATTCGTGGTAAACTACAAACTTCAAGCTGCCTGTTCCCAGATATCTCTTATCAGACAGTCTCTTACAGACATCTGCAGCTGTGATTTCTGCAGAATTCCATGTATATTAATTTGCAAGATTCCTTGTTCTGCCCAGTCACTGTTACATTGATGTATCTTATGCCCAAAGCTACCATTATCAAAACTTATTCTCACTTTCATTCTGAACTTAGCAAGCCCACACTATTACTGCAGCTAAAAATCTTCTTTGCCATAATAATGCCAACTAAAAATCCACAGGGAGCCCCCTTGTGCTACTTCTGGCCATTGGCTGGCTAACAAGTCCTTAACACTAACCCCTTGTGCTTATGCTCAATTAATCCAACTGTGATTCAGGTAAATGCAACTTCAATTGCCCATTCACCAACATTCCACCCTTATTTTCACTCTGTTACATATCATCATCATATGGCAAAAATGCAGAAATAAAAGCCACCTTGGGAGTGGCACAGTGGCTCATTGATTTGCACTGTTGCCTCACAGCAACTGGACCCAGGTTTGATTCCAGCCTCAGGTGACTGTGTATGTGGAGTTTGCACTTTCTCCCTGTATCTGCATGGGTTTCCTCCCACAGTCCAAAGATATTCAGGTTAGGCGCGTTGGCCAAGATAAATTTTCCATGGTGTCCAGGGATGTGCAGGCTGGGTGGGTTAGCCATGGGAAATGCAGGGTTTTAGGGATAGGGTAGCAGGTGGGATGCTCTTCAAAGGGTTGGCATGGACTCAATGGGATGAATGACCTGCCTTCACTCTGTAGAGATTCTATAGAAAAAAGTATTCCAAAACAAATTTACTTAAGGCACTGAATGCATAACATGAATTTTTCAACATTTGGTTGTTCCTCTGCAGGATTTCCTATGCAGTGCAGCATGACTGATGGAAAAGAACTAATTTAGTGGCAGAATCTGCAGATGGCCTTACACAACACTTTAATCTACTCTGGGCCTAGAAAGCTGGTTTCAGGCTGCAGTATCTCTCCATATTGAAAGCAGTTTAGGGTGACTCCCTGATAAGCACCAAAAAGAATGACAGGCTTGTGCTCTGTGGAGCCACTCCTACTCTCCCAAAAGGGCATCTAGCCATCCTAATAATCTGCTGGAGTACTGCTATAGACTGCTGGGAAATTCTTTGATGAGCACCACAACTATGACACTAATAGTCTAGGCTTGCATGAGAACAATTCTCCATGGCATCCAGCTCACCTTGCAAGATTTCAGTCCAGCAGTTTAGCACCCAAACATAGGGTGATTTCTTCTGACGTTGCAATGGCAACTGAGACATCAGCATCAGAATTAAATATCATGGTTTGCAAAGTCAGATAGGTATTGCTGAACTTTAGTGCTGGACAAAAAAAAGCTGCAAATTCTACTTTGATCCATAATTCTTGTGCCAAGATGATATTAGGCAACTGTATGCTCCATGAAATTTTTCTTGTTTGTGAATTCTCTGTTCAAAGACAAGTCCAATCCTCAGTGCTGCAAAAACTATGGGTAGGACAAGAAGGCAAGTCTCGAATCCATCTTAACCAAAATAAGGATTAAATCTTCTACTGTAGGTACTAATCTGAATAGCATATCATCCCAACCAACTAAGCCACCTGCTAAGTTGTTGAGCTACTGTGGCAAAATAACTTTTACGTGCTTGTTGTTGCCTCGGGTTATGGATAATGATGATACGGGCTCTAATTTATTTCCACCACATGGTTGTCCAGAACTCTGTCCTGTTCATTCTACCTGCTATTGGTACACGTTGACTTTGACGTTGCTACTCAACCTGTTTTATTAAATTGTTAATGCTTGATCTTCAAGACATGGAGTGTTTTTGAACCCAGAACTTCTGGATTAGAGGCAGGGATGCTCTCCACTTCACCACAAGATCTCACTCTCCTGGACAATAACTACAACTTTCTGGTAGGTCAGCTGTTGCAAACATTTTTTTTTCTTGAGAATAATAGCTAGTTTTATTTTGTTTTCTGCTCAATCAAAGTTCTCATCTGATCTTTGTTGTCACTGTATCTTCTGGCAAGCTGATAGCAGTGCTACCCTAATCCCCTGCCTGGGATGAAGGTCACATGTGTGTCACCACATGAAAATTCATATGTAGAAATACACACACATACAAGTTAGGAGCAGAATGAGGCCATCTTCATTAGTCTGCTCCATATTGCTTCTGCTGTGATTGCAACTTCACCACGTTCCTCCTCTCATTCCTCATCTTGTTTTATAGCTATTATTGAAGTGATTTTCTTTCAGCCTTAATACTGAAGACAGAGCAATTTTTTTAAAAATTTCATCTGCCATTTTTTTATTATTTCCTCATACTAACTCCCCATTCTTATGCTCTAGAATAAGTGATTCTTAACCAGTGTTTTGGCCGCGGCCTCCCTCGGAGCTCTTCTCAGGTTCCAGGACCCCCCTTTCAAATAGGGATACAACATGGACAGATGGACAGCAAATCATTTATTATTGAACACCCTGTGGCCCCCTTCAAATGTGCTATGGCCCCCATTGATGACCAATGCTCACTTTACTTACTCTTTCCCTTTCTAAATACCTTTAGAAATTCTGGCTAATCATTTTTATATTTCTAGCCAGCATCTGCTCATATTCTACTTGCTTCTCTCTGATTACCTTTTAGTCATTCTTTGGTTTCCTTTAAACTTTGTCAAACCATCTGATCTGCCACTCATCTTTACACAATTTCATGCTTTTTTTTCCCTAAGTTTGATGCTTCCCCTAAATTCTTTCAACTTCTCATCATGTTGTTTCCAATATACTTCAAAATACATAATTGGTTGTAAAGTTCATCTCTTGGTTGGGAAAGGTGCTACATGAATCCCAGTCATCCTTAATTTTCTCAAGAATATGCACAACATCAGTATTTGAGTTGGTGGCTGTAAGATTGACAGTAAGTGATGTGATTCTTCTTCTGCTTTTGCATTTCTTTATGTTCCGCCATTACCTGATCAAATTTTAGCTTTTAGGAATCTAAAAGGAAGTAGCCATATTGGTAGGTTAGTGGTGAGGGGGGGAGCAAGAACAACAAGTGCATGTTTGCATCATGTACAAGCTTGTAAATCAGAAGAAATTGTAAGTAGCTGGTAAGAAGGATGATTAGGTTTAAAGATACTTATAATGGTTTCAGAGACATAAAAGTTGCATACAACTAGAGGCAGCAGCACCTGACCGAGGGACAGACCTGACCTCATACAAGGAAAAGTGACCATCATTATTACAGCATCCATAGCTGAGTCCACATTCAGCAGTGATCGTTTCAGTCCCACTGTTGGATGCAGCCTCAACCATGGATGCTCCAATAATGATGGCCACTTTTCCTTGTGTGGGGTAAATTAGAAATAATCTTAAGTTATAAATAATCACCTGTTAGACACAAAATGCTGGAACTTCATTGAGTGCATTTCTTGTTGGTGTACTGATACATTGCTGCTGTGCTCATGGCTGGAATGCAACAGTCTGGAAAGATATATTTTCACAAAATAATTAGTTCCTAAGTCCTTACAAATAATAATACAATGTAGCATTGACATGGTCCTGCAGCAGTGAGGGGATTAAGTCAGTGACTGTCTGCAGCTGTTGCAGTTGAATGCAGATGCTCTTGAAACTTAAGTGTGATTCATGCCAAAGTTTTAATGTGAGGTGATGGTATGGAAGATAGGTATGAATCATGATTAAAAGAAAATGTTGTTAGATAAATGTTGAGAGTGTGGGTGTACCAAATTGAATAGCATATGAGACTTGTGGGTTATGGATATTTTTAAATATATTCAATTGACTTACAGCTTGAATTTGAGTGAAGTCAATGAAGTTTTTGTGGCACTGCATCCTGGTCCTCTAGAAGTCACTATGCTTATTTGATTCTATCCAGTTCACAAAGCATTTCTAGTGCTCCTATTGGCCCTTGTGAATAGAAAACAGCTCTTCTTCTGTACACCTTCTGAATAAGGCCTACACTGCAGCATTGGTAAATCCTGGAGCCCAAAATCTGCCATGTTATTCCATTGCTAAGTATTACCCATGCTGGAATCTTTATTAGAACAGGTTGTAGCACATGCACCAGCCACAATGAAGTTCCCCTTTAAGAGGTACCAATCAGATTTATGAAGTGCAAGCTGGCTTTAAGTGCCATAGAGTCATTCCAAAGTGGAAAAAGGCCCTTCAACTCACTGTGTTTATGCTGTTAATCAAGCATCATCTATTCTAAACCGATTTCCCAGCATATGGCCCTTTTGCTCATATGCTATGGTGTTTTAAGTGTTTATTTAAGTAATCCTTACATGCCTTGAGGGTTCTCGATACTACACTCTTTTAGGTAGTGAATTCCAGATGCTCACAAACTTCTGAGTGGAAATTTGTTTTCCTCAAGTCCCTTCCAAATCTGCTACTCTGAGTCTTAAAACTGTGCCCTGGGTTTCTGACCCCTCTACTAATGGGAAAAGTTTCTCCCTATCAACCTTATTTATACTCCTCAGAACTTTGTGCACCAAGATCAGTTCCCATCTCAGCCTTCTCTGCTCTGAGGAAAGCAACCTCATCTTTCTTTATTGCTGGATCTCTTCAGCTCAGGCAACACCCTGGTGAATATCTTCTCCACTCTCTCTAGTGCAATCACATGCTTCTTATAATGTGGTGACCAGAATGGCACAGTACTCCAGCTGTGGCCTAAATAACTTAATGTACAGCTTCATCATAACCTCCTTGCACTTGAATTCAAAGCTTTAACTTCAAAGGCAAGTATCCCATAGCACTGCATAACCATCTCATCTACTTGTCCTGCTGCCTTCAGGATCAATGGACATGCACAGCTAGGTCCCCTGATCCTCTGTACTTCCCAGTGTCCAACCATTTACTGTTCACTCCTATGCCTTTTTAGTCCTCTCAAAGGTCATCACCTCATACATTACAGGATTAAATTCCATTTGCCTCTATTCAGACAATCTGATTGACCCATCTATATTATTTTATAGTCTAAGACTTTATTCCATCTAATTTATCACACCACTAATATTTGTGCCTTCTGCAAACATTCTGATCAAAACTTCTTCATCATTCATTCATTCATGATGAGGGTCTTATGCCCGAAACGTTGACTTTCCTGATCCTCAGATGCTGCCAGACCTGCTATGCTTTTCCAGCAATGCACTCTGATCTCCAGCATCTGCAGTCCTCACTTTCTCCTGATCAAATCTCCTACATTCATGTGTAGATCTTTTATGTATAAACAAACAATAAGGGATCAAGTAATGAACCTTGTGGCATGATACAGGTTTCCTGTTGCAAAATCCCTTCAACGATCATCCTTTACTCCCTGCCACTAAACCAAATTTGGAACCAAATTAGATTTTTAACCATTGAATACCTTGTCAAAAACCTTGCTAATGTTCATGTAGACCACGCCAACTGCATTACCCACATCAACACAAATAGTCATCTCCTTGAAAAAGTCAATGAAGTTTGTTAGACATGATCTCCCCCTTACAAGGCCATGCTGATTAATTCTTGTCTCTCCAAATGGAGATTTATTCTGTCTGTCAGAACTTTTGCCCAAGTTTTCTTATCCACAGAGGTCAGACTCAGTCTTGTAGCCTCCTGTTGTATTCCTGCACTCTTGTTGAATAATGGTACTACTTTAGTCCCTTGGTAGCCCTCCTGGGGCCAGAGTAGGTTTGAAAATTAATGTCAGAGCCCTGCAATCTTCCGTACTTCCTTGGATACATCTTATCTAGATTTCATAACTTTTCTTTCACAGGTGTGTAGCTGCTTAACAGTGCACAGAGTGTTGTTTACATATTATAATCATTTTTATCAGCGGGCAGCATGAAATGTGAAGCAATGTGCCTGGGATAATACATCACAGATCCCACTTTCAGGCACTACCCAATTTCTCAACTCTTAAGTATGTTTTTCATTGGATTTACTTGTCATGTTGAAAGTCTGGTCAGCCCCATCATTATGGCACTGCAAACTTCTGAAGAGGCAAAAGACTAGTTAAAATAGTTCTAAGAACAATTGCCATTTGGACTTTTGGTAGTTAAAACCATCTTTGCTGAAGAGCAAGCACAAAGTCTTTCTGCTTTAGGGGGATGTAGAATGTGCTACATAGATGTTAATTTCCTGAACACCAATATGAATAGATTCCCAGGCAGAAAACTGAAGGAATTACCTTTAAATCATTTTGATTATTTTACAGTTTGGAACCTTTAAAATGCAAACTTCCAGGTGATCTAGAAAGGAAAGATTCATTGATAAAAGTGCTAAAAGCAATCTGTATTTCTGTTAATATTAATATTAAATCTTGAATTACATCATTAACTGTAGACATGCACAATGCAGCGCAGGACTGATTACATAGTTGATTTCCATAGTTACATGTCCTCTTTAACTATTGTTATACTAATTTCCAGCTGCAAAGCTATGAATACATTTTTCATTTTATTTATATAAGGATAAATCTGCGAACTACTCTTGTAATTAAAAATGCTTTGCTTCATTTGTATAAATGTCCTACAAAACAACTTATTGGACATTAATTTCTTACTACTATAATAAGCACAGGCCTCCAACAGTAAGTCTCAATTGTTAAACAGGGCTGAATATTATTTTTTTCTATGTCTGAGTTGCATTGAGCTTTTTGAGAAATTTCTGCTGCATCCCAGTGGGTTTTCTTGCTGCATCATAGTAACCCCAACACATTCACAGTCTACCCTGCCCCATAACATCTCTCACATTTGAGAGTGGCCCCATCTTACCAAGCACCATTCCTAGAACAACTCACCACTCAGTGGAAGTCCAATCGATGGAAAGATCAGCAGCTCTTGCATCTGCTCTGTCTTTAAAAGCTGGACAAGCACTATCATTCTTAAATTCTCCTGCGTATTCAAGATCGGATTGTGAACTTGTTGAAGAAGAGGAACATGGCATCATGATTCTCTAACAGGAATCTGGGGATTCTGGTCAAGAGGGTAGCACAAATGAGAACCATCCTCTTCATGGAGGACCAGCATAGGATGCCATGCACCAGTCCCAGGTAGACGGGCTCAAGTTTGCCATTTGGGTCAGTGCTGTCTCCGTGGTCTAGATGAAAGCCAGCAGTGCTGTAAGAAGGTATATAGATTTCTCTGCTCTGTTGTGGAAGTGTCACACTCTTCAATTTGCTACCTCACACGCAGTCTATCTCTACTACTGCACCCACCACCCACTACCCACCATGGTGGATGCTCTGCCACTCTCACTATTACTTTCAATATTTTCCCATATTCGCTGAAATACCCATAGTCCCCTGCTCTGTTGTGGAAGTGTCACACTCTTCAATTTGCTACCTCACACGCAGTCTATCTCTACTACTGCACCCACTACCCACCATGGTGGATGCTCTGCTACTCTCACTATTACTTTCAATATTTTCCCATATTCGCTGAAATACCCATAGTCCCCATCCCCACATCTACCACTTTTCATGTCACTAACTGCATGGCCTCTGTACTGTCTCCTCACATTTGAGAACACCTCATCATCTTTTGTCTACTGCATCAGAAACTCACAGCTGTGCCACCCACTTTGAGCTAACTCAATCCCTTCCTTTCTCTTAATACACAGATGGCAATCCATAATGGGGAGGTGGGGTGGGGGGGGGGGGATGCTTAACATTGGACTCCTCATTCCATGTGGAGGAAAACATTCTTGCCCTCATAGGATAAGACCAGACAGCTCTTTCAGGGATGCAGATACACCCATCTCCTATCAACAATGGAAATACCATTCTTTATTCCCTTGAAACTTTCAGAACAAGCTTACTATCAGTTTTATTCATTATTAACCACTGGTTGCAATGCATTATCTCAGTTTTGTCTTGCTTGTGTTGTTAGCACATCTACAACCACCACTGTGAAACATCTGGGTGTTGCAGAAGTCACCTCCTCAATATGAGGGTGACAATACTACAGTCTCTGAGGAAACAATGGTGAGTGTGCTTTCTGCTCCCCCAACTTGCCATGGTACTAACATCTTTGTGAGAATATTAGACATAGAGAATATGGGAGCACAAACAGGTGACCACCTCACGACAATACAAGTCAGTAGCACTTGGAGAACTGCTGGACACTGGGTACCTGCACAGCATCAGGCAGGAGATGGCCCTTTGGTGTTGGCAATCAGTCACTTTGTCCATTGCATAGGGAGATATGGGAGCAACACATAGGTATAAGGAACTCAGTGGTGCTCATTGCCCAGAAACTGCACTAGTACAGTGAATCATGCAGCCATCTGGCTGCCACTATTGACAGGTTGGCCACTGCTATGAAGGGTCAGGTCCAGCACCCTCACGGTCTGCTGGAGGGGAACACATACTTTCACTCTAACATTGCCCATTTGTCCATGTGACTGAAGACATCATGACAGTGGGATAGGAGCCTGGCACACATTCCATGTGCCCTTCTCTGACAAAGAACCAGGGTGGTGCCAGGAGGCACCCTGCTAGAGGAGGAACCATGGGTAGACCCCTCAGAAGGTTCCTCTCAGGACACTCTATAGGTACCTGGGACCTCCACCTCTACCCTGCCTGCCACCCTCCATGCCTGTAGAAGTTGAAGCTGAGGAGGGTCAACTTGCCTCTGGCAAGAAAACTTTCAATGTATCTTGCCCAATCAAACTAAACCTTCAATGTCAATGGACTCGGCTGTTGAGCAGTTCCCCTCCATCCAGCTGCAGAAGCAGGAAGTACATTAAAATGTAATGAATAACAGAGGAAGAAAAGTAACTACTGAGGGCAAGAAGATGATATGGGTAAAAATATATACTTTTGTGAATTTTCACTTTTTTGTATATGTGGCCAGGGAATAGGAACTGCACATCTCTGTGTTCTGTACAGTATGTGGATGACTGTACCATTCTATTTCTCAGTAAGGGCTGTTTCCTCCTCCCTAATATTCTGAATCAACTGCTACACCTTCTCCAAGCATTATTGCATCCATTTTCTTCCCCATTGCGTACTTTCGATTTCCAGCACATTGAAGGTGACAGAGAGCACTCCTTCGTCAATGACTCCCAGCCTCCACCACTCTATGCTGGTGAGACCCCAAATATCCAAACTGAGGACAGACCACTCTCCTGCACGACCTCCATCCTATCCATGTTTTACCATATCTCCCCCTTGCGATACTCCTGCACCCTTCTCAGTTGTCAGCCTGCTTCTGCCCTATCTGCAGCCCCCTGTCCCAAAGACTAACTTGCAGAGCTTTATTCCCTCGACAATAGCTGACTTTGCACTCACTTCCCTCCTAAAAAAATCATCTGTTCCCCTTAGTTTCTGTGGATGGAACCACTGCTTTGAGGGGCCCATCCGGATAGCTCTGACCATAACCTAACTGGGAGAAAGTGAGGACTGCAGATGCTGGAGATCAGAGCTGAAAAATGTGTTGATGGAAAAGCGCAGCAGGTCAGGCAGCATTCAAGGAGCAGGAGAATCGAGGTTTCGGGCATAAGCCCTTCTTCAGGAATGAGGAGGGTGTGCCAAGCAGGCTAAGATAAAAGGTAGGGAGGAGGGACTTGGTGAAGGGGTGTTGGGAATGCGATAGGTGGAAGGAGGTTAATGTGAGGGTGATAGGCCGGAGAGGGGGTGGGGGCGGAGAGGTCGGGAAGCAGATTGCAGGTCAAGAAGGCGGTGCTGAGTCTGAGGGTTGGGACTGAGATAAGGTGGGGGGAGGGGAAATGAGGAAGCTGGACCTAACTGGTCACCACAACCATATTAGCTCTCGCCTCTCAGACTGGTTGCTATGGAGCCACAGGACAAACAGTGACCCACAACCCTGGACTATAAAGGCACAGACCCACTGACAGATTCCTGACTGAATGCCTGAACATGATCAATCCCTGTACTGATATCGGAGGCTGCCATTGACATGGGACATCCTCTATGGATTTTCGTGAGGACTACTCTCCTAAGACGTTGAGACATGGCTGCTTGCTGACTGCACATGACATGTGTTATCCACATAAATTGCTGGCACATGCTGCAGGACACATGGTGTGAGATTAACATAATACAAATTATAATACAGCAAGATGGATGCCCCCTAGACTGAGGACTGCCCAACAGCAAGGCATAGTGACTGGTTCTGTGACTGCATAATTGGCAAGACAAGGCAGGGCAAGGCATGGATGGTATGAGCATTCAGGTAGGTGTTAAATGAGTGAGTGGTAACACAGCAAGCAAGCCACCATGAAATGCAACTTGGTACAGTCCATGAACTAGGTACCTTAACCTGTGCACAAACTGTCCCCTATTGGGTGCTCGTGTCATGTAATGCAATTCTGTGTTTCCTGAGTGCCTTGCCAGTGTATCAGAGAGATGGCCATTAGGAATCAGTGAGTGCTGAATGCCAATGTATGTAGGTAAGGGGTGCTTATGGCTGGAGCCCATGGATTGTAATTTGTTCAAATGCAAGATGAAGGGTGCTTAGACAAGCATTGAGCTGAATCCTTTATATGCCCACTCTTGTTTCCATGTTGAGTTTTCTCAACATTTAGTTTCCTGTTGAATTTGGTAAGATACAAAACTGAATATATTGAGGCAAGTTATCAAAGCATTTTACAATCAATAACCCCCTTATTCGGAGCTCATTACAGTCTAATAAGAAATTTATCATGATTCTTGTAAATAGCATCAAAGATGGAGTGAAATGCCCCTGACATTGAGATGAACCCCATCGGACTGCTTGCCTGATTCTGCCACACATTTTGCCATAGCCCACACACTTAGAATCCTATATAGCTCTACTCATTGAATCTGAAGCCGTGGAAACTGAAGCTGTTTCTCATGCTGAATGCCTTGAAAAGAAGAATTACAAATTAGTATGCATGCTTAAAAATTAAAAACAGATTTAGTTACTGTAACACTTCTGATATTACTAAACAACATGTCACAAGTAAAGCCAAGTTGAGTTGTCTCTAATTCATTTCACTTATTAATGTGAGAAGGTTCAAATAAATTGTATTGATATTCGTGTTACCTTTATATCAGAGCAAGAAATATATATGTAGAGATGCAAGATTATGGTGTATTATAGACCCCTCAAAATATTTTAAGAAGGTAGTCTAGACCCTAAGAATTTCTTATTTTAAAGGCAGATGTGACTGGATATTCCAGGTGTGATGCAGCTGGTCAAATCACTCAGCTTTATGCAAAACAGAATTTATTTTAACACTACAGTTGAAACACAAACAAAAGAAAGTGGATTTTGGATTTACTGAACAAATGGAAACTGGACCAACCCAATACAGTAACTATTACTGAGCAACTGTTCCAATCCAGGAACATTCCACAAACACACCCGTTGGCAAAAGGGTAAATTGAAACAGAGATTCTTACAGACAGGAGGGAACAACTTCCCAAGAGATTTTAGAGAGAGAGAGAGTCAGTCAGGAATCATTCATTGAAGCTTGCAGCCTTCCTGGACTCCAGAATCTTGTGACTGCCACAGCAAAATTAATACTAGATAAAACCTGAACTGGGAGAACTGGCTACTCCCCTGCCATTGTTAAACTAGGCTCTTACTAGACCCCTTGGCACTTCTGTTTTAATGATCTCTCTTAAAAAACAAGGACAAAATAACTTTGTTAAAGGAACAGCAGGCATAACCTTGTTAAAGTGGCACAGGTACTTTACAACTTTGTCAAAATGACACAAGTATAAAACATAAATCAAGCACTATATCTGAAATATTCAATCACCTAATTTGACTTAACACAGTGAAAACAGACAAGACTTTGAAATAGATTTCTGTCACTTTGAAGCATTTCATTTTCATTGTTTTCCCAGATATCTTATGAATTACACTTAACCAGTAAATATGAGATTATGATTTTCTAAGCTGAAATTGAAACCTTTGATCAAGTTTAAATTCGTTAGTTTTAGTACAAAACATGAGAATTACTGAAGAAAGGACATGTTTGTGCATACTGGAAACTGCATAATGCTGAGGAGTGGCAGATGGAGTTTAATTTAGATAAATGTGAGGTGCTGTGTTTTGGAAAAACAAGTTAGAGCAGAACTTATACACTTAATAGTAAGTCCTGGGGAGTGTTGCTGAACAAAGAGACCTTATGTGCAGGTTCATAGTTCCTTGAAAGGAGAGTGGGAGATAGATGGATAGTGAAGAAGGCATTTGGTACACCCTTCTTTATTGGTTACAGCACTGAGTATAGGAGTTGGGAGGTCATGTTGCAGGTGTACAGTACGTTGGTTAGGCCACTTTTGGAAAATTGTGTGCAATTCTGGTCTCCTTCCTATCAGAAGGATGTCGTGAAACTTAAAAGGGTTCAGAAAAGATTTACAAGGATGTTGCCAGGGTTGGAGGATTTGAGCTATAGGGAAAGGCTGAATAGGTTGGGGTGTGTTTTCCCTGAAGTGTTGGAGGCTGAGGGCTGATCTTATAGAGGTTTATCAAATCATGAGGAGCATGGATAGGAAAAATAGACAAAGTCTTTTCCTTGGTGTGCAAGAGTCCAGAACTAGAGGGCATAGGTTTAGGATGAGAGGGGAAAGATATAAAAGGAACCTAAGGGGCAACTTTTTCATGGAGCGTGTATGGGATGAGTTGTCAGATGAAGTGGTGAAGGCAGATAAATAACAACATTTAAAAGACATCTGGATGAGTATATGAATAGGAAGGGTTTAGAGAGATATTGGCCAAGTGCTAGCAAATTGGACCAGATTAGATTAGGTTATCTGGTCAGCGTGGACAAGTTGGATCGAAGGGTCTGTTGCTGTGCTGTAATCTCTATGATTCTACGACTCTATGACAATACCCTGTAATCTGCAGACTAGAAGAACATGGGCACACATTGTGCCTGTTTAAACTTAACAAAGGGAGCGACATTACTAAACGTTCATTAGGAAAGGTAAACATTGACTAATCATATTTGCCCTACTGGTTTATAGAGTCATAGAGTCATAGAGATGTACAGCATAGAAACAGACCCTTCGGTCCAACCCATCCATGCCAACCAGATATCCCAACCCAATCTAGTCCCACCTGCCAGCACCCGGCCCATATCCCTCCAAAACCTTCCTATTCATATACCCATCCAAATGCCTCTTAAATGTTGCAATTGTACCAGCCTCCACCACTTCCTCTGGCAGCTCATTCCATACACGTACCATCCTCTGTGTGAAAAAGTTGCCCCTTAGGTCTCTTTTATAGCTTTTCCCTCTCACCCTAAACCTATGTCTTCTAGTTCTGGACTCCCCAGTTCCAAGGAAAAGACTTTGTCTATTTACCCTATCCATGCCTCTCATAATTTTGTAATCCTCTATAAGGTCACCCCTCAGCCTCTGAGGCTCCAGGGAAAACAGCCCCAGCCTGTTCAATCTCTCCCTATAGCTCAAATCCACCAAACCTGGCAACATCCTTGTAAAACTTTTCTGAACCCTTTCAAGTTTCACAACATTTTTCCGATAGGAAGGAGACCGGAATTGAATGCAATATTCCAACAGTGGCCTAACCAATGTCCTGTACAGCTGCAACATGACCTCCCAACTCTTGTACTCAATACTGTAACCAATAAAAGAAAGCATACCAAATGCCGCCTTCATTATCCTATGCACCTGTGGCTCTACTATGAATCTGCACTCCAAGGTCTCCTTGTTGAGCAACACTCCCTAGGACCTTACCATTAAGTGTATAAGTCCTGCTAAGATTTGCTTTCCCAAACTGTAGCACCTCGCATTTATCTGAATTAAACTCCATCTGCCACTTCTCAGCCCATTGGCCCATCTGGTCAAGATCCTGTTGTAATCTGAGGTAACTCTCTTCACTGTTCACTACACCTCCAATTTTGGTGTCATCTGCAAATTTACTAACTGTATCTCAAATGCTTGCATCCAAATCATTTATGTAAATGACAAAAAGTAGAGGACCCAACACCGATCCTTGTGGTACCCTACTGGTCACAGGCTGCCAGTCTGAAAAACAACTCACCACCACCACCCTCTGTCTTCTACCTTTGAGTCAGTTCTGTATCCCTATACCTACCAACCTTCCCTTTCACCTGACAGGAATGTACTTTCTCTGGATTCTCATTATATCATTTCTGAAGGCTTCCCATTTTCCAACTGTCCCTTTACCTGCGAACATCTGCCTCGAAACAGCTTTCAAATGTTCATGCCTAATACTGTCATTGGCCTTTCTCCAATTTAGAACTTCAACTTTTAGACCTGGTCTATCCTTTTCCATCATAATTTTAAATCTAATAGAGTTATGGTCACTGGCCCCAAAGTTCTCCCCCACTGACACCTCAGTCACCTGCCCTGCCTTATTTCCCAAGAGTAGGTCAAGTTTTGCACCTTCTCTCGTAGCTATATCCACATACTGAATCAGAAAGTTGTCTTGTACGCATTAAACAAATTCCTCTCCATTTAAACCTTTAACACTATGGCAGTCCTAGTCAATGTTTGGAAAGTTAAAATCCCCTACCATAACCACCCTACTATTCTTACAGATAGCTGAGATCTCCTTACAAGTTTGTTTCTCACTATTGACTATTGGGGGGTCTGACTATTGGGGGGTCTATAATACAATCCCAATAAGGTGATCATCCCTTTCTTATTTCTCAGTTTCATCCAAATAACGTCCCTGGATATATTTCCGGGAATATCCTCCCTCAGCACAGCTGTAATGCTATCCCTCATCAAAAATGCC
>NC_057715.1:52699173-52703702 GCF_004010195.1 Chiloscyllium plagiosum
TGCAATCCGTCCTTCTTCTACAGGTCACTTCTACCCCAAAAGAGATTTCAATGATCCAAAAATGTGAATCCTTCTCCCATAGACCAGATCCTCAGCCATGCATTCATCTGCTCTATCCTCTTATTCCTGCCCTTACTAGCTCGTAGCACTGGGAGTAATCCAGATATCACTACTCTCGAGGACATCTTTTTAAAATTCCTGCCTAACTCTTTGTAATCTCGCTTCAGAATCTCAACCTTTTCCCTTCCTATGTCATTGGTTCCGATGTGGACAATGACCTCTTTCTGGCCCCTCTACCCCGTGAGAATGTTCTGCACCCTCTCTGAGACATCCTTGATCCCGGCACCAGGGAAGCAACACACCATTCTGCTTTTTCATTGCTGGCCACAGAAATGTCTGTCTGTACCTCAGACTACAGAATTCCCTAACACAATTGATCTCTTGGAAGCTGATGTACCCCTCATTGCATTAGAACCAGTCTCAATACCAGAAACTTGGCTGTTTGTGCTACGTTTCCCTGAGAATCCATCACCCCCTATATTTTGCAAAACTGCATACCTGTTTGAAATGGGTATATCCACATAAGACTCGTGCATTACCTCTCCTACCTTTCCTGGAATTAATCCATCTATGTGACTGTATCTGAGACTTTCCCCCTTCCTATAACTGCCATCCATCACATACTATTGCTGTTGCAAATTCCTCATTGCTTCTAACTGACTCTCCAACCGATCCATTTGATTTGATAAGATTCGCATCCAACAGCATTTATGGCAGCTATAATCAGCAGTAACCCGTAAACTCCCATATCTGACAAGAATTATATATCACTGTACTAAAGGCCATTTTTGCTCCTTCACAATCTACAGATCCAGAAAATAACACCATCTTATTCCTCTACAAAACACTGCCCCAGATTAAATTAATAGTTTTGGCTTATATTTTAAGTTTAATCAAGAGACATATCTCCAAAGACATATAACCAAGAAAGAACCCACTCTACTCACTACTGCAGCCTTTCTGTTGGACACGCTTAAAACAACGATTAACTTATCTGATTCTGTGCTATGAACTTTGCCCAAAAAGGTTCCTCCAAGATTAGTTGTGAATGTCACTGTTTGTTAATTTTCCCAGACGCACGCCAATGTCCAGCAATACATGAATTCAAAACTGCGAAAGCAGTAACTGTGCAGGTTTTCTCTCTCTCTCTCTCTCTCTCTCTCTCCTGCACTGACTTCACCATGTGCTTCCTTTGTCTGTTCTTCTCCCTTTTAAACCTGCTATTGTTTTGACTTTTTTTTTCCAAAGTTCCAAAACAATGCAACAGCATATGAAACAGTAGTTGCTGCTCCTGGAATTTGAGGAAATCACCACCAGCACCTAAAATACCTCAAAAAAGGAGCAGCTGTTACAGCCAGAAATTTTTCCCATCCTCCATCTTGGATTACCCAGAATCTAAACATGCTTGGCAGTTGACTGTGAGTCATCATCCAACAGATGCATTTTCCATGACAATCACTGTCCCTATACTATCTAATCAGCACTCTCTTCTCATACAGAATTAAATATAGTTTCCCCTTTACATTTGTAGTTTTGAGAATGTCTTCGGTTATGGAATAGATTTTTCCAATTTATCTGTGTACTTCTGTGTGGTAGAGTGGATAAAATCATCACAGGCGTATGAACGTGAGATATTTACCCCAATGCAATCATAATTGAGAGTTCTAAAATTATTTTTGTTTTGTTAAAATCAAGTTATCAGTGAGACGACAGAAGTTTTAGTTAGTTTATAATTTGGTTGCTATATTTTCAATGTTGTTTCAAATAAAGAATATCCTTAATCTATTCAGTTTAAAGCATTTTTTGAAAGCTGATCAACTTACCATGGGAATTCATTCTCTCAACTTTATGAAGACAGATAGATTCCAGCAGCTAATGCTTTTAACACTGGAGCAGCTTTTGTGTAAACTTTGTATATCCTCTGTAGTCATGAGTACCGAATAAGGTCATTTTGTTTCTCTCTCTCTAACTGGTCTCACCCATTATACTGACTTCAACTATTCTAGGCCCCCTGCTACTGTTCTTCCCGGTTTTTTTGAACTGTCCATCACAGCCACATCTCACAGTTCCAAAAATGTAGCTAAATACTAAGATGTAACTATTACACACATAGCATATTAATATTTTTACTTCGCAACCAGTAAACCTGATGAATGCCATTCTATTTATGACCATTGCTTACATCTGAACAGTTTGATATTTGCTAATATTTGATTTTGCCCCTGATATTACAGGGCAAAGGATCCTGTTTTGAAAAGGACCCTTATCACAATTTTGGAATGGTATATTGCTTGTGTCTATTCAGGAATGTTTAGCATTAGTAATAGTACACCAACAAAACATAACTAGAATGAACAAAGACATTTCAAACAAGACTCCCCTTTGAGCAGGATGAAACAAATATGCAGAGAAAATGGGGTTGTAGGATTTATTGTATCTCCATCCAGCAGATAAATAAAAGATTCAGCGACATTCAAATAGGTCTCACTGAACTGCTTGTGTGATTCTGCCATAAATCTCATCAAAATCTCTGTACGATTCTGCTCAGTGTCACTTCCCCACCCCTATTGGCAGTGATCCCCTGAATGCCCCAACAGATCCCATTTGAACCCTCCTCAGCAATTAATGCATGGAACTCCAGGCAGGTAGACAAGACAGTGAAGAAGGTGTTTGGTATGCTTGTCTTCATTGGTCAGTGCACTGAGTTGGGAAGTCATGCTGGAAAATCAAGTTGCAAATGTGCAGGACATTGTTTAAGCCGTTTTTGGAATGCTGCATTTAGTTCTCATCTCCTTGCTATAAGAAAGATGTTGTGAAACTTGAAAGGGTTCAGAAAAGATTTACAAGGATGTTGCCAGGATTGAAGGTTCTGAGCTATAGGGAGAGGCTGAAAAGGCTGGGGTTACTTTCTCTGGAGTGTCAGAGGCTGAGGAGCATGGATAGGATAAGTTGGCTGGCACGGTGGCACAGTGGTTAGCACTGCTGCCTCACAGTGCCAGAGACCCGGGTTCAATTCCCACCTCAGGCGACTGACTGCGTGGAGTTTGCATATTCTCCCCGTGTCTACATGGGTTTCCTCCGGGAGCTCCGGTTTCCTCCCACAGTCCAAAGATGTGCAGGTCAGGTGAATTGGCCAAGCTAAATTGCCCATAGTGTTAGGTGAAGGGGTAAATGTAGGGGTCTGGGTGGGTTGCGCTTCGGTGGGTCGGTGTGGACTTGTTGGGGCGAAGGGCCTGTTTCCACACTGTAAGTAATCTAAAAAATGTGTATGTGTATGGCCTTAACTGCCAGAGGAAGTGGTGGAAGCTGGCATAATTACAACATTTAAAAGATATCTGAATGGATATATGAATAGGAAGGGTTTAGAAGGATGTGTGCCAAATGCTGGCAAAAGAGACGAGATAAATAGAGGATATATGGTTGACATGGACGAGTTGGACCGAAGAATGTCTTTCCATGTTGTATATCTCTATGACTATATCCATTCCAGTCCTCAGACAAGACCCCTGATAGCTGTCTTTGATGATTTGGAATTTCCCTGATGATTGTGATGGCCTTCAAGATTGACCATTGCCCACTTTCTGGGAAACAGGCCTTGACCAGAACTGGCCCAAGCAGACAAGTATAGCCAAGCCCCTGGACTATATGTGGACTGTACTGGTGACTGACAGTAACAGAATCACTGACTAACAGTTCTCTCTTGACTGAAGACTAGCCCACGTCTTCCTTCTGACATGGCCATTTGGTTGAATAAACTTGCTGTTTGCCAATCAGGCAGCTGTTACATGCTATAGTTGTTGAATTAATATCTGAATGTGATGAACAGTGAGATGCTCCAAACTGTCTTACAGATCTTTACTGGCAAGTATAATCAACATACTGTCTGCATATTTACACAAAACAACATATATTTTGCATCAGTATTTACTGTGGAAAAGGATATGGAAGATATAAACTGTAGGGAAATAGATGGTGACATCTTGCAAAATGTCGGTGGGAAGCCAGAGAAGTGATTGCTGGGCCTCCTGCTGAGATATTTGTATTATTGATAGTCACAGGTGAGGTGCCGGAAGACTGGAGGTTGACAAACGTGGTACCACTGTTTAAAAAGGGTGGTAAGGACAAGCCAGGGAACTATAGACCAGTGAGCCTGACCTGGGTGGCGGACAAGTTGTTGGAGGGAACCCTGAGGGATAGGATGTACATGTATTTGGAAAGGCAAGGACTGATCCGGGGTAGTCAACATGGCTTTGTGCGTGGGAAATCATGTCTCACAAACTTGATTGAGTTTTTGAAGAAGTAACAAAGAAGATTGACGAGGGCAGAGCAGTAGATGTGATCTATATGGACTTCAGTAAGGCATTTGACAAGTTCTCCATGGGAGACTGATTAGCAAGGTTAGATCTCATGGAATACAGGGAGAACTAGCCATTTGGATACAGAACTGGCTCAAAGGTAGAAGACAGAGG
>NC_057715.1:52703998-52769185 GCF_004010195.1 Chiloscyllium plagiosum
TCTAGTCTCCTTCCTATTGGAATGATGTTGTGAAACTTGAAAGGGTTCAGAAAAGATTTACAAGGATGTTGCCAGGGTTGGAGGATTTGAGTTATAGGGAGAGATTGAACAGGCTGGGGCTGTTTTCCCTGGAGTGTTGGAGGCTGAGGTCGGGGAGTCCATATCTAGAGGGCATAGGTTTAGGGTGAGAGGGGAAAGATATAAAAGAGACCTAAGAAGCAACTTTTTCACACAGAGGGTGGTACATGTATGGAATGAGCTGCCAGAGGAAATGGTGGATGCTGATACAATTGCAACACTTAGGAGGCACTTGGATGAGTATATGAATAGGAAAGGTTTGGAGGGATATAGGCTGGGTGCTGGCAGGTGGGACTAGGTTGGGTTGGGATATCTGGTCGGCATGGATGGGTTGGACCAAAGGCTCTGTTTCCATGCTGTGCATCTCTATGACTCTATGACTCTAACATGGCAATATAGCAGCACTGATATTCTTTAGGTGCTAGCAGAAGTGCCAGCCTGCTACAGGCATGGGATTCACAAGACAAGCATGCAGTTGGAAGCTATATGTGCGAGTGCAAAGAGCGCAATTTAACAGCCCTGACATGCAGCCTGGTCCAACCTGTGAGTTCAGTGTCAGTCTCTCTGTACAAGTATGCTTGCAACAGTCTTTCAATGTTACTTGTTAGTGTGACCTGCAACATAGATCTGTGGTTCCTGATTGGCCTGTAAGTGGATGGAAAAGTGCCATGAAGAGTTTGCAAACATCAGATGCAAATGCCATGGATGAGGGGTGCATGTGGATGGTACACTTAGGTTGCGCCCAGAGATGCTGTTGGCGCTCAGCAACATGACGTCCCCTCACAGCTGGTGGTGAGCCAAATTAACCAGATACTTGCTCTTACTTCCATATCAAGATTTTTTGACATCTGGTGTGTTTGGCACATTTGGCAAGATAGGTTTATGAACATTAAGAAGACGTTTAACAAGCAATAATTAATAACTCACTGCTGCCTAGCCACAAACTCACCTCATCACCAGCCAAATGGACAAATGATATAACAAATTGCTCTCAACTTCAAGATAGGGTTTGGTGGACTTCTCATTCAATCATGCCACAAACCTTGTCATAGCCCACATTGTATAGACAACAGGAAGATTCCACCCAATGTTACTTCAATGTTTCTCCATTTTCATACGCTTGCAATGAGTGTTTTTATTCTATTAAATTCTAATGAAATCCAGTTAGGAAAGGTAACCTGGTCCAATAAATCTTTTCCCTGAAAGTCACTTTATTACTTAAATTTTGAAATAAACTAATTTAAAGGAACACAATGGCAGTCATTGTAAGTTTGGACCATAGTTTAAAATTGCACACAATGTATGAAGCCTAGTTGTTCATTGATGATGTATAAGCTCCATGCAATGTCACAGGTTAGAAAATTTAATGCAGTGCAAGAGATCTAGAGCACTTCAATAGACTTTCCCATTTTTATGTGTTTATGAATTTTCTTTTTTTCAATGCTGTAACATTTCCTGGAATGATAACATTGATCCCCATTGAGTTCCTGAAGTATCTTTTGAAAATTAGGACAAGGGGTTCCTGGCATCCTCAATTCTTAGAGTGCCTCCCATGCAGGAACGGTTATTAATTACAATACAGAGCACTAAGTATTTTTTACTTTATTGCCTCACTGAAATGTCTCAATCTGCAAGATTGAAAAAAAATCAAATCAACAATATTTCATTACTTTTTGGAATTTGTTCAATTACTTTGTAAATACAATCAGCAAATTGACCTTCACTTGACCTACTTAAATTCATTGGTCTCCCGTACAAAGTCTCCAAAGTGCTGCAACTAAAATCTTCCATGAAATTTTATTTTGGTTTCTGCTGTAAATTCTGAAGGGCAGTTTTAACATTTAGTTCTTAGATATCTAGAGACCAAACCTCTCATGTCTCTTTGGAATTGTTATAATTGGCAGTGTGCGAGAGGGTTATAAATCAGGCTGGTCCTGGATTTGCAGGGCTGATGTGGAATTTCTGGTATGGTTGCATGGGAACACAGCATTCACCTGAACAAGGAAGGTCATTTAATAGGAAAGGCAGAAAATCTAAACTCTTTATGGCAGAGCATTAGGAAGAAAAACACATTTTATATCATGTTTTTCATTGCCTTAGAACATTTTGCTGTGCTTTACAGTCAATTAACTACTTTCTGAAGTGTGATCTGTATTATAATTTAGAAAACACCACAATCTTTTTACACTCAGCAAAGAGCTACATACTTCAACAGTATTATGGCCAGATACTAAGCATTTTAATCATGTTGTTTGAGGGATTAACTCTAACCAAGATACCAGGAGAATATTTCCATTCTTCCATAAGTTTCAATGAATAGATCTGCCATTTGACAGAACAGGCAGAGTATCACTTTAATATCTCATCCTAAAAAGCAATACCTATGGCAGTGCAGAACTCCTTTAGTATTGCACTGAAGAGCCAGCCTGGATAGCGCTGAAGTCTGTGGAATGGCGATTCCCCTGACTGAGAAGCAAGGCTACTAACATTGAGTTAAGCCTGACACTATGTCACTACGATCCTAGCTTTAGAACAGCCCAATGAAATGCCAGCAGCTGTTAAAGAGGATAGCTGTGGGATTAAAGGAGGTTCTGCCCACAGAATCAGCATTCATGACCTTACCACTCAGGCTTTAAGCTGTGAGTCTGAAAAAGGACTTTAATTGCTGGCCAGTTATTAAATTGAGAATTATGGCCAGAACCCTGAAGAGAAGAGGGGTACGTTTTTTTAAAAAAAATATTTAATAGCAACCCTAACAGGGAAAGCTGCAATAGCTATCTAAAACATTTTATTTCATGGAGGGTAGGAAAGCTTTATCTCAAATTATGGGGATAGAACTTGTCACATGGAAAACATTAGATTGATTAGGAAGAGTGAACATGGAATTGAAAAACGAAATCATGTTTTACTGAGTCACTGGAGTTCTTTGTAACATGAAGGATTGATGAGGGTAATGCTGCTGATATAGTGTACATGGACTTTCAGAAAGTATTCAATACAATAACACACAACATACTTCTGAGAAAAGTTATGGCTCATGGGATAAAAGGACAGTGACAACACTGGTACAAAATTGGCTGAGTGATATTAATGGTCAGCAGACATTCTTTGAATTGGAGGAAGGTTTGCAGTGGAGTTCCCCAGGAACTGGTATTGGGACTCTTGCTATTGTTGATGTATATTAATGGCTAGATCTTAACTTGCAATGAACAGTTTCATTGTTTGCAGATGATTTGAAGCATGGAAGCATTTTGAATTATAGGGATGACTGTTTAGAATGTAAAAAGTACATAGGCAGGTTAATGGAGTGAGAAAGATGGCAGATAGGGTTTAATGAAGAGAAGCATGAGGTGATGGATTTTGGTAGGAAGAACATGGAAAAATAAAATAAAGTAGGGCATAATTCTAAAGGAGTAGGAGCAGAGGACCTTGTTGTACTTGTCCATAGAATGTATGTGGTAGGAATGTTGTGAGTTAATAAAACATTAATAAAACATACAATAGAGTGAGCTTAATTAGTAGGGGTATAGGGTACAAAGCAATGAAGTGATGATGCACTTGTATACAACACCAACTTGATTTTAGCTGGATTACTGTTTACTGTTTTGGCTGCCACCTATAGGAAGGAGGTACATTGGAGATAGTGCAGTATTTTACAAGAATGGTTTCAGTAATGAAAAACTTTAGTTCTGAGGATCAATTTGAGGTACTGAGGTATTCTTCTTTGAAAGAAGAAGGCCAAGAGAAGATTTGATAGAAGTTTTAAATAATCATGAGGGGGCTAGATAGGGACAGTCTTCCTGCTTATGAAAGGAATGAAGGGACACCAAATTAAAGTTATTTTCCAAAAAAGCAAATGAGTGTGAAAATCAAATTGTCACACCACGAATTGTTGGGATCTGGAATGCACTGCCTGGAAGTGTGGTTGAGGCAGGTTCAATTGAAGCATTCATTAGGGTATTGGATGAATATTTAAATAGAGACAATATGAAAGAGATGAAAAAAAAGCAAGTCAATGACATAATGTCGTAGTGTTAAATTGGAGAGCCATATTTTCTGCAGAATCTCAATTCCAAAAGCCAGATCTTTCTATGTGGCACCCAGTGTGTTTTAATAAAAACATCCTTTCATAAGCCACAATCAAATCTCCTCCATTACATGTTAAGTCCTCAGCTCATCATGGTTGAACGCCACTGATATCAGAATAAAGAAGAGCAATTGGATGATTGAATAACTATTTGGAGGATGCTGAACTGGATGAGGCATAAAGCAGCTACAAGAACAGGTCAGAGGCTAGGCATTTTCTGACTCCGCAGTCTTTGTCCACTATGTTCAAGGCAGATGCCAGGAATGTGATGGCATATTCCCCACTTGGCAGATGGATACTGTTGCAACAACATTCAGGAAATCTAACACATCCAGGACAAATCAGCTCACTTCATTGGCACTATATCCACCACCATCACCATTTATTCCTTCAAAAGGACCAACAGATTTAAGAACAGCTTCTTCCCTGCTTTTGTCAGACTTCTGGCAGCACGGTGGCTCAGTGGTTAGTACTGCTGCCTCACAGCACCAGCGTCCCAGGTTCAATTCCAGCCTCAGGCGACTGTCTGCGTGGAGTTTGCACATTCTCGCATGTCTGTGTGGGTTTCCCCTGGGTGCTCTAGTTTCCTCCCACAGTCCAAAGATGTGCAAGTCAGGTGAATTGGCCATGCTAAATTGCCCATAGTGTTAGGTCAATTAGTAAGAGGGAAATGGGTCTGTGTGGATTACTCTTCAGAGGGTCGGTGTGGACTGGTTGGGGCGAAGGGCCTGTTTCCACACTGTAGGAAATCTAATCTTCTGAATGGATTTCTTGTTTATTAAAGTTCATCTGTCTCTGCACCTTCTTTGTAGTTGAAACACTACATTCTGCATTCTGTTCTATTACCTGATGTACTTTTGCCTGGATAGCATGAAAAACAATATTTTCCACTGGAAAAGCTCAGCACAGCTGGCAGCATCTGTGAAGAGAAATCAAAGTTAACATTTTGGATCCAGTGACCCTTCCTCAGGACTGATGGTAACTAGAAAAATGTCAGTTTATATACAGTAGATAAGGTGGGAGAGTGGGTAAGGAGTAAATGACAGGTAAGGATAGAGCGCATAGAGAGAAGAGAACAGTTGGACAGACAAAGGAGTCGATAACGATGTGGCTGGGATGGTGAATGGCTGTTAGTGGAGATTGTGTGTGTGTGTGTGTGTGTGTTGCTTCAGCTAAAAGGTATCCAATTGCCTGCCAATCTAGTCTACTGCATTCGCTGCTCACAATGTGGTCTGCTCTTCATTAGGGAAACAAAGTGTAGACTGCGAGACCACCTACACTCTCCACTAACAGCTATTCACCCTCCCAACCAGATCATTATCGACTCCTTTGTCTCTTCAACTGTTCTTCTCTCTCTCTGGGCTCTATCTCTACCTATCATTTACTCCTTACCCATTCCCCCATCCTATCGTCTGCAAATAAACCGACATTTTACTCCTTCCATCAGTTCCAAGGAAGGGTCACCAGACCCGAAACATTCACTTTGATATCTCTTCACAGAAGCTACCTGACATGCTGAGCTTTTCCAGCAACCTCTGTTTCTATTTCTGACCTTTACTTTGTTCAGTTTTTAAGATTTTTCACTGTATCACGATTCATGTGGCAATAATAAGTCAGGTCAAATCAAATCAACGACTGATGCATATTGGCAGCAGAGTGTAATATCTGTGAGAGGCATTGCGTCAAATAACCCGAATTCCTCCAACTGTACCATCCAAACATGCTACTTCTACACCACTCACTGGGAATTACATTGAGGTTCCTTCTCTGCTGTGGGTCAAAATCTTGAAAATCCCTTCAGATTTAATTGCAAGATTGCAGCTCAAAACTGCTCCAAGCAGGCAGCTTGCTGCTATTTTCTCAAGCGCAATGTGAATGAACAATAAGTATTGGCCTGGCCAGTGGTGCCTACGTCCCTTAAATAAACAAAATCAAACTCTCACTGCATCCCCCACTATTAGTATACTGAGGTTACCATTGACTATAAATAGACTCGCCATAAAAATACTGTGCTACAAGAGCAAGTGCAAGGCTAGGAATTCTGAAAAGGGCAAGTGACCTCTGACTCTCCAGAGCCTGTCCATGATCCAAAAGGCACAATCAGGACTGTGATAGAATGCTCTTAACTTGTCTGAATTAAATTATCTCCAACACAATGCACCAGAAACTTTGACCATCTGGAACAAAGCAGCTCATTTGCTTGGGACCACAACCACCATTTTAAAAATGAAATCCCTTTATCTTTGTGTACAATGATAACAGTGTGTACCATGCTCAAAATACACTCCAGCTAATCACCAAGGCATCTTTGAAAGCACCTTCTGAACAGGCAAACTCAACCCTCTAGAAGAACAAGCACAATGGTCAAAAAGGAGCAGCACCACCTGCCAGTTGCCTTCAAAATCACTACCCTGATCTGGAACCATTTTGCCGTTTCCTCAATGTTGCTAACTCAAATTCTTGGAACTCTCTTATGAACGGCACACTAGATGTATTTGCAGTACACCGGTTGTAGTTCACCATCACTTTCCCAAGAGCAGTTATGGATGAGGTAGCCAGCAATGTCTTCATTCCATAAACAAAATAAAATGGAACTGTGGAGATATAAAGAAAGTACCCCACACTTTGATGTCTAATCATATGTCTCCCCCTTCTAAGCTCACCTCTGGGGTGTATTTGAATTCTGTTGCTGATGTGAGCAGGTATCCTAAACAACAGCTATGGGACCCAACTGGGAGTCCAGGTTGAAAGCACTGTCTGAAGAAATAAAGACACTTATTTTGCAAACATATTTAAGTGAAATTATTTTAGAAACAAATGCTTCTATAAAGGAGATTGTTTATCTAGTTTAATCATGCGTCTCTCTCTCTCTCTCTCTAATGCTGACAGCCCCTGCCACAATATATGGCCTGTGGAGATTAATATCATGCTAGATATCCATCTAGTGATCTAGGTGCCTTCTAATGATAATATAATTAAAGGAGTCACTATGTTCTTGCAAAGTTAAACAGAGTCACTGGTTGAAGCTGTGAATGGGTTTATCATGGCACTTATTCAAGAATACCTGTACATGCATCATGGATTTATGTTACTTTGTATGCTAGCAAAAAAATGTAGCTTTGACAAATTTCACTAGCACGTTACCCCTTAAGTGATTTAGAAGATAGAGAGCAGGTGATTAATTTTCCTTTAGCGCTTTTCCTCCCCTAGTGTCACTTATTATGAGTCATGCATTACAATGTTTCCAACACTTTTTTTTAAGTCATGTTGGAATCTAAATTCAGTGTTGCGTCTTTATTCCATCAGCGTAAGTCTCTGATTAAGCCTTTGCAGCTTCTGCATTCTGATGATATTTTTGTTTAGTGGCTGAGCTTGAAGTGAAGACTAGTTTATCAAAGACTTGGCACTCCCTCACAAGATTGCATCCCAGCTTTGTAAAAAAATAGGCATTCAATTTTGCCTGCTTTTGGCAGCTGTAACATGAGAATTAAATGTTAACTGCAGCAAAACTATTTAAGGCAGTTAATGGCTGCATTTGGGAGAAAGTAGAAAGGGAAAAACGTGCCTTATACCATGAAGAATGGTGCAGTTACATTTCTTGTATAGCTAATATCCCTCACCTTCGAAGAAAATTGCATGCAAGGGGATCTCAGGAACACTAATGGTGTCTGAAGGGAGACAGGTTCAATTGTGGGAACTAGCAAAGTGTCTCCCTGCTGTCTGCCACAGATAATATCATTACAATAATCCACCTCAATTTCTTCCTCCCTGCGGCTGAAGTGCTTCTTTGAAGACACAGTGCAGTTTTTGCCCATCTGGAAGTACTACAGATATGATCTCCACTGCACATAAAATGAAAAGAGGGTTCAATTAGCACCAGTAATAGTTGCATTTGACATTTTTCAACCTCAAGAAAGCCTTTGCCGTGAATGTTTTTGGAGTGTCCTCCCAAAATTTGCTGATGTCAGAAATTTATCACTATCATTTGCCTATTCCATGATGACATGCAAAATATGATCATCATCCATAGCATATCAATGAACCTAGCTCAGTGAAGCTGGGTCCAAACAAGGTTGATTCATCATATCAGTCCTTCTCATAATTTTTCATGCTGCAATACTGCACCACATCTTCAGAAAATGACCCAAGGGCATGAAAATAATCTGCACTATAGATTTAAAGCTACTTGAATCTCCAAAACCAAAATCACTCTGATATCAGTCTTCAAGCTTCAGTTTGCAGTTGATATTTGCATTTACACTCATTTAGAATCTGATTTCAAAAACATTGTTGTGTTGCTTGCAAAAACACATGAGAAAGGGAGTCGCTTTCTTCTAGAAAGCCTTCTTCTAGCCAACTCCAATAAAAAATTACCTCCCTTTTCTCTATTGATTTTGGAATTATTTAGCTCTTTCTTCTGCTATTTAGCAAAAATTAGTCCTGTATTGTAGGTTCCCCAGACTGACACTCATCTTTAAGTATGCCTAGTGCTGCTCCTGGCATGTTCTCCTGAATTCTTCATCGAGCCAGGGTTGATCTTCCATCTTGATGGATGATAAATTGTAGAATGGATTCTGTGCTGGCTCAAGAGACTACAGTTTATGATTGAATACAATTTTGCTGCTGCTGATGTCCCTCAGTACTGCACAGATGTTTAGTTTTGAATTGTCAGATCTATTTGAAGTCTGTCCTGTACAGTACAGTGATAGGCAAAAGTGAGGACTGCAGATGCTGGAAACCAGAGTTTAGATCAGAGTGGTGAGGGAGATTGGCAGGTAGGACAGGTCATGAGGACAGTGCTGAGCTGGAAGTTTGGAACCGGGGTAAGGTGGAGGGTGGGGAAATGAGTACAGTGATAGGGCAACACAACACAATGGAGAGTGCCCTCAATATGAAGAAGGGATTCCATCCCCATAAGAACTGTGCAGTGGTCACCCTTACTGATACTATAATGGATGGATACATCTGTGATGGGTAGTCGAAAGTCAGTATTTCCCTCTTGTTAGTTCTCTCAACAGAGCCAATCTAGCAGCTATGCTCTTTAGGACTCAGCTAAATTGATCAGTGGTGGTGCTACTGAATCACTCCTGGTGATTTTTGTTGAAGCCTCCATCCTGAGTGCATTCTGTGCATTTGCCACATTGGAGGAGTACTGATTCTTCAGCCTAGAGAAAGGGGCTGTCGTAGCTAGTAATTGCCAGGAGGTTTCCTTGACCTAATGCCATGAGATTTCACATGGTCTGGAGCTAAAGCTGAGCTAAAAGGCTGACATTACAGCCACTAAAGTTTTGACTTTCAACACCCTGGGGGTTATAATCTGCATGAACTTGAACTAGATCAACCATATAAATACTGTCACTACAAAAGCAGATTAGAGGTTAGGAATTCTAAAGTGAGTGATCCTGACTCCCCAAAGCCTGCCTACCATTTACAAAGCAGAAGTTTGGAGAGTGATGGAATATTTCTCCCCCTCACAATTTCTAGGATATGTTCATCCTCAACAACTCTCAACCTATCAGGATGAGGTACTCTGTTTGACAGGCACCTTGCCCATTCCTTCCATCATCAATGCACAGAGGAAACAGAGTTTAGCATATATGAGATGCACTGTCATAATAGCTCACTAAAGCTCTTTCAACAAGACTTCAAAATCCACAATCTGTTAACCCAGAAGGACAATTGTAACTGATGTATGAGAATACTACCCTCTGCAAATTTCTGTCCAAGCCTTACATCCTCCTTACATGGAGCTATATTGCAATTCCTTCACTATTAATAGGTCAAAATCTTGTATTTCACGCTCTAACTGTGGGTTTATCTATACCACATGGACGACAATGATTCAAGAAGCAGATCTAACTCTAGGGAAACAAATGCGGGCCAAGCCATGTGCAAGAATAAATAAAATCTCCCTGTTTGAGAAAATCTCACACTACTTCATCTGGATTTGGAGATGCCGGTGTTGGACTGGGATGTACAAAGTTACAAATCACACAACACCACGTTATAGTCCAACAGGTTTAATTGGAAGCACTAGCTTTCGGAGCACCGCTCCTTCATCAGGTGGTTGTGCAACACTTTAGACCCTTATTGTCTATGTTTCTGTTTAAATGTTAATAGAGTGGAAATTATTCCCTACACTTAACTGTTAACATAGGTCATAGTTTTCTTTGAGGTTTCATACCCTCATTGTAATCTTTTAGATGTACCATTACTCTCTGCATATTGATCCTATACCAAACAGCATTTGCTGTTGTAGCACTACTCAGAATACAAAGCCCAAATACAATGATACAGTCTTTGCCCCAGTTTTATATTGGCGAAGCCACCTTAATTTTAACACATAGACAATATTTTAAACATTCATGCCAGAATGTGCTTCAATCAATGCCAGAAGGTACTGTTTTATAGCTAAGGAAATTACTATGGCAAATCATTTCCTACAGCTGAAGTTCTGTCAGTATTGAATTAAATTTATCTAAAGATGTAATTTTAAAAATCCACAGTGCCTTCTGCTACACTTGTAACTGTTCTGTTGCTTGTATATTAATGACAAATGCAGTCATACTGTCATTACCATTATTATATGTGGTCACATATGAAATTGGATCTGAAATAGCATTTTGGCAAGCTGATGATGGCAGGCATCCAGAGGCTGCTCCCTGCTTGGCTGCTCACCTATCTGGGCTTGTTATGCCACGAGCAGTTGTCCACTACTAATTTAGGGGAAACTAAACAGTGGTGTTGGGTGGTGCAGGGTGTGGGTGGGAATTAGAGGGAGAAATTGGTGAGTGTGGCAATGATCTATTCTTAGGAACATCTTGGAGGCAAGAGAGAAACTCTTGTTCTGTTAGATTCCTCAATAAGGTCAGTAAATAAGTAATAATTTACCTTTTCTGTTGTGTACCAGAAACATCCCTTGTCAGTGTTTCTCAAAAGATGGATGGGACATGAGGGTGATCTAGCTAAAACCTCAAGAACTGACATGCTTGCTGATGATATGTAACCACAGATATCTCACTAAAGACAAATTGTCTCATTTTGTTTTTAATGATTTGGCAATAAAACATTTTCGCAGCAATACATACTACTTGTTCAAAGTTCTTAAAAGTTTCCATTATGGTTAGTGTAGTACTAAAATGCATGTAAATGTAAACATGCACACCTTTGAAAAAGTAGAGTTTTGTTTTTATCATCATGTGACCAAGTTGTTTTGATAAAATGCTTAGAGGTACATAAGGTGAACAGGTTGAGAAATTCTGCATTAAGCCACATCAAAAAAAAAAGATTAATGTAGCATGCTCCACTCAGAACTGACCAATTACAGAAAAAAGCGCTTGAAGATTGGGAGGCAGATTTTGAAAAGGTGCAGAAATAACAGGGTGACTTTAACTTCCCTAATATTGATTGAAACCTCCTTAGTTCAAACAGTTTGGATGGTGCAATTTTTGTCAGGTGTGTCCAGGAAAGATTTCTGACTCAATATGTAGATAGGCTGACTAGAGGGGAGGCCATATTGGATGTGGTGCTTGGCAACAAACTAGTCCAGGTGTCAGATCTCTTGGTGGGAGAGCATTTCAGTGAAGGTGATCTCAACTCACTGGCCTTTGCTATAGTCATGGAGAGGGAGAGGAGCAGATGGTTTGGGAATTTTTTTAATTGGGGAAGGGGAAATTACAATGCTATTAGGCAGGAACTGGGGCACCTAAATTGGGAACAGATGTTCTCAGGGAAATGCACGACAAATATGGAGGTTGTTTAGGGAGCTCTAGTGATAGTGCTGGATAGCTTTGGCCCACTGAGACAAGGAAGAGATGGTAGGGTGAAGAAACCTTGGGTGACAAGGGATATGGAACTTCTAGTCAAGAGGAAGAAGGAAACTTAGTTAAGGTTGAGGAGACCAAGGATCAGACAGGATTCTAGAGGGCCACAAGATAACCAGGAAGGATCTGAAGAATGGACTTAGGAGAGCTAGAAGGGGGTATGAGAAAACTTCAGCGGGTAAGATTAAGGAAAAGCCTAAGGCATTCTACACTTATGTGAGGAACAAGAGGATGGCCAGAGTGAGGGTAGGGCTGATCAGGGATAGTGGAGGGAACTTGTGCCTGGAGTCGGAGGAGGTAGGAGAGGTCCTTAATGAATACTTTGCTTCAGTAGTCACTACTGAGAGGTACCTTGATATGTGTCAGGACAGTGAGAAACAGACTGATATGCTAGAACAGGTATGCTAGAGTCAGGCGGGATATACCCAAGGTTATGACAGGAAGCGAGGGAAGAGATTGCTGCATCTTTGGCAATTATCTTTGTGTACTCACTGTCCACTGGAGTAGTGCCAGATGAATGGACGGTGGCAAATGTTATCCCCTTGTTCAAGAAAGGGAGTAGAGATAATCCTGTGAATTGCAGACCAGTCAGTCTTACATCTGTGATAGGCAAATTATTAGAGAGGATTCTGAGAGACAGGATTTATGATTACTTGGAAAAACATAGATTGATTAGAGAGAGTCAGCATGGCTTTTGTGAGGGGCAGGTCATGCCTCACAAGCCTTATTGAATTTTTTGAAGATGTGACAAACACATTGATGAAGGTCGAGCAGTGGGTGTGGTGAACATAGTTTTTGGCAAGCTAATTAGAGGTTTAGATCGGGTGAACAGTGAGAGCCTTTTTCCTTGGATGGTGATGGCTGGCATGAGGGGGCATAACTTCAAATTGAGGGGTGATAGATATAGGACAGATTTCAGAGGTAGTTTCTTTACTCAGAGAGTAGTAGGGGCATGTAACACACTGCCTGCAACAATTCTAGATTTGCCAATTTTACGGGCATTTAAATGATCATTGGATAGACATATGGATGAGAATGGAATAGTGTCGGTTAGATGGGCTTCAGATTGGTTTCACAGGGCAGCGCAACATCGAGGGCCGAAGGGCCTGTACTGAATTGTAATGGTCTATGTTCTATGTTCTATGTTGGATAAGGTTGCCCATGGTAGGCTCATTCAGAAAATAAGGAGGCATGGGATACAGGAAAACTTGGCTGTCTGGATACCAAATTGACTGGCCCACAGAAGACAGAGAGTAGTAGTAGATAGAAAGTATTCAGCCTGGAGTTTGGTGACCAGTGGTGTTCCGCAGGGAATCTGTTCTGGGATATCTGCTCTTTGTGATTTTTATAAATGGCTTGGATGAGGAAGTGGAAGAGTGGATTAATAAGTTTGCTGATGACACAAAGGTTGATGAAGTGGTGGATAGGTTGGAGGGCTGTTGTAGTTGCAATGGGATATTGACAAGATGCAGAACTGGACTGATAAGTTCAACCTGGGAAAGTGTGAAGTGGTTGATTTTGGAAGGTTGAATTTGAACACAGAATACAGGATTAAAGGCAGGATTCATTTACTGCATCCGTTGCACCCAGTGTGGTCTTGTCAAATTGGGGAGACAGTACATCTTCTTGCGGATCGCTTCAGAGAACATTTCTGGGATACCTGCACACACCAACCCAACAGCCCCATGGCTGAACACTTTAACTCCCCCTCCCACTCCATCAAGGACATGCAGGTCCTGGGTCTCCTCCACCGCCAAACGTTACCACCTGATGCCTGGAGGAAGAACACCTCATATTCTGTCTTGGGATCCTGCAACCACATGGTATAAATGTGGATTTCAACAGCTTCCTTATTTCTCCTCCCCAGTCCCAGGCTTCCAACTCGGCACCATCCTCCAGACCTGTCTATCACTCCCCCCGACCAATCACCATCTCCCTCACCTTCATCCACCTACCACTTTCTCAGCTACCTTCCCCCCAACCTCACTCCCCTCCTGTTTATCTCTCAGCCCTGGCCCACAAGCCTCATTCCCAATGAAGGGCTTATGCCCAAAATGTCAATTCTCCTGCTCCTCGGATGCTGCCTGACCTGCTGTGCTTTCCCAGCAAAATGCTCTTGACTTTTCTCTGAGCTAACCTCTTTCAGTATTCACTACATCTCCAGTTCTGGTGTCATCTGCTATGTTCACATCAAAATCATTTATATAAATGATGAAAAGCACTGAACCTAATGGCACACCACTGGTCACAGGCCTCCAGTCTGAAAAGCAAGCCTCCATCACCAACCTTTGTGTTCTACCTTCAAGCCAGCTTTGTATCAAAATAGCTAGTTCTCCTTATATTCCATGTGATCTAACCTGACCAACCAGTCTACTATGAGGAACCTTGTCGAACACCTTACTGAAGTCTATATCGATTACCCCCACTCCTCTGCCCTGATCAATCCTCTTTGTTACTTCTTCAAAGACCTCAGTCAAATTAATGAGACACAATTTCCCACTTACAAAGCCATGTTGACTATCTCTAATCAGTTCTTGTCTTTTCAAATACATATAAATTCTATACCTCAGGGTTCTCTCCAACAACTTGCCCACCACTGATGTCAGCCTCACCGGTCTAAAGTTCCCTAGTTTTTCCTTAACTCTTTTCTTAAATAGTGGCACCACCTGAGCCAACCTCCAGTCTTCTGGCATCTTATCTGTGACTATTGATGATACAAATATCTCAGCAAGCATCCCAGGAATCACTTCTCTAGATTCCCATAGATTTCTAGGGTACACATCGTCATGTCCTGTGGATTTATCCACCATTATGCATTTTAAGATGTTCAACACCTCCAAATTATAAGGTCACAGCATTTGACCAATCATCTGATAACAATTTCAATGATGAAGAGCTCATGCTCGAAACATTGACTCTCCTGTTCCTTAGATGCTACCTGACCAGCTGTGCTTTTGCAGAACCACACTTTTTGACTCTGATCTCTTGCATCTGCAATCCTCATTTTCATAGAATCCCTGCAGTGTGGAATTAGGCCCTTTCGGCCCAACAGGTCCACACTGACCCTCCAAAGAGTAACCCACCCAGACCCATTCCCCTACCCTATTACTCTACATTTACCCTTGACCACTACACATATCCTACCCATCCCTGAACACTATGGGCAATAAGCATAGCCAAGTCACTTAACCTGCACATTTTTGTATTATGGGAGGAAACCAGAGCACCAGGAGAAAACCCATGCAGACACAAGGACAATGTGCAAACTCCACACAAACAGGTGCTCTAGGCTGGAATCAAGCCTAGGTCCATAGTGCTGTGAGGCAGCAGTGCTAACCACTGAGTCACCGTTCTAGCTTGCTCCTATATGAGATCAATTAACTGATTTCATGAAAACCTTCAAGCCCTTAGCGCTACACTGCTAGTAATGAATGTGACAGCTATTGTTCCTATTGCCTTTACACTGTCTGCTGGAAGTGGGGTGGGAGGATTTTCTGGATCCCTATTATTTGAAGACATCTTTCCGTCCTGCTCCAATGCCTCTAGCTTTGCCCTTTTGCACCAAATTGAATTTTCCATCCTGCACAGGATATTTTCCTCAGCCACCTCTATCACTTGGTCCTGTCAGTATGCAGCTTTCCTTTGAGAGGGGCAAGTTGTCTTCAGGTATTTCTAGCCCATAGTTACTTAAGCCCCTGTTGATGCCTGCAGCAATTCAACAGCAATCCTTGTGTCTGGTCTTTGAGCCTGATCTATTTTCTTTCCCGGTACAGCAAAATATAAAGGTGGCAGGTAGAATTTATTTTTTCCAATTTTATAACATAAATAGTCTTTTCATTAGCCTGTTACTGCAAAGGAAGTAATTTTATGCAATCACAGTGTTTAATTGCTCAGTCAACTAATAATCAAAACGGTTGACAGCTTAAATGTGCGTGACCTATTAATTGAGAAAATAATTGTTCTAACAATTACACCTTTCTTTGCTTCCTTTTGATACTGCTGCAACATTATGTCATTTTATATGGTAGTGGAGTGGCAGTGCTGCATGCAGAGCTCATCTGATCTGTCTGCTTTTACTTTTTTCTTCTTCTTTCAGTACGTTCTTTTTCTTAGTTTAATCTAAATACCTTTCATGAGCTGCAAGTTTGTGCAGCATGGGAGGAGACCGAGCCAGTATGGGGAGGGTGAGATCAACATGGTGGCAAGAGAGGTCCCTGATGACAATGGCAGTCATCCTGTGTGGCGGTGAAAGCAGAAACATGCAGCTCAAGGCAGTCAGCAGCAACAGCAGGAACGTGCAACCTGAGGCAGGAGGCAGTGACAACGGGAGTAGGCAGGCCAAGGTGACTGGTGGCAATAGCCAGAGTAGGCAGCCGGGGATGGCCGGTGGTGAAAGTGGGAGCAAGCAGGCCCAGCTGGTGAGTGGCCAGACTGGGAGTAGGCAGTTAAGGCTGCAGCAGGAGTAGGAACCGGTAGCTTGAGGTGGTGGTAGCATGAGGAACAGGCCACAAGGTGGCAAGAACAGGCATCCCAGAGTAGGGGGAGGTGGAAGGCTAAGCCCGGAGTAGGGGAAGTTGAACTTTTGCGAGGAGTGTGAGTCCAGCATGACTATGCGCTTTTGGACATTAGTGTTGAATTTTCAAATGTGTTTTTTTTTTTGTTTTCCTACTTCTTAGTAAGAAGGACTGTAAGGTTTAACGTTATAACCTTGTTTCTTTATTTTTCTGCTTTTTCCCTAAGATTGTCTGCCCAGATAGCTTTGTACCTAAGTGGCAACTTGTAAATTTTTCACTGTACTCATGTGAGTATATGTGACAATAAACATAAACTGCATATTGTCAGACGTCTTGCCAATCTGTATCTTCTTTTTAATATTCATCCACGGATGTGGGTGGCAGTGGCTAGGCCAGCATTTATTGCCCATCCCCCAAAATTGCTCAGAGGATAGTTCAGAGTCAATCACATTGCTGTGGATCTGGAGTCTCATGTAGTCCAGATCAGGTAAGGATGACAAATTTCCTTCCCTAAAGGGCATTAGTGACCCAGATAGTACATTCTTTTCCCCTGACAATCAACAATGGCTTCATGGTTTTAGCATTAGACTCTTATTTCCAGATTAATATTGAATTCAATGCCACCATCAGTCATAGGCAGGATTCAAATCCGGGTCCTCAAAACATTAGCTGTATTTCTGGAGTAAAAGTCTAGTGATAATACCCCACTATGCCATCGCCTTCCTTTTGTGTATTCTTCATAGTAGAAATGATAAATATAGGAATATAAACAAGGAAAAATAATGCTACCAGAGCAGTAGCAGCTCCAAGACATTTCCAGACATTGAAAAATCTTCCAAAATAAAATTTATATTTATCATAGTGTGGTGTATCTGTGTTCATCAGTGGCAATTTTTCAGAAAATAGGCAATCTAGGGTTTGAACAAAGACCAAATGGCCACTTTTCCTGACCGAGTATTTTGATCCGTGCAAGTGACCTGAATCAGTTATTTTGATCTTTTTTCAATACGACACCTGACTTATATCTAAAGTGGCTAATCAAAGTGTGATGTAAACTTTAGAATGGAAGCTGATGGTCAGACTATTGCCAGTATGTAATACTTTGTAGATAGGTATAATTTTAGGCTGATTAGCCTGACCTCAGTTGCTGGTAAGATTTTGGAATCCATTGTGAAGAATGAGATTTCTAAATACTTGGAAGTGCATGGTAAAATAGGGAAACGTCAGTATGGTTTCATTAGGGAATTCATGCCTGACAAATCTGTTAGAATTCTTTGAGGAGGAAATGAGCAGGTTAGATCAAGGAAAGCCAATGGATGTTATCTATCTGGACTTTCAGGAGGCTTTTGAACAGGTGCCGTGCAGCAGGCTGCTGGGTAAGATGAAGGCCCATAGTGTTAGAGACAAGGTACTAGCATGGATGCAAGATTGGCAAAAGGCAGAGAGAAGGGATAAAAGTGTTCTTCTCAGGGTGCAAGCCAGTGATTAGTAGTGTTCCACAAGGGTCAGTGTTGGGACCACAACTTTTCACTTTATACATTAATGATTTTGATAAAGAAACTGAGGGCATTCTGGCTAAGTTTGCAGATGATGCAAAGATGGGTGGAAGAGCTACAGAAAGATTTAGACATGTTAGGAGCATGGACAAGGAAGTGGCAGATGAAATACAACATGAGAAAGTGTGAGGTCATACACTTTGGTAGGAAGAATGGGGAGAAGATTCAGAAATCCAAAGTGCAAAGGGACTTGGGAGTCTTAGTTCAGGTTTCTCTTAAGGTCATCTTTTAGGTTGAGTAGGTAGTTAGGAAGGCAAATACAATGTTGTCATTTATCTCAGGAGGATTAGAATATAAAGGCAGTGATACACTTCTGAGGCTTTGTCAGGCACAGGTCAGACCACATTTAGAGTATTGTGAGCAATTTTGGGCCGCATATCTCAGGAAGGATGGATTGGCCCTGGAGTGGGTCCAAAGGAGGTTCATGAGAATTATACCAAGGCTTAACATTAAGGAACATTTGAAGACACCGGGACTATACTTGATGGAGTTTAGAAGAATGAGGGGGAATCTGATTGAAACTTACAGAATACTGAGTGGCCTGGACAGAGTAGATGTTGAGAAGATGTTTCTACTGGCTGGAGAAATGAGGATCTGAGGGTATCTTAAAGTAAAGGGAAGACCCTTTAGAGCTGAGAGAAGGAAAAATGTCTTTAGGCAGAGAGTGGTGAATCTGTTGAATTCATTGCCAGAGAAAGCTGTGGAGGTCAGGTCATGGAGTATATTTAAAACAGAGATAGATAAGGTCTTGATTGCCAAGGGGATCAAAGGTTACAGGGAGAAAGTGGGAGAATGGGGTTGAAAATCTATCAGTAATGACCAAATGGCAGAGCAGACTTGATGGGCTGAATGACCTAATTTCTGCTCCTATATCTTATGGTCTTATAAACCCCCAGCTAATTTAATAGATCATAGATCTTCATATAATTTCTCAAAACAAAAAGATTCACCTTTCTATAATTGTACGAATTGCTAAAACATTACATGCCACATTTTGGGAGCAGAAAATAATTTCAGACACAAATTCATATCTTGAAAAGCTTTATTTGCATTTCAACAGTAAATAGAATATCTAGAGATAATAATAGACAAATACCCCTGCAAGTAAGAAGATAAAATCAAAATCTCCCATTAAAAAGTAATTAACTGACTGTCACTGCCATTCTGGATTAATTAATTTAAAAATACTCAGAGTATAAATGCATACAGTCTGTTAAATGGTAAATAAAAATGTTGTTGTATTTAATAGTGTTGTATGTAATGTTTTAACATTTGAAACAAAAAAAACCCCTTAAAATATTCAGAAGAACAGTTTGAAAGTGTGGTGTTCAGTTCTTCCTGTTCAGACATACTGGAGGAAGTAACACCTGGCATGTTGCATTAATATGGATTGGAAGACCCAGATCTGTCATGTATGTTTTATTGCATACCTCTGGCAATTTCCTGAGACCTGACTTATAGATGAGAAATGTGATTTTGACTTAACAGTGCATACCCCAATTAGAAATTCTAACTGTTGATTAATTGACATAAAGCCTTAACATGCCTTCAAGAATAAGTCATAACTGTTAAAGTAAAATTCCTCCTCAGTACTTTTTACCGCTCCTTGTTGTTTGAGATCAGAAAGCAAATTTAAACAAAATTGTATTCATTTCATTAAAATAACATTATGAGATATTACAAAAAAATCCTTTCTATGTTTAAATGGATATAGTGTAATTATTACTACTTCGTGCATGTTAATCAGGACAACCAATTGCCTAAGTCTGGAAATTGAATTTTTCAGTGCTAAATATATGAAGTGAAATAAATAATTATCTGTAAGCATGTAGTTATTATTAAGCAGGATGGTTAATTTTAATGAGCTAATTATAGTAATTGGCCAGTTACCAAGACCATAATTCATGTATGCCATGTACAAATAAAGCAGATCTGTAATGAATATGTTATTGAGCAAATATATTACTGAGTTATGCTTTCATACTTTCAATGTAGTCAATTCAATTCAAACAATTGATCTTGAACAAATAAAAACAGAAATTGCTGGAGAAACTCAGCAGGCCTGGAAGAATCTGTGAAGAGAAACCAGAGTTGATGTTTTAATCTTGTTTATGGCAGCACAGTGGGTCAGTGGTTAGCACTGCTGCCTCACAGAGCTAGGGACATGGGTTCAATTCCACCCTTGGTGATTGACTGTGAGGAGTTTGTACATTCTCCCTGTTCCCTTCTACAGTCCAAAGATGTGCAGTTTAGATGGATTGACAATATTGAACTGCCATAGTGTCTAGGGATGCACAGGCTATGTGGATTAGCCATGGGAAATGCAAGGTTACAGGGATAAGGTAGGGGAATTTGTCTGGGTGGGATGGTCTTGAGAGGGTTGGTGTAGACTCATGAGCCAAGTGGTCTGCTTCCATGCTATAGGGATTCTATGACCTTTCTTCAGAACTGATAGCAACTAGGAGTAGTTAATGCTTCTGGAGATGCGGGGGGGAGTGAGTGGGTAGATAGAGAGGGAACTTGAAGCAAAGTTAGTAATGTATTATTATATAAGCTTGAAAATCAAAGTACTGACATTTATGTTTGGCATGGGCAACACAACTTAAGATGCATATGCTCTAGCAACTGCACTTTGCCAAATGTCTTTCAAAGTTGGCTTTAGTGTGGTACAAATGAGCTCAACACCTGTGGAAAGCAACCGCAGTTACTTGGCATTCAAATCTGTTGTAGCATTTAGATGTAGGATGCAGATCAACAGTCACACTGTGAATTTCAATGTTTCAATTATATTCCTGAGACTGTCAGACAAAGATCACACCTGGAAATGGTCATACACTGTGGTATTAGAGTAGTGCAAAAAAACAAATTTTCTTAAAGCTTTTCAACTTACACTTATCAGGACAATTCGAAAAAGAATACAATGTAAAGGGATAGCAACATTCATACAAGATCAAAATACAGTACTGATTAATTGATAAGCAGTCTCAAATTACACTCAAAGTTAATTTAATTTGAATAACATTTAAAATTAAAACAAAATTTAACAGTAAACTGTTAGTCATCATTTAACTGGTTCAGTTACCATGGCAATGCTTTGACCAATCAGAGTGTAATTGACAACCAAACTTTTATAAGAATATATATCATAAAAGGTTGCTAAAAAGAGGAGCAATGCTAATTATAGACCAAAAATAGATTTAAGCGTAGAGACAAGAGGCGAACTGAGATATTAGCTGTACTTTCTGCAAAGTCTATATGGAACAGTTTTCTACTCATCTTTGATGATAAATACTTGGGAATAATATATACTTTTGAAACTAACATAAGAATCTTATGCATTTTCCTTTACCTACAAATCCAAGTCTGTCCAGGTCATGGTAAAAGAGCAGGGAAGTCGTTCACTAGAAGTGGTTTAAATTAATAATGAAGGTATTCAATAAGCTGATAGATACTTATAGTTGATAAGTCATTGGGACCAGATAAGCTTTATCCACTGATTTTTGAAGGAAGTGAGAGTGGAAATTGCAGAGGCACAGGCAATAATCTTTCAATCTCACTTAGATTTGATGGGTAGCACTGGATGACTGGACAATTGTAAGCATTATACCTGCAGTGATTGTAACAAGATCGGCCAGGTGGACCTCATAGAATATGAGTTCCCTGATTGAGGCTGTTAATCAGGTCCAATCAGGGAGCCATAGCTGACATCTCAGTGATGTCAGTTAAATTCATTGTACACTCTCCTCCAGTTCAAAAAACAGTGATTCACGACTTTGCATTTCCTTTCACTCATTCAAATTCATGCCTATGCTGCTCCTATTCCTTTTAACCATCTTTCATTGGCTTCAAGTTTGATGATAAGTCTGATGTGCCATTTCAGCAAATTATTTCCTACAACTTGCTTCCTTGGCATAAAACTAACATTGTGGACTGGCTGCCCCTATATTTTCCGATGAGCTGAATGCAAGTGACAATTTTGAAGTTTCCATAACAGGTGTTTCAAATCTCTACATCAGTTTTATGGCTGGGCAGCAAAGATATCCCAAAATTATAGTGAAATCGGAAATTTATACAAAGTGAAAATATTTAAAAAGCGACTAACCAGGGAGAGCAATTATTTGTCTGAACATGACAGCAGCCCAATACGAAAATAATAAATGATAGTGTTCTGTGCAACATTATCAAATATGATTTATAGGTCTAGCCAGAGACATGGTTGCAAGTTCAGTAACCTTTCCTATTGATTGGATCATTTATTTTAACAAGTAGATGTGCGTTTGGACTTCTTTCATTTTGATGTAAAAGTCTGTTTTCCTACAATTTAAAATAAATTGAAAATATGAGTATTTTTCTTGCATGGTATTTGCATTCCAGAATTCTAGATTCTAAATACTATCTCCCAATTATTCAAAATGATTGTGATAGAATCCTGATTATGCACAAAAGCAATTTACATGTGCAGATGTTCATTGGCTTGCCATATGCCACAAAGAAAACTAACAACAGCTTTTATTTATATTGTCCTTTAATGTAATTTAAAAATCCTCTGTAGGTGTTATAAAGCAAAATTTGATACCAAATCATATAAGGCGTTAATTGGACCCATGACCAAAATCTTGGCCAAAATAAAATAAGTTTTTTAGAATATGTTAATGGAAAAGAGCCTGATGAAGCGGTTGTGGAGGGATTTTCCAGCAGTTAGGATCTCAGGCTCTGAACGCTCAGCCACCAATAATGGAGTGACTGAATTTGGGGATACTCTAGATGCCAGATACAAAGGAACACTGTTGTACCTTCACTATGTGCTAGAAAAGGGGAAGATTTCAAAATCATGGCGACAAAAATTAGGAAGGCAAATAATATATTAGCCTTCATTGCAAGAGGATTTGAATTCAGAGTAAGGGAAGTCTTACGGAAGTTATACTGGATCTTGGTGAGGTCACATCTAGCATACTATGTACAGTTTTGATCTCTGTTACCTAAGAAAAGATTCCTATAAGGAGTACAACAAGGTTTGTTAGGTTGATACCAGGGATGGCAGGACTGTGCTATGAGGAGAGATTGGGCCTATATTCATGAGAATTGAGAAAGAGTTTTGATTAAAATGTATTAAATACACTACTTCAAAGGACATTTGAAAATAATCGGGGATCCAAACAAGCCAAAAGCTTCATACTACCATATACATACAGAAATACAGCTGAAGAGAGAATGTTTCTTTATATTCTCATGTACTTTGTAGTTGTCCATTTGACATGTGACCGTTAAGATTGTAAGACAATTACAGAATGCATGTTTCATTAGAAGGTCCCATTAAATTAGATTAGATTAGATTACTTACAGTGTGGAAACAGGCCCTTCGGCCCAACAAGTCCACACCGCCCCGCCGAAGCGCAACCCACCCATACCCCTACATTTACCCCTTACCTAACACTACGGGCAATTTAGCGTGGCCAATTCACCTGACCTGCACATCTTTGGACTGTGGGAGGAAACCGGAGCACCCGGAGGAAACCCACGCAGACACGGGGAGAATGTGCAAACTCCACACAGTCAGTCGCCTGAGGCGGGAATTGAACCCAGGTCTCTGGCGCTGTGAGGCAGCAGTGCTAACCACTGTGCCACCGTAAAGATAATCCTTTTTCAAATTCATTCATGGAATGTGGACGTGACCCCAGTATTTTTCGCTAATCTCTATTTGTCACTTGCAGTGATGTGTTTCCTAGGACCATTTCAAATAGAGTCAGCCACTTTGTTCTAGGTCTCATATAGTACAGACCAGATAAACACAACTGAATTCCATTCCTAAAATGCATTAGTGAATGATGATTAGGCTGCAATTAGGTTAAGTTTTAATTTTCCAGATCTTATGACTAAATGGCTGAAGGCACAGCCACCAATAACAATTGAAATTTAAACCTCGCCCATGGTGGGATTTGGACTCATCACCCCCGAACATTAGCCTGACCTCTGGATTACTAGTCTGGTGACAATACTACAATGCCACTGTCTCCTTTCACTGTAAAATTAATCCAGCTCTTGAATATGCAAACAGGCTCCCAGTAACAACAATTAACTCTTTGTAATTTTAAAGAGTTTCTATTTTTACATATATTTATGTGATTATGGGGTGGTTAGCACTGCTGCCTCACAGCGCCCGAGACCCGGGTTCAATTCCCACCTCAGGCGACTGACTGTGTGGAGTTTGCACATTCTCCCCGTGTCTGTGTGGGTTTCCTCCGGGGGCTCTGGTTTCCCCCCGCAGTCCAAAAATGTGCAGGTTAGGTGAATTAGCCATTCTAAATTGCCTGTAGTGTTAGATGTAGGGGTATGGGTGGGATGTGCTTCAGCTGGTCGGTGTGGACTTGTTGGGCTGAAGGGCCTGTTTCCACACTGTATGAAATCTAAAATAACTTCTCGACATTTGTGCAGGTCTGAGTTAAGCTGACCTTCAATATATTGTGTTTTAACAATTAAAAGCTCAATTAAGTGTTACCCTATACCTGCTATAAACTGTCTGCTATATAATCTACATACTTTTCATTTGAATATCTCATGGGTACCTACAAACAAACATATCATAGAGGACAACAAAATGTAATTTTCTTTTGTGGGGAAAGAGTGCTACAATGTATTGTGTAACAATATTGAACTCTACACCACAACAGCTGTAAATACGTTCAGTCAGAGAAAGTGAGGATGGACAGGTTGGAGCAGAAATGTCTCATGCAACTTAATGTCTCCAACAAGTTTAAAGTGGCATCCAGTCAGAAGGACGAGAACATTGGAAAGACTGAAAGTTAGAGATCAGCTGGTTGAAAAACATGGAAAACAGTAGCAGCAAGAAATTTAAATAAGGGCAAAGACAAACTTTTGCCATCCAGATTGTGAATTCAGAGTGTTTTATGTCATTCCAGTTAAATGTTGGAAAAATTAGAAAGAAATTTAGAAGAATAGAATGATGATCTATGTCAAAAAAAAAAGAAATGAAAGGTCCACTGTCCTGAAAATTAAGTTTAGGAGACCATGGAATAGACCTCCAGATCGCACCTTCATTATGTGCTAGAAAAGGAGAGGATTTCAAAATCATGGAGATTAAAATTAAGAAGGCAAATAATAGATCAGCCTTCATTGCAAGAGTATTTGTATTCAGAATGAGGTATGTCTTACTGAAGTTATACTGGATTTTCCTGAGACCACATTTAAAGTACTATGTACAGTTTTGATCTCCTTACCTAGGAAAGGATACCTATAAGGAGTGCAACAATGTGTATTTGGCTGATATCAGAGATGGCAGGACTGTGTTATAAGGAGAGATTGGTGTAGTCAGTGAACTTGTTGATGGAGTTTGGACAAAATTTGGCCACATAGTCATGAGTGTACAGAGAGTACAGCAGGGGACTGAGTAACATCTTTGCGGGCCGTCACTATTGAGGATTGTCACGGAGGACGTGCTGTTGTCTACCTTCACTAATTGCGGTCTATGGGTCAGGAAGTTGAGGATGCAGCTGCAGAAGGCAGAGACCATGTAGATGGTACGACAATGGATGAACAGACACCTCACAACAATCGCCAGGCAGTTGGGGAGCATTTCACTGGTCAGGGACATTCAGCTTCTGATCTTGGATTAAGCATCCTCCAAGGTGGCCTTTGAGATGCACAACAATGCAGAATCACCGAGCATGAGGAGGGCCTCAACTGTGATCTTGAATATGTGTCATGCTACATGTAACCCCACCGCACTGTTCTGTGTATAATCTTCCTTTCTGTCCTGTTTTGACACTATAGCCTTGATAACTTGCTATTATTTCTCTACCTTAATTAGTTTGTACAGTTTTGAATTACTTGTTACTTTGGTTAGAGTCTTTTCATGTGACCTATCATGTTATTCCAGCTATTTTATTTGTCCCTAGCACCATCCTATTTTTGATTTTTTGTAATATTTAATTGGATCATAGGTCATCCCTTCACCTGCTATTCAGCTGTTCAGCTTTTGACACTTTACTCACATCATTTGACACTTTTGATCACCTGCAAAGACTTGTTATCCAGCCTGTTGATGCTCCACTCACACGATTTGCATTTACCTTTTGACACTCTTAATTACCTGAAATTATTTTGCCATCATCTCCCTGCATAAAAATTCTGTGTCTGTGCACTTCCACTTCAACTGATGAAGGATCAGCGCTCTGAAAGTTGGTGATTTCAAAGAGACCTGTTGGACTATCACCTGGTATCATGTATCTTCTGTCGTTGTCCATCCCAGTCCAACATTTGCACCTCCCCATCATCCTTCTTGACTGCCTATGCTAAATTGTCCACAGTGTCCAGAGATGTGCAGACTAAGTGGGTTAGCTGTCGGAAATGCAGGGAAAAGATCGGGGTTGGGCCTGAGTGGGATGTTCTTCGGAGAGTCAATGTGGACTCAGTCAGCTGTGTTGTGGGGAAAATCACCAGCCATGGAGTCAGAGTAGGGGTTCAATGACAGCTTATTTTACAAGGAAATACTGGACTGCCGGGGAGAGAGAGAGAGAGACACCAACAGCACTGTAGTCAGCTGTGAGTCCTGGTTATTAGCACTTTGTCCGTATCAATCAGTTAGCATTTCTATCAAAGATGTTGGCTGGACCTAGACACTTTGGCGGACAGTATACGCTACCCATGTGTATTCTCTCCTTCACCAGCCTTAAACTAATCAACTCGGTTGTGAGTGCATTGTGCTGGCATCCAGGTGACCCCAGGCAGTGTCTGTGTATGCTCTGCTGTCTCTCTCCATATTGTGGTCCAGTGGCTATCTGGTGTGTCAAGCGGCCAACTTATGACTCAGCGGCCATCTTGTGTGTCCGTGTGCCTAGTATCATACTGCCCCACTGACTTAGGAATAAATGAACTGCCTTCCACTTTGCCCTTCTCAAATTGGAGATGGCCCTCAGTTTCCCTGTATTTAGCAGCTTTACTAGGGTGTGTTTAGTGTGGAGTATGATATTCCCTATCATTACTATGGGATCACTAACCCAATTGGCCCAAGCAGCACAATCTAAGCCTGCTATGTACCTGGGCAACCCAGAGACTATTGGCCCTTCTGTAGTTGAGCAGTAGCCGACAGGCCTTCTCCTGGTACTATAGTTTTGGGTGACTACTGTGGAGTAAAATACTCCCTCCTTATTACAGTGGGCATGTAAATTCTCCCCTCTCCCTTGCCCTCACAAATGGGAGCAGCTGGTTGTCAGCTCTGCTAATCTCGGGACTCCTGCGGTTCCACAGTGTTCTGGGTGGTGTTTGGGGGTGCCCCATGCTTTTCCCAGTACCCTGCTTCTATGTGTCCTATTCTGTTGCAGTGGCTGCAGTATTTTACATTGTTCCCTGATCTTGGAGCCATACATTCTCCAGCAAAGTGTCCTTGATGGCCATAGTTGTGGCAGGATAGTTTTATTCTACTTTCGCCTCCATTTCTGTAGGCTGCTTTGTCAGGTCTAGTCTTTACTGCAGGAGCTTCTGCCTCCTGCACCCCGCTAGCCCACTCAACTAGATCATCATAATCTTGGGACATTATTACTCCCATTTTCAGGATAGCTTGGTGGACGTTAGAGAGCCCATCTCTAAAAGCTTGGAGGAATGCCCAGTCCCCCTCATAGGGGTTCGCTTGCCCTGAGCATTCCTGATAGACCCTAAAAAATCGTTCCCCATATTCAGAGGCTCCTTTCCCTTTAAGTTGTTTAGTGGTTGTGATCTTGCTCCAGTTCATGGGAGAATCTCCTAGCACCCTCTGGATTTCCTGTAAAATTGGCGGAGGGGGCCTGCTGGGCATCTATCACAGCTGTAAGGGCAATGGCATGTGTCCACCGACCTCCCCTAAAATCTCGGGCTGTTGTGGCATCAGGTCCACCAGTTACCTGTCTCCACTTGTCCACTGGGCATGCTGCCTGACCAGCTGGTGTATGTCCCTCTGGTGTAGTTGGTGCCCTACCCATACACTATCCAGCTCTTCTCAGAACCTGTTGTTTGCACTCTGGGGCTGTAATTTGCCCAGGGTGGCCATAATCTGCTGCCTCCCCACTGGGGTGAATTTGCTTTGGGCTGTATGTCTGTTCCTCCTCGCGAAACTGGCGCTAAGTTATACTCTTGTACAGTTCATCCAACAGAGAGCGCGGTTGGTCCCTGCTGGACAGTCTCGTAAGGAGGAAGCTAATCCACATCTGAATTTTTGTGCACCATTCTTAACTCCTACTCCAACTCTTGTATTCTCACCTCCAGTTCTCTAACTTGCTCCTGGTCCTTTCTCCACCCACTCATGGAGGCACTCACTTGCTCAACTAGGATAACTGGATAACTGATGCACTAACATTACTCCTATCTTTTTAGTTTTATTCCATTTCTGTTTATCTATCCACTCTCTCTGCTGTGCTAATGTCTGGGATGGATCCCAACCACTTCTCTTCATTTACTCTGTCAACCCTTGTCCGTCAGCCTTGTATTACTCAATAAGGGAACTGGCAGTACCCCCCTTAAAAGTTTGATTTGCCATTTAAGCAGGCTGTGTGCCCCCGGATACCACCAACAGTAAAGTGTTCCTAACCAGTGGGGACTTCTCTGCTCCCTGGTCAATAATACTGTCCCAGCGCCGTCCATAAGGCCGTAGCAGCCTCCTAGCAAGGTGTGCTCTCTACCAGTGGGACTTCTCTACCATCCCGGCCATCACTACTAGTTGGTGCCTACTGGTGGACTGGGAATGCTGGCTCAATAGGATGTGCTCTCTACTGGCACTCCTCTACCCTCCCATCCACCTCTACTGACCTAACACTGCCCAATAGGCCCAGAAACCTACCTCTAGCCCAGTGTGCTCTCACCAGTGGGACACTTTAACCTCCCAGCCACCGCCACTATTCAAGCTCTGTTGTTCTTTTACAGACTGTCAGGGTATCATGGTTACTCACAGTGTCCACACTCACCATCTTGTTAACGTGAGCTCCACTGAGGTTTGCCTCTGGGTCAAAGTGATCAGTTCCTCTTCCTCACCACATTGGAAATTACAAGTACAAACAGCACCCAACTTTTAACTTAAACTCTAACCGACTCTGCCTTGTTCGCCCCTACAGAGTCCAGTGTTATCTGACTTTGCCACTTGTGCCTCACTACCTCTAGTGCCATTGGCGACTCAATTCCCACTTCAAATCCCAGCCTTCGCGTCGGGGGCTACCCCTCTTAACAACCGGTTTAGGGCAGGGTTTTTGAGACAGGCACTACCTTATTCTCTGGTTGTTACAGCACAAGCAGCAGGTTCTTGCAACAATTAGTACAGTTAATCACTTATTCTCCACAGACCTGCACTTAAATTTTTTGAACTCAGTACTGTAGGAAATCAGACACTACAATCGGTATACATTTTAAACTGTGTCTTTGGCCCGGTCCGACTCTTCCCATTTGCAGGTACAAATTGGTTCTTACCCAGGCTCCCCGATTGTGGCCTTCGACCAGGGCATCAGTAATAAGAACCCTGCTAGCAGTGCCACTTGTGGGAAAAATCACCAGTCTTGGAGTCAGAGTCGGGGTTCAATAACAGAGCTAATTGTACAATGAAATACCAGAACATCAGGGAGAGAGAGACACCAACAGCACTGTAGTCAGCTGTGAGTCTTCTCTCCAGCCGGAGCACATGCCAAAATACTTTTACACATTTTGCAATATAATAGGTCAGTGATGAGGTTATTGGCTTTGTAATATTGTTTGTTTATTGTAAACATTGCAGAATCGTTGATAGTTTCAGTGCCAGTTCATTGTCAGCTCCAGGGCAGCCTTTGTTAATTTCAGCACGGTCATTGTCAATTTCAAAGTCTGCGTGGAAGTCCATTACTATAGTAATGGGTACTAATCACTTTTCCTGAGAAGGACAATTACTGCAGTCCTGGTTATTAGCACTTTGTATTGAGTCCATATCAAACAGTTAGCATTTCTATCAAAGATGTTGGCTGGACCTAGAACACTTTGGCGGGCAGTATACACTACTCATGTGTATTTTCTCCTCCACCTGCCTTAAACTAATCAACTAAGTTGTGAGTGCATTGTGCTGGCATCCAGGTGGCCCCAGGCAGTGTCTGTGTATGCTCTGCTGTCTCTCACCATATTGTGGTCTGGCGGCCATCTTGTGTGTCAAGTGGCTAACTTATGGCTTAGTGGCCATCTTGTGTGTCCGTGTGCCTAGTGTCACCTTGCCCCGTGCCATCTCCCACTTCAGCTGAATTACCTGCTTCTACACTGTATGGTTTTTATAATTCTCTCTTCGTCAGTTACAACTGTGTTACACATTTTGATTCAGTTAAGAACCCTGAAGAACTGCCCAAACTGAAACTAAGAAAAATAACTTTTATCCCCAAGTTGTGGTTGTTTCCAAATGAAAATTCCAAAATTCTTTATCTGAAAGCTTTCTGTGCTACACTATTTACTTTATTTGCTTGTAAACTCTCCCAAATATAAACAGATACCTATTTGCCATCAAACTTATTTCTCCTACTCTCTTTTAAAGTACATAACCATAGTTTTTTTATATAATTCATTTATGAAATTTGGACATTGCTGGCTAGGTCAGCATTTATTTCACATTCTTAGTTATGCTTGAGAAGATGGTAATGAGCAGGCTTCTTGAACTGCTGTAGTCCTTTTAGTGTAGGAGGAGAAAGTGAGGACTGCAGATGCTGGAGATCAGAGCTGAAAATGTGTTGCTGGAAAAGCGCAGCAGGTCAGGCAGCATCCAGGGAACAGGAGAATCGACGTTTCGGGCATAAGCCCTTCTTCAGGAATTCCTGAAGAAGGGCTTATGCCCGAAACGTCGATTCTCCTGTTCCCTGGATGCTGCCTGACCTGCTGCGTTTTTCCAGCAACACATTTTCAGCTCCTTTTAGTGTAGGCAGACCTACAATGCTGTCAGGGAAGTATTCGGGATTTAACCAGTGACACTGAAGGAAAAGCAATATATTTCTAAGTCAGGATGGTGAATGGCTTGGAAGGCAAACTGCAAGTGGTGGTGTTCCTAAGTATCTGATGCCCTTGTACACCTAGATGTTCGTGGTCATGTGTTTTGAAAGTGCTGTCCAAGAAACGTTGGTGAGTTTGTGCAGTGCAGCATATAAATGCCACATTACTACTACCTGAGCATTAATGGTGCAGGGAGTCAGCGTTTGTGGATATTTTGTCAATCCAGCTTGTAGAAATTCAAGCATGTAGAAATATCCCATCACACACCTGTTTTGTACTTTGTAGGTGGTGGACAGGCTTTAGGGAATCATGAGATGAGTTATTCACTGCAGTATTCCTAGCCCCTGACCTGCTCTTATAGACACAGTATTGATATGGCTAGTGCAGTCCATTTTCCAGTCTACAAAAATATATTTAAGTTAATAATTCAGACACACAGAAAATCCATATGCTACTGGTACAAAATCAAAATCAAAATGCAAAAATAAATTACATTAAAACATACATAAATCACAAAACCTTAGATCACAAATAAATTTTCCAGTCCAGCAAATCACTCTGTAAGCAAAAGCATCACAGATTGAGCCTCTGAGCTCACGATTGTTTCAAAACTGGCTAGCTTCAGCTGTGAGACAGAACCATCTGATATTATTGGTCCATCTGGTCGGAAGTTAACAACTAACACCCTGATTGAATTAATGTCTCTCTTGATGACTAAATGAGCTGATAATATTAAGAACTGAATTTACATTTGTTCCATCTATGCTCAGTAAAGCAACATTTGGAGAGGAAATTCAATGTGGATGCTTGATAGTTCAATCTTCATGAATTAGGAATGGATCACATAAAACTGAAGAGTGTCCTTGACAGATTTAATGTTTTAAAAAATTATGGATTAAGTTTACAAGACGCAAGCATTGATTTTATGAAACATAGCCAATCTGAGCCAGCAGGCAATCAATTTTGGTCGTCCAAAAGGAGGTGGACTGGATGAAAGCAAGGGTCATCCAAATAAATCAATTAAAGAATCAGTCACTGTTTCCAGGATACCACTCATTTGCATGAATGAGGAAAATTGCCAACGCGCACTGTGTTCCCAACTGACTGCTCATAAATTAGTGAGAATTAAGGCACTTTGGGACCCTTAAGCCTGCAGCAGCATAAAATAAAGGCAAGATGTTCAAGTCTTCAATAAGCAATGCTATGTTAAATTGGCTGCAGACCTTTCTTGCAGGCCATGCCAGAACTACCTTTATGGTGTCTTAAGTATAGTTTTAATGTATACTTTACTGGAGCTTTGAATTCTGTTGTGAGGGCAAGGATACTTTTGAATACACTACATTCTACGTCTTCTACCTCTGGCTTTGTTGCTCCACCTCTTACCGCTCATATAGCATTCCTAGAAGTGCCACTGAACAAACAAGTGCAATGCTAAAAACGCCTTTACAATTATGGGCAGCACGGTGGCACAGTGGTCAGCACTGCTGTCTCACAGCACCCGAGACCCGGGTTCAATATCCGCCTCAGGCGACTGACTGTGTGGAGTTTGCACATTCTCCCCGTGTCTGCGTGGGTTTCCTCTGGTGCTCCGGTTTCCTCCAAAAATGTGCAGGTTAGGTGAATTGGCCATGCTAAATTGCCCGTAGTGTTAGGTGAGGTGGTAAATGTAGGGGAATGGGTCTGGGTGGGTGCGCTTCGGCGGGTCGGTATGGACTTGTTGGGCCGAAGGGCCTGTGTCCACACTGTAAGTAATCTAAAAAAAAATTCAGAACCATAATGGCTAAAATATGTTGAATAAATGCTGCAACAAAAATGTCTTTAAAAGTTCTATACAGATAGTCTGAGATATCATTGAATAATGTTTGAAATAAATGCCTCAGCCATGGCTGATTGGTGTGAGACATTTGATGTAAGGTTTGAGGCAATGTTAGTTTTATGATGATATCATTAATCCTAGTTCAAATGTACAGGTGAAGCTTATAAGATCATAAGGTTAGTATCAAGAATACCAGCTACCAAATTCTAACCTTATCATTTGAAGCTAACATCTAAACTTGTTTAATAATATTTTACTAACATGGTTTAATTAGATGCTCAGCTTTGTAGAATAGTCAAGTAGGAAAACTTAGAATTGGAGATAGTGAGGACTGCAGATGCTGGAAAGTCAGAGCCGATAAAATGTGGAGCTGGAAAGAGCACATCAGGTCAAGCAGTATCAGAGGAGCAGAAGAGTTGGTGTTTCGGGCAGGACCCCTCATCAGGACCTGACGGAATGTCGACAAATTTAAAAGTTGGGGAACCACATAGAAAAGGTTGAGGGATTTTTGGAGGTTGCATAAAGTTTTAAAGAGTTTGTTCACAGCAAAAAGACAAGATCTTGAAAGGGTGTCTGTGAAAAAACTTTGTGTGATAGTTACATTATTACATACAAAGAAAATTACTTGTGCAAATATGCAGCCACATAATATTTTCTTGGTTGGTCAAGGAAGCTGCCCACTCACAGGGTGGCTCAGGGGTAGAATGGGAGGGCTCACGGGTTGGAAGTCCTAGTGAAGGAGATTCAGAGGAGAAAGGATGTCATGCTGTTGCTTTGACTAACCACATGCTCCCTTCCCATTATTTTTGCAGATCAAAGAGAACTACTAGCAATATGTTAATAATCAAGCACTCAGTTTCTGATGATTTATTTGAGGCTACCAATAAGCAGAGTACTACAAAACACTTTTTTTGTTGATGAAGTGCCAGTGCTCAATTCATTGAGTAGTGTTTTTAGGCAAGTCTGGTAGCCATCTGGCACATTGTCAGAATTAATTTCAATATCAAAATGAGGCCCCAATGCTCATTTCCAAGTCAGTTTTGTAAATTTGTTGGTACTAGTCAAAGCTTGCAAAATAAAAGCCCCAACAGTATTTCTTGGAAACCTAGCCAATAGTCCTTAAAGGTACATTTGGAGACTTCTATAAAAAGCCCCCAAAAATGTAATCAATGCTTTCTTTGGAGTTTCAAGGATAGAAGTGCTCTCACTGATTTCATGAAACAACTGGACCTGCTGCCAACCTGCCCTCATCCACTGACCTCCCTCACCTCAGGCTTATCTGTGGATTTCAACGCTGGCTGAAATTGCTTTACTCCTGAGATGTGAACTGCTTCAGTTCATCTGATTGGTACCCACAGCTTACCTGACTGATGTTGAATCATGCTGCAAACTGGTGGAATGAATTTTGACTCCATTATATCCATTCAATACAATTATTGATTTATGTACACTAAATTACCCAGGAACACATTTTCTGCCTAAATCAGAACAATAATTATATCTTCTGTTATCTTCCCTAAAATTTAGCCAAAATTTAATTTAAATTAAATGTAAACTAAATTTAGTCTTATTAAATTCATTTGGCTGCTCAAAATCATTCTTAAATCATTCTTAACTCTGGTTCTACTTTCACCTGCCTTTTTTTGTTTTTTAACTCCCTAGGAAGAAAAAGCTGTTTCCATCCAAACTACTGTTGACTAAAAGCTCAAAAACAAGCAGAATAAGTATGGCATTTGGCATTTGACATTTGAAAAAAAAAACTCCATTTGATTTAGGGTCTCAGCCAAAAATCCACTTGGGTTGGTGTAAACTGCATTTACATTTTTTGTGCCAGCAGGAACATTGCTCTCATTTAGCTTTGGCAAAGGATTAAGAATCTATTTGTGCACTGTATTGGAGAATATTATCAATGAGCATTTCTATGTCAATTAGATTATTGCTTATTTAACAGTGCAAAAAAATTAATCCTTAAATTTGCACAAAAACTTTAAAATAGAATGACTAAGCTGAAGTTGGTCATTGTCATAAATGAAATTTTAATGAAAGATATGTGAGAAAGAAAATCAACATTTTGTTTCCAGCATGATATTATCAAAATCTAAATGAAGGTTGTGGAACATATTGTGCATTGCAGTGCCTCAGAGGAGCAGAGGTGCTCATTCATTATTGAGTAATGAGTTCAGTAAATTTAGAATTATCAGAGAAATTTAAATGAAATTGTGATCCACGGAGTATGTAGGTATCTTGTTGATACACAAAGGAGCCAGTTTTAAATAAGTAGCTGTGAAAAAAATGTATCTGCTGTGAAAGAGCCTATTTAATATTTAATGTTTTATAGGAAACTGGGGATCCCCTTTGGCTGACACTATCTTTCAAATGTCAATGCATTCTAGGTAGAATTTAAAATGTGATTTTTTTTTCCCCAGAGGACTTTTATATGACCTCACTTTAGTAATTGCAAACAAAATCTTGAATTAGAATTCCTACAGTGTGGAAACAAGCCCTTCAGCTCTACAAGGAGAAAGTGAGGACTGCAGATGCTGGAGATCAGAGCTGAAAATGTGTTGCTGGAAAAAACGCAGCAGGTCAGGCAGCATCCAAGGAGCAGGAGAATCGACGTTTCGGGCATGAGCCCTTCTTCAGGAATGAGGAAAGTGTGCCCAGCAGGCTAAGAAAAAAGGTAGAGAGGAGGGACTTGGGGGAGGGGCGTTGGAAATGCGATAGGTGGAAGGAGGTTAATAGGCCAGAGAGGGGGTGGGGGCGGAGAGGTCAGGAAGAAAATTGCAGGTTAGGAAGATGGTGCTGAGTTCGAGGGTTCAAGCCCACACGGACCCTCGGAAGAGTAAGCCATCCAGACCTACTCCCCTACCCTATATTTGCCTCTGACTAATGTACCTAACCAACACATCCCTGAACACTATGGACAATTTAGCATGGTCAATTCACCTAAACTGTCTATCTTTGGATTGTGGGAGGAAACCAGAACACCCAGAGGAAACTCATGCAGACACAAGGAGAACATGCAAACTCCATGCAGACAGTCACCCGAGGTGGGAATCAAACCCAGGTCCCTGGCACTGTGAGGCAGCAGTGCTAACCACTGAGCCACTGTGCCAACCTGTAGGTGCATGTTGCATTTTGCAAAAGTGAGTTGTACCTGAAAGGGTAACTAGTGTCATAAGATAAGTTCACTTCTCAGGATGTAAACACTATTCCAAAGAGGAACAAACCTGTGCATGTTCAATTCTGTTTGTTCTAGTGTTGGGCCGAAATGGCTAATTGTAATGCATACTTACTCTTAAGCTGAGACTGATGACCTGCAAGGGGCACCCATGCAAACTGCTTGTAATACAATTAGCTTTTAAGTTTTATGGAACAAATGTTTTCTGTTTATTGAGATTGAGTGTTATCAAAGACTGCATTTGGATACTCATCTCTATTTGGTGTCAGAACTTTGGAATAATGCCAATAAGAAGCCTATTTTTTTAATGCATTCATTCATGAGATGATGTAATTGGTGACTGGGCCAGAATTAATAGACTATCCCTCTTACCCTGAAGAAAATGGTGGTGAGCTGCCATGTTGAACTCTTGCAGTCCTTGAGTGTAGGGACAGCGGTGCTATTAAGAAGGGAGTTCCAGGAATTTGACCTAGCCATGTGATATAGTCCCAAGTCAAGTAATTGTGAAACTTGTTGGGGGTTGTGTTCACACATATCTGCTTCTCTTGTTTTTCTAAATGGTAGAGTTCATGTGTTTGGATGGTGTTGTTGGAGATGCCTTGGTGAATTACTATAATGCATCTTGTAGATGCTACATACTTCCACCACTGTATGCCATAAATGAAGGGAGTGAACATTGAAGCTGGCGGATGTGGTGCCAATTTAGCTGGCTGCTTTGTCCTGTTTAATGTTAAACTACCTGAATGTTGACTGAACTATTCCATCAGGCAAGTGGAGAACATTCCAAAACAAATTTGACTTATACCTTGTAGATTATGGACAAGCATTAGGGAGCCAGGAGGTACACTATTTATTGGGGAACATATAGCTTCTGACCAACTCTTGTACCACAATGTTTAAAAGGCCAGTCAGTAGTAAACACAGGATATCGATAGTGAAAGATTCAAACATGACAATGCCATTGAAAGTCAAAGGGAGATGATTAGATTCTCCCTTGTTGGACATTACCTGATATTTGTATTGCCTGCTAATCAGTACAATACTGAATGTTGTCCAGGTCTTGCTGTATTTGGATATAGTACCTGAGGAGTCGCAAATGGTGCTGAATATTGTGCAATATCAAAAATATCATCACTTCTGACCTTATATTGGATGGAAAGTCATTGATGAAGCAGCAGAAGCTGAGGATACAACCATGAGGAGCTCCTGTTGCTAAGACAGTCATAACCATCTGCCAGATATGACTCTAACTAATAGAGAGCTTTCCCCTGATATCCATTGACTCCAGTTTCGCTAAAGCTTCGTGATGCTACAGTTGATCAAATGCAGCTTTAATGTCAAAGACAGACATTTTCATTTCTCATCTGGACTCAGCTCTTTTGTCCACGTTTAGATAAATGCTACACTAAGGAGCCAAATCCTATTGGTAAAACCAAAATTGATCATCATTGTGCTGTCTGTTTCTTTGTAAGTGCCATTAGATAGCACTGTCAATGACCTCTTCCAACACCTTCTTATGATTAAGAGAATAATGATAGATTGGTCATTGGCTGAATTGGATTTGCCCTGTGTTTTGTGCACAGGGCATACCTGGGCAATTTTCCACACTGTTAAGTAGATGCCAATATTGTATTTACAGGAATAGTTTGGCTAAGGGCTAATTAGTTTCTGGAGCACAAATCTTCAGTATTTTGCTGAAATTTTGTCAGGATTTGATGCATCATTTGCAATATCCAGTACCTTCATTTATTTGTTGATGTCATGTAGAGTGAATTGAATTGGCTAAAAACTGACATTTGTCATGTTGGAGATTTCTGGAGCAGGCCAAATTTAATGATCCACTTGGCACTTCTGGTTGGCACATCCTTCAGCACTGTCTTTTGCATTATGCCTCCCCTTTTGTTAAAGGATAAGGATATTTGTGTCAGTTTTTGTTAGTTATTTGATTATTCACCAACAGCCTTAACTGAATATGGCAGGACTGCAGAGCTTATATTTATTGCGGTAGTTGTGGGATTATTTAGCCCCATTTATTGCATACTGTATCTACTGCTGACATGCAAATAGTCCTATGTTATAGTTTCAGCAGGTTGACACCTCATTTTAGGTATGCTTGGTGCTACTTTTGACATTTCCTTCCACAGACATTATTGAACCAGTGTTGATTATTCAGTTTAATCATAGTTGTAGATCGGGATATATGTTGGACCATGAGGTTACAGATTATGGTTGAGTACAATTCTGCTGTTGCTGATGTCTTGCAGTGTCGCATGACTGCCTAATTTTCCACTGTTAGATTTGTTTGAAGTCTTCCTGGTTAGCAAGGTGATAATATGTCACACAATATGGTGGAGGATTTCTGCAATGTCAAAATGGGGCTTTGTCTCCACAGTGGCTATTGGTCAGACCTAACAATATTGTCATATCTGGATACATTTGTAACAGGTAGATTGGTAAGAATGAGGTCAAGTAGATTTTCTCCCCTTACTGGTTCCTTTGCTACCTGCTGCACACCCAGACTAGCACCTCTATTCTTTGGAGTGCATCCAGCTTGAAAAGCAATGAGTACTCTTGGTGATGGACACTGAAGTCCCACACTCAAAGTATTTTCCATCCTTACTATCCTCAATGCTTGTTCCAAGTTGTACTGAATATGGCAGAGAACTGTTTCATCATCCAAGATGTTTGGGAGTGCTTAGCAGTAATCATCAGGAGGATTCCTCACCCATATTAGACCTGATATCATAAAAATTCTTGGGGTTTTGAGTTAATTTTGAGGGTTCGAAGGTAATTCCTTCCTGACTGTGTATCACTGTGCAGCCACCTCTGTTAATCCTGTTTTGCCAATGGGACAAGCATACCTAAGGATGCTGTTGATGAGGTAGCTCTTCTAATTATGGCCATATACCCTCCCACTCCCCCAGACGATGATAAAGTGATATAAAGAAGAGCCAGGGTATGTGATGTAAAAATAAGGTGACAACAAAAACTGCTGAAGCTGGCATGCAGGTGGAAGAGACGTCTCTGACAAACTTGGAAGAGATTTCAAAGCCAGGTTGATTCAATTAACAAGTAAACTAGAAGTGAAATTGACTGCCAAAACTAAGATTGCAGAGAAAATTGAAAGACTAGCACAATGTTTTTTGGGCAGCACGGTGGCACAGTGGTTAGCACTGTTGCCTTACAGCGCCAGAGACCCGGGTTCAATTCCCGCCTCAGGCAACTGACTGTGTGGAGTTTGCACGTTCTCCCCGTGTCCGCGTGGGTTTCCTCCGGGTGCTCCGGTTTCCTCCCACAATCCAAACATGTGCAGGTCAAGTGAATTGGCCATGCTAAATTGCCCGTAATGTTAGGTGAAGGGGTAAATGTAGGGGTATGGGTGGGTTGCGCTTCGGCGGGTCGGTGTGGACTTGTTGGGCGAAGGGCCTGTTTCTACACTGTAAGGAATCTAAGGTAGAAATACAAGCGAGATCAAGTATTCCAAGCAGTGAGACATAGTAAGTAGTGACATCAGTTCATATTAATTTGTATTTAATGCATATTGAGCATGAGATAAGAATGAAGAAGCTGGAGAAGAAAAGGAAATGAAACTTTAAAAGAATGTAAATAAAATGCAGATGAAAAGGGGACTAACATTTGAAAGACATAAGATGGAAGTGAAGTGGTGAGAAGGGGGGGATGAAAAAATAATTTCAGTTTCAACAATTAAATAGAAAGAGACCTTGGAAGTCAGAAGCAAAATACTATTCATAATCCAAAGTTCATGAGGAAAATGTTAATGTTTATACAGACCCTACCAAAATTTGAGAAAAGGAATGTGAAAACATTATTTTGTTACTTCAGAAAATAGCAAAATAAAATATTTGGCCAAAGGAAAATATGTGGAGCAAGTTAATAGATTAAGCACTGTAGGGATTAGAATGAGCATTCTGAGGAAGTGAAGCATTAACTCTGATTTCTCTCCACAAATTCTGCCAGACCTGCTGAGCTTTTCCAGCAATTTCTAATTTTGTCTCTGAATTACATCATCCACAATTCTTTCAGTTTTGATTAGAATGAGGTTGGCCAGGTGAATCTCACTGAGTGTGAGATCCCTGATTGAGGCTATTAACCTGCACCAAGCAGGGAGTCCTGGCTGACAGATATAAACAGGAGTCTCAGAGTCTTCATATTGCAGGGACTGACACTGAGCTAGGTGGTCAGAGTCTATGTACTGTGCTCATGCAAATAAAGGGTGACTTAGTGACAAGATACCAGTCTCTACACAGTTATATCAGTGGTAATGAGAGAAAACAATATGTTCCTGAAGAAAATTTGCTTGCAACAATCGCTTTTCATTTGTGCTAAGCATTTCTGGCATCATGCCTTTATTTGGGAAGCTTGAATCATTTGATCCTACTTTTAAAGGTTGTGCCCTGTGTGTGAAAAGAATGGATTTTATTTCCATGGAAATGACATTGGGATAGAGGAAACGCAATAAGTAATTCTTCCGACTACTTGCGCACCCGCAAAACTTTTGGTTATTCGCAACCCAAGGCACTTTCCCTAAAGCACCAGTTACTAAACTCTTTCAATAGTTGACTGACTTAGTTAAGGAATATTGCGACCCCAAGCCTCCTCTAATTCTGAGATGCTATCAGTATTATTCAGTAGTTCAAGAAACATGTGAATCCATTTCCGGAGTTTTGACAGGCTTACAATGAATGGCAGAGGCTTTGTGACTGGTATGTGACTTTGGTCTAACTCTTAATGAGATATAGGATTAATGATGTAACCACGCAAAAGCGCCTACGAGCTAAAGCCTAACTGGACTTCGAACAGGCAACTCCAACTGGCTTTGTCATTCAAAAATATGGCAAGTGGAACATGTGAGCTACAGGTCACCCCAATGGGACTTTTCCAGCACCACAGTCTCGACATGAAATTTTTATGGCAGGACATGTAAGAATACCAAACACACAAGCATTGAAAAACAAATATTTGATCTGGTTCAGACATCATCAGGACAAAATGCAATTCTGTAAACCTTGTCATATATGTCAGGCATTAGGTGACCTTCAGCATGTAATTAAACTTGCATCTTTGATACCCATTGAAGTCAATTGATTATCAGCTGCAGATACAGGAAGCATTGGAGAAATACCATCAGTCTCAAACCATGACATAAACATATTGTCATAAATACCCAAAGGATTTGGTCGATGCTTAGATTTCTTGCTATTTACTATCAGAGATGCCACAAATGAATCTATTTGATTTAGCCCCTTTGAATTGATTAACAGGCATTAGAGAAAAGGTCCTTTAAAGTTGATTATGGAAAACATTTTAAAGTAGAGAATTCTAATGTTGGATAGCATGCGTATGTTTGTAGAGAGACTCACAGGAGCATACATAGTATCACAAAAGCAAAAAAGAAAGAATGGACAGACAAACATGTTTTGATTATAGCATTTCATGCAGAAGATGACATATTGGTATTAATGTCTTTCTAGGATAAGCCTCCAGATCACAGAAAGAAAAATCAATTGTCAAGTGAACATGTTGAAATTATAGCATTGCAGGGAAGAAAATAAGAAAGGGCAAGTGTGTTGATTAATAACAGCCATGGAGAATGACAGAAACTCTAAGAGTGAGGCAGAAGGTAAGACCAACAGTTCATGAAGCAAACTTTGCTCATTTCGACTTGCCAATATGGAAATGTTGGGACAGTTAGAGATTGTGTTTTTATATTTACAGCAAGGGCCACAGGAAGGTTGAGTGTGATGATTTACAAATTATAAGGAAATCTGTAAAGATAAACCGAGATGTGTGACGTTACCTTAACATGATGTGGCTGTAGGAGTCAGTGCTGATAAAACAATCCAACAAACAAACTTAAAGCGAAACAGAGATTCAAATTCTTCACAATGATTATTGCACTGGTATTCAATTAAATGAGTGAAAAGGATTTGATAGATTTGAATAAATAAAAGAACCAGAAAGTTTAAAGGTGACTGCTTCAACAGAAATGGATATATGTAGCTCAGAGCAACAGCTAGTAGCATAGAATCCCTACATTGTGGAAGCAGGCCATTTGGCCTATCAAGTTTATATTGGCCCTTCAAAAACTACTCCAGGCTCACCCGCCCTACTCTATAATCCTACATTTCCCAAGACCAGTCCTCCCAACCTACACATCCCTGGACGATTTAGCATGATCAGTCTACCTAACTTCCACATCTTTGGACTATGGGAGGAAATACATATAGACACAGGAAGAACATACAAACTCCACACAGACCAGAGGATGGAATCAAATTCAGATTCCTGATGCTGTGAGGCAGTGCTAACCACTGAACCACTTTGGGTGTTTTAAAATAGTTTTTCAGTCTAATAAGAAGGTTCAAAACACAAATGTTCCAGTGAAGTATTGTTGATTAACACAAGAACTGATCAGCTACTTGAAGCAATCCAGCATCTCCTCCAATCTCAGAAAGTGTGCATTCGTGAAGCAATTCTGTCAAAACAAACCATTGCAGTTGAAAGCAGGCAAACAGATCTGAAAGCAGTGGAATTGAAAAATCTTTATAGATCATTCTTTGAGGATGACATTTTTGAAGGAGTGGTGGATGAGTGGATGTATGCCTCACATTTTGTTGTCAATATGTCAAATAACTTATGATGTAAGTTTTTTGAAATGTGTTTGATCTTTCTTAAGGGTGGAGGCATGTAAAGACACATCTTTTCAATTTTCTTTATTTTAGAACTGTGAAATAAGAAAGGCAGGGACAGCTTTAATCCAAGGAGACTCTGTAAAGTGATGTCTGCAGTTTTAAAAGTTATGCTTATTGGACAGAATATGAGTTATGTGCTTTTTTTTTACCTGGAACAGTAAAAACAAAAGCAGATACCACAGAGCAAATGGGCTCTGAATTAAGAGAGATAATTGCTTGACAATAATGCTTTGAATAGTTTCTGACCAGGTGACCAGGGCTTATGTGCTGCTGGTGCAGCAGAGAACCACCCAGTCTGCAAAGAGAAAATATCAAAAAATCTCTGTATCTCTTTGTCTTACATGGAGCTGCTCGAAAGTTATCAATAGCATCTAACTGTCTTTCAGTCACATTTATATTTAAATCATCTGTTGCAGGAGGAATAAAATGTTTCAGAATCGTTCAGCACTGAAGATGCCCTTCAGCCCATTGAGACTGTACTGCCAAAATGTACTGCAACCTATAATGGTCCTTCTCTCCCACACTTGGCCATAGCCTTGACTTTTATGGCATAGTGAAAACTCTGAAGCATACCTGATTAACAAAGCTCTAGTTTTAATTGTGCCTTCTTAACACTGGCCTGCACCATTGTTATTTGTGAGCGGCACTGTGGCACATTGGTTAGCACTGCTGCCTCACAGCGCCAGAGACCTGGGTTCAATTCCCGCCTCAGGCGACTGTGTGGAGTTTGCACGTTCTCCCCGTGTCTGCGTGGGTTTCCTCCAGGTGCTCCGGTTTCCTCCCACAGTCACAAAAGATGTGCAGGTTAGGTGAATTGGCCATGCTAAATTGCCCGTAGTATTAGGTAAGGGGTAAATGTAGGGGTCTGGGTGGGTTGCGCTTCGGCGGGTCAGTGTAGACTTGTTGGGCCGAAGGGCCTGTTTCCACACTGTAATGTAATGTAATCTAATCTAATCTAAAAAAAATCTAATAACATGTGAAATTGACTTTCAGACCTAAGATGGATGCTTCTTGACCTGCCTTCATGTTCTCCACCCAGGTTGCTCAGTTGCTTCACTTGCTTTCACATTGAATTTTCCAAACAAGATCTGATGCAAGGATTCTGATAAATCAAGCCTAAATTGCACATTTAACATGAAATTCTGTATTTTACTGGGGACAATACTTGAACCCCAATCTTTCATAATTTAAATTATTTATTTAGGTGAGGGAACTAAATGAAATATCTCCAAATCACAAGGCTGGTTGGAAGGTAATCTATCTGGAGGATGCAGTGATGGTTCAGTGTGATTTGGACAAGTTGAATGAATGGGCAAATGCAGAATAAGTATAATATTATTAGAGGTCATCTACTTTGATAGCAAAAACAAGAAGACAGATTATTATCTGAATGGCAGTAAATTGGGAAAGAGGGCAGTGCAACGAGACCTGGGTGTTAGTTTACACTCATTGCTGAAAGTAAATATATAGGTGCAGCAGGCATTGAAGAAGGTGTGTAATAAGCCTTCACGGTCTGAAGAATCAAGTACAGGAGCAGGGTTCTCTTGCTGCAAATGTAAAGGGCTTTGATGAGACCATACCTGGAAGATTGTGTGTAGTTTTGCTTCCTTATCTGAGGAAGCATGAAGTATTGCAACAAAGGTTTACCATACTGTTTTCTGAGATGATAGGATTGATGTATGAACCAAGACTGATCAATTCAGACTATATTCACTAGAGTTTAGAAGAATTAGGGATATCCAATAGAAATATATAAAACTCTAACAAGATGAGCAAGGGTAAATGCAGGGAGGATGTTCCCAGTGACTAGGGATTCTAAAACCAATGGTCACCATCTAAGCAGGAACAGGGAACTGAGCTGGCTGATCAGACAAGATCATGGGGAGAAGTAGTTAAATTGAAACCAAAGAGTTAATGTAGAAATGATAATTTCTCTGAATTTGACTCACTGTAAATCTATGATGTTGGGGAATAGATGAGAACATTTTTTTGTTGTATTTTAAGATTTGTCAAACTGTCTTCTATAATTAGATAACTTGGTTTTCTTTTCTTTGCATAATAAACTTTTTGTTGTTGAAGAAAATCAGCTGCCTTGTGTGCTATTGCTTCAGTGAGTAACTACACATTGAATAACTATGATCTGTCAGGCCAAATTTCAGTCTGGGATCAGACCTGTGTAGAATTTACCATTCTTTTTTCCCTCTCGGGGGTTAAAAGAGAGATGTACTTCCAGAGAAGGGTTGAGTTGCCCAACCTCAGGTTAAAACCAAGAGGTGGGTATGTAGAAAAGAATTGAAGACAAATTTCTGTTTCTTGCCCTCTACTTCCCACTTGGCTAACCCTAGGGCATCAAAGTTGCTTCTAATCGTTTGCTGTGTAACTGTAAGAACATACCCTGATTGCTAGGTCCTGAGCTGGATTTGACTTGGAGATTACTTTTTATGGAATTGAATGCCGGGCAGTTTACATCCTTGGAAGTCAGATTTCAAAATGGTTGATTATAAAAGTATGTTTTGCCCATGTTTGGGTAGATTCCCCCTGCAGAACAAAAATATTTTAAATATTTTGGCTCCACAGCAATATGATCAATGCCAGAAATCACATTGAACATTTAACAGCTTGAAAGACTATAAAATCATAATTTCCACAAAGTGCAGTTAGTAAGAGTTCCTGGAATGTGTTCATTTATTTGTTTAATTAGCTACTTTTAGATAATGATACATTCTTTTCACTGCCAAGTATTTTTCTTTTCCTTTCTGGAGAACATTTACTTGTTTTAACCTCATGGTTCCACAGGCATTTGTCACCTTCCAGTGCTTTGCCAAATGGCCATTATTCACAGGTAACTCTCAATGGAAAATGGCAGCAGCCAATTTGGTCATTACACATAGCAAGTGAGCCACAACCTTTCTTGTCCAATACGTGTAAACAGTCTTTTTGCATTGCAGTTAGCAGCTAACATCTTACTTAACTTTGACTGTGCTAACTTAATTCTAAATTTATTGTTTCTGCTGAGTCACCAGGTGACATCAGTTAATCCAGCACAAACTGCCAATCAATCGGGGAGACATCATAGTGGAGAAGAGAAGCACAATCTTGCAGACAGTGAAAGATCATCTACCTGAGATTTTGGACTTGGATATTTCCTGGCCTAGGATTTCCAAGTGGCAGGAGATGCCACAGCTATTTTAAGTCCATGAGTTCCCCATCTAGAGGCCAACCTGACTGAAAGACTTGGGCCACTATCAGGCAGAGACCCATGCAATACAGTTTGAGGGGGTATGAGATTGGGACAGTATGGTTTTGAGATTTTGGAGAGTGATCCTAAAGTTCAGGGAATGGTTAGAATGACATTTTAGAATTTGGAGAAAATACTGCTATTCTGCCTGGCCTTCAAACGTCATGCTAGAAAAGCACTTAGGAGACAGTGAAGACTACAGATTCTGGAGAGTCAGAGTAGATAGAGCATGGCTGTGGAAAAAGCACAGCAGGTCAGGGAGCATCTGAGGAGCAGGAGAGGTGATGTATTGGACAGAACCCTTCATCAGGACCTGGAATGTCAACTCTCCTGCTCCTCAGATGTTGCCTGAGCTGCTGTGCTTTTTCTAGAGCCACGCTGTATCTACTCTAGAAAAGCACTTATCCATTCCATGCAGAATATTTATCTGCCTTTAGCTGCCAAGTTTTGTGAAGCTCAGGAAACCTGGGTGGCCAGCATTAAGCCTGAAACACAGATAGCTTTGACAAGTAGCATCATTTAAATAATCAACTGAACAATGTTCACCATGGTAGTTGATTCTTAAATCTCTGTTGAAACTCAAAGTAGATGAGAGCAAGCCCTATTGGGTTTGGATTTCAACAAAGGTTTGCTTATTTATTTCTCACCCGAGTCAAACTCATATATTTTGAAGACTAAAAGCACCCCCATTTATGCTGCTATGATCACCAGAGCTGTTGTCTGATCCACTGAGTGCTTTTGAGTTAATGCAAAAGTTGTTTAGGAATTTAGTGGACAGAAAGTGAATATTCCAGCTAATTAAAGAAATTCTAGCATTGAATATTAATACAAGTATTATTAATATAAATTTTTCAAATTTACGGAAACAAGCAAATTTGAAATATTGTTATGAGAACATATAGTTAGGAAGAGCTATAGATTATAAGGAGCAGACGCTCAATCTGACTGCAATAAGTAACTCCAGGTTGAGTGGGTGCATTGGTCTTTCATGAGTAAACGATAACTACTTGTTGCACAGGGAGGATAGTAAAATGCTTTTGGTTAAGAGGTTATTTTTTATGCTTAGACAGTGAAAAATAACATTTGCAAAAAGCACAGCATTTTCTGTGATATGGGCATTGCTCACTAGACTAGCATTTATTATGCATCACTAATAAATGATGCAAGACGATGGTTCTTATGATTGGCAAAGTCCTCACTGCTGCCACCATCTTATATTTTTGGATATGATCTGGGATATCTTGGGTAGATTCATTGTCATCCATCCTTCTTGCTGTTATTATTCAATTAAGCTACTGATACTACGTGGGGAAGGATACCCATATGATGTAAAAGGCAGACGTTAGGCTTAATCTTGATGAATTGTAATAGGCTTACTGTGTTTTTTATTTTATTTTTTCATGAGATGACAGCATCTTGGATTTGTCCAGCATTTATTGAGCATCCCTGATAGAGCTGGAGAAGGTGATGGTGAGTTGCCTTCTTGAGCCCTTGGGGTGTATGGGGCACCCCACAGTCCTGTTAGGAAAGGGGTCCTAGTGCTTTTACCCAGTGAAGTGAGAGACAACAATATCGTCTCAAGTCAGGATGGTGTATTACATAATAGTTAGTTACTTTATATTTAACATATGTGATTGTTTATAGTGAGTAAGAGTAAGTTCATATTATAACTACTAAAGCATTCTCACACAATCTTGGTAACAAGCACAGAATCAGAATCAGAACTGATTAAGACGCCAGTTAGCTCATTCCAGCAACATTCTTTTACATTCTGTTGGGCAGGTCCTACCTTAACCCTTTCAGGAACTAACAGCCTGACATATCAGTGTTTGGTGAAGTGGGTGGGTAGGTGGCAGATGAGTTTCAATGCAGAGAAATGTAACGAGATACATTTTATTTGGAAGAACATTGAAAGAAAATACAAAATAGAGGGTAAAAGTCTGAAGGGGGTGCAGAAATCGGGGTGTATATGCCTCTGAAATTTAGAAGAATGAGGGGAGATCAAATTGAGGTGTTCAGGATGATAAAAGGTATGGATAAAATAGACATGGAGTGGATGCTTCCTCTTGTGGGACATTTTAGGATTTAGATCTTAGTCTTAGGTTAAGCGGTAGCAAATTTAAAACAGAATTGATGCGAAACTACTTCTCCCAAAGAGTTGTGAATCTGTGGAATTCACTACCCCAAAATGTAATGGATGCTGGGACAGTGAGTAAATTTAGGGAAGAGTTAGACAGATTTTTAATTGGTAATGTGTTGAAGGGAAAAGGGGAGAAGGCAGGAAAACATGGTGAGGAGCGTGTCAACCATGATCGAATGGCAGAGCAAAAATGATAGGCTGGATACTTCTGCGCCGATATTTTGTGAACTTATGGTATGTGCAGATCGAAGGTGGCAGGACAGTTGGACAGAACAATTAATAAAGCATACAGTGTTATTCACTGTATTCATAGGATCACTGAGTACAAGGGCAAAGAACTGTAAATGACATTTGTTAGACCTCAGCTGGAGCACTGTCTCCAGTTCTAAGTGCCACATTATAAGAAAAGTTTGAATGCATTGGAAACAGTGCAGAAGAGATTTGCGAGAATGGTTTCAGGAATGAGAAACTTCAGTTGTGAGGATAGTTTGAAGAAGTTAGGACTATTCTCTTTGGTGAGGAATAGGCTGAGAAAAGATTTGATAAAAGTTTTCAAAATCATGAGCAGGCTGGATAGAGTAGAAAGGAAGAAATTGTTCCCACTTGTAAAATAAAAGAAAGAAAGAATGAGAGGGCATAGATTTAAAGTGAAGAGCAAAAGAAATAGGAGTGACGTGAGGAAAAACATCATTCATGAGTCGTTACGTTATAGAAAGCACTGCCTAGAATTGAGGTGGAGGCAGATTCAGCTGAGGCATTCAAGAGGATATTGGATGATTATTTGGATAAAAGTGGTGTGCAAGGACATGGAAAAATGGCAGGAGATTGGCATTAATTGATAGAAAAGTGCAGGCATGAGGGATCAAATGATCTTTTTCCATGCTGTAACCTTCCTGTGAATCTTGATTGCCATTTCTGATTGATATTTTTCACAAGTCAGTGTCCTTATACAATGTATTCACCTAAAGAATTACAGATTGTCAACAGGATCTGAAATGCATGATTAGAATTATTGTAGAAGGACTGTATTTGAAGATGAAAAATCTTAAAATGTGCAAATATGTAGTGACCAGATCAATAAAAGACTGCAGCATGAATAAATAAGGTAGGGAATTAATGAATATCTGGTAAATATTTTGAAGAACTCCATAAACAGTTCAGTGTACTAAAGGATAGCAAACGTTCTTAAAACATTTGGAGAAAAAGTGATGAGGAAGGAAACACTAACATTTGAGCAGAGTGTGTTATCTGTCTCCCCACAACAGTTACGTAGAGACGGGAGCCAAATTTTGGTTTCAAATTATTTGAATCAAACCAACAAGCTACCTGTCTACATTTGCATCTCTCACTAGATTGGTAGGAGGCTCAATTCAGGCAAGTTTGCCACTTGACCAGAGCAAAGTAAGGGACAGTGGTCTGCAAATGCTGGAGATCAGAGTTGAGAGTGTGGTGCTGGAAAAGCACAGTAGGTCAGGCAGCATCTGAGGAGCAGGAGAATCACGTTTCGGGCCGGAGCCCTTCACCACTTAACACAAACTCAAAACCTACCTCTTTTCTCTGCAGAGAGCAAAGAATAATTTCAATCCACTCCATTAAATCTAGTTCTGCATTTGACTGCCTGTCTTGGGATCCTCACATCAACCACACCTCTTGGTGATGCTGACTGTCTGACTTGGAGTCCTCACGTTGCCTGCTCCTCTCTTTCTGTGATATATTTATTGTCTTTTGACCATTTGAAAAATCAGAAACTAGAATGACATGCACATTGACTATGAAACAGTCTGGTGGGAAAAACCTTCTTGAAAGTTAGTAAGTGAGAAATGGGAGAAAAATGATGAAAAGAATACTTAGTTGTGTTGGTTAACCTTAATTTTAAATTTAGCTGACATAAAGAGCAATTCCTAAATGACAGATATAAGTGTACTGAAGTTACAATGACACAGGAAATTTATCTTTGTTATCCTTTTCTTACTAATTTTCTGCCTCTCTTTCAATTCAGAGAGTGTTTAGTCCTCCTAGGGATAGAGTTTCACCCACTTTAAATATCATGTTTATCAAATATATAAATCTGTAAGAGAATAAACATGTTTCTAATGCCTGGATCAAAGTTTTTCCACTGAAATTTGACAGGATCTCTGATCAATGAAGAGTTTTTCTACAGTAGCTGTTTTGACCTGATCATGTATGAAGCATGAAAAATTCATGGATTTTATGAGGTCTTTATTTGTTTTATTTGATTAACATTATTTTCTTTTCTTTTTGATATAGTAATTAAGTCCAGTGGAAAGTAGAAACTAATAAGAAGTAACATTCCCTACAGATATCTCAGAGGCAAATTTCAAATAAGAAGGCTAAAGTTTAAAAGAAGTGATTACTAAAGTATTTTTCTCCAGCAGCTTACAGTACAATTCAAAATCAAAACTATCAGCTAGTCCCTTGAGACAATTTATATTCCTCAACGTAGCTACTAAGTTATTATTAAAATATTTGAGACTAGAAATCATTCCAGGAATATAACATTTTCTGTCTATCTGGTTGAATCTGTCAAAAATGTTTAGTCATCAAAAAATGATGTTTTACCAGGTTACCAATGATTTAAAGATCATTTCAAGCGTCAGGAATATTTTAAAAGGTGCTTTCTATTACTGGTTCTGAGAATCTCCAACATCATCATCTTTCCAAGCTTAGGCATTGTGATAAGAAAACTAACACAACAGATAGATACTTTTATTTTCATTCAACATCTTGTGGTAATTATAGTAAATAAAAAAACTGTGTCCCTCAGAGCAAAATGATGGAAGTATTACTTTAATCTCCATGTTATCACTGCTCCTTCATCAGGTGGTTGTGAAGATGAAGGTGAAGGCTTCCAGATAAACCTGTTGGACTATAACCTGGTGTTGCGTGATTTTGAACTTTGTCCACCCCAATCCAACACCGTCACCTCCAAGTCATGAAAAGATAGACATGTTTTAGCTGAACTTTATGTCTTGCATTCATCAGGACAAATACGAGAATGCCAAACTTCTAAACAATCAGAAAAATTTATATAATTGGTGTAGTTACTTTTTTTAAACTGTGCATGCAGTGTAAACTATTGTCATCAGCTAAAATTTAGCATTTTTGTATTCGTCCTGATGAATGCAAGATGAAAACATTCAGCCACATGTCTCCCTTTTAACAGTATTCAAGTTTTTGTACTAGCAAACAATCTTTTGCTCCACTGGTGGTGAGAATTAGAAACCATTGTGTCTCTGAAAATGTACCAAATAAGCCAGTTAATCAAATTTCTAAGGGTTTGTTGCTTATGGGTAGTATTCTTTGAAAGTAACCAAGATTTCCTGGCAAACGAAGGGTTAAAATGGAACCATGGTCACTTTGTTATGGAATATGTTAAATGGATTCCGGTAGCCTGGGGAATACAAGGTTATATGAAATGCATTTGGACCATTGTGTATAGATCAAAGTGATGCACTTCAATAATTCAATTTTCATGCAGATTTTCATTACTGCTACTGAAATATCCCCACCTTTACAATTCTCAGCAGCATAAGTCTGCATTCAGATCTGAACAGAATACTTGCTAGGGGGAATTAGTCTAATATCTGATATGTGCTGTTTTTGGAAATAAATCATATTGGCTATATTTTATAAGAGCCCATGATAATAATGACATTGAAGTGAGCACAAAAGAATCTGAATATACATTATGTTGATCAGTCAACAAGAATAATAGTTTGGATTTGAATGAAAATCGCACCACATTATTTACAGGGGTCAACAATAAATCTGCTTCCCAAACAGTAAAAAAAATCCTCACCAATCAAATGGCATCTCTCTTTTAACATTTTTTTTGCCTCAGGGGGGTCATTGAATCAATTACTTTATGATATGACTAAGTGGATGACTTTCAGCTCAATGCACTTAAAGAATCAAAAGAAAATTATTTTCAAGAATTAGTTTTTCTAGCCAATTGGTTAATCACAGCAAATAGTCTGTATAGAAATGTGCAATAACTCATGCTGTTAACAAGAAATTTTATACATGGTTTCAAAGCTTGGTGTCATAATAAGAATTAAAATAAAAGCAATTTATTTTATCAAATTGATCTTTATTCAATTGTTGCAGATTCAACCGAATTGTGCAACCTCTAAAGAGAGGCAATCAACAACAACAAAAAGCACTTTGAAATTTCTAAGAAGCCTCAAAGGCAATCACGTGAAATGCTTGAATATTAAACAACCTAATAATTCATGTTTACAAATCTGACCAGTTAAATTTGACCCATGAGTTATTCATGGTCCATTAAATGTGTGAACCAGTGTATCCTATTCAGTAATTGATCACTCATGTCTATTCATATCTTTTCGAACTTCAAAGTCTATTCTTACATACCTATCACATGCTGCCCCCACCCCCACACCACACCCCAGTCCCGCCCTACACAACTTTTACAAAATGTGAATTAATTGATATAACAACAATTGCCTTTGCTGGCAAACTATTCCATATATGAGTTAGTCTAAAATAATGTTTTTCTAAACTAAAGTAACGGCAATTGACCTCAATTTTATAGGATTGGAAAATAAAAAATCAGTCAGAATCCCTGAATTCCTGCTCCTGAGTGATATTCAGTGGTTCCTCATGGATAAGTGTGTATTTGGGTGCAAACTAAATGAACTTTGCTGTAGTAGTTTTCACTAACTATGCTAAAAGTTGGCTGCAAGTATCCTTGCTGTGAATACAAATCTCTGCACACTCAGCACTGATGGAACTTAGTCCCAGCAGGAGGAAATCAGAAATGAACACTAATGTAAATCTGATTCATTTATTATTATTACGGTCGTTGGAAATCGGTCATCTCAGCTCCAGGACATCTCTGCAGGATATCCTCAGGGTGGTGTCCTCAGTATAACCATCTTCTTCTGCTTTGTTAATGACCTTCCTTCTACCATAAGATCAGAACTGAGGATATTTGCTGATGATTACACAATGATCAGAATCATTTGAGCCTCTCAGATAATGAAGCAGTCCATGTCCAAAGGCAGCAAAGCTGGACTATATGCAGGTTCAACTGGCAAGTGGCAAGGAACATTCACAACAGGATAGTGCATGCCAATGTCCATGTACAACAAGGAAAAAGCTAATGTTGCCTCTTGAAATTCTGTCACTGAATCTCTCACTATCACTATTGTTATGGACTAGACTAGACCCCCTCAAAATATTTTAAGAACGAAGCCTAGACACCAACATTTTCTTATTTTAAAGGCAAATGTAACTTGCTGTGTTTCAGCTGCAATTCAACTGGTCAAACAACTTGACGTTAAGCTAAACAATTTATTTACAAAAGAGAAAATGGCTTAGAATAACTTAATTCTGTTGGAAAATTTAACTGAAAAGTAAATACAGTAACTATTACACATTAACAATTCCAAAACATTAACATCCCATAAACACCCCTCGGCAAAAAGGAAAATTCAGAAAAATAGATTTTTTTTAGATTAGATTCCCTACAGTGTAGAAACAGGCCCTTCGGCCCAACAAGTCCACACCAACCCTCAGAAGAGTAGCCTACCCCCCTCTGGGTAATGCACCTAACACTATGGGCAATTTAGCATGGCCAATTCACCTGACCTGCACATCTTTGGACTGTGGGAGGAAACCGGAGCACCCCGAGGAAACCCATGCAGACACGGGGAGAATGTGCAAACTCCACACAGACAGTCACCCGAGGCTGAAAACCTCCCAGGTAACCCAGGAGCAGAGAGAAACCCCAGCTTCGAGCTATAACTGAGAGAGTGAAAGGATTGCTTCAACTTCTTCAAAACTCCAGCAGCTTCTGCTCTGTTGAGACACCAACAGCAACAACTTAAAGCTAAACCTAAAAACCAAAAATAAAAACTAGAAATCTTGGTCTGTACGGACTGGCTACATCCAGCCGGGCTGCTTCTATTATTCCAAGTGTTTAAAAAAACCTAAGGCCTCCCAAACTGTTTACTTCATGTTTACTAGCCAGCTTAGCACCTCTGCCTTAAAATCTCTCTTCTTGAAAAATATCAGGCCAAAGTAACCTCTTAAAACCATAGAATCATCACACCACCTGAAGGTTATCATCGACCAGGAACTGAACTGGACTAGCCATATAAATCTCACAGTTGGGAACCCTACAACAGTTAACATACCTCTTGATTTCCCAGTACCTGCTCACTATCCACAAGAGGAGAAAGTGAAGACTGAAGATGCTGGAGATTAGAGTTGAAAATTGTGAAGCTGGAAAAGCACAGCATGAAAGGCAGCATCTGAGGAGCAGGAGAATTGACATTTTGGGCATAAGCCCTTCAATCAAGATGAAGGATTTATGCCCAAAACCTTGATTCTCCTGCTCCTTGGATGCTGCCTGGCTTGCTGTGCTTTTCCAGTGCCACACTTTTCAATGCTATCTCCAAGACACAAATAGGTATGTAATGGAAGATTCCACACTGGTCTGGATTAATGCAATATCAAAAACTCTTAAGAAGTTTAATGCCATCCAGAAGAAAGCATCCCACTTGATTGGCAATATATCCATAAAACATTAACTCCACCAGAATGACACTCAGTAACAGCAGTGAGTACCACCTACAAAATGTACTGCAGAAATTCACCTGGGTCCCTTAGACAGGATCTTCCATCCTTGCTTTTTTCGTTTTTTCATTTTTGTGGGATGTGGGCATCATTGGCTGGCCAGCATCTATTGTCCATCTCTAGTTGCTCTTGAGAAGGTGGGGGGGGGGAACTGTCTTCTTGAACCGCTGCAGTTCACTTGCTGTGGGCTGAACCACAATGCCATTAAGGAGGGAATTCCAAGATGACAGTGACAGTGAAGGAACAGCAATATATTTCCAAATCAGGATGGTGAGTGGCTTGGAGGTGAAATTGAAGGGTTGATTTTCCATATATATCTGCTGCTCTGTCCTTCTAGATGGACATGGTTATGGGTTTGGAAGATGTTCTCTGAGGATATTGGTAAATTTCTGCACTGCATCTTGTCGATATTATACACTGATGCTACCGAGCGTCGGTGGTGGATGGAGTGAATGCTCATGGATGTAGTGGCAATCAGGTGGGCTACTTTGTCTTCGACGTTATGATTAGATTAGATTAGATTAGATTACAGTGTGGAAACAGGCCCTTCGGCCCAACAAGTTCACACCGACCCGTCGAAGCGCAACCCACCCATACCCCGACATTTACCCCTTACCTAACACTACCGACAATTTAGCATGGCCAATTCACCTGACCTGCACAGCTTTGGACTGTGGGAGGAAACCGGAGCACCCGGAGGAAACCCACGCAAACACGGGGAGAACGTGCAAACTCCACACAGTCAGTCGCCTGAGGCGGGAACTGAACCCGGGTCTCTGGCGCTGTGAGGCAGCAGTGCTAACCACTGTGCCACCGTGCCACCCACGTTATTGGGGCTGCACTCCTCCAGGCAAATGGGGAGTTTTTCAACACACTCCAGACTTGTGCATTAGAGATGGTGGAAAGGCTTTGGGGAGTCATAAAGCGAGTTACTTGCTATAATTTTCCGAGCCTCTGACGTGCTCCTCTAGCTACTGCATTTATGTGGTGAGTCCAGTTGAGTTTCTCATCAATGACAACACCCAGGATGTTGATAGTGGGGAATTCAGTGATAGTAACACCATTGAATGTCAAGGGACAATGGACAATGGTGATGTTCATAGCCTGGCATTTGTGTGGCATGAATATTATTTGTCACTTGCCTGGATATTGTCCATTTCTTGCTGCATTTGGACACAGATTGCTTCAATATCTGAGGAGTTGCGAATGGTGCTGAACATATGCAATCATCGGTGAACAACCCCACTTCTGATCTTATGATAGAAGGAAGATCAATGATGACAGTACCCTGAGGAACTCCTGGAGATGTCCTGGAGCTGAGATGACTGACCTCCAACAACCATGACCATCTTCCTATGCGTCAGGTATGACTCTAACCTCATGAACCATTGGAGTGACATGGCAGCAAATACAATGGGAAAACCACCAACCTACCCTGCTATCTTGCAGAATCTCAACTTACTTTTTTGTGCAAGCTTGATAATGGACAAGTAACTTGGTGAATCACATCAAGTGAGGTGGAAGTGAATGCCACTGCTAAGATCATCCAGCTTCCAAGGCTCTACACCATATTTAAAACCCAGCTAGAAACCACTTCAGGTGCTGCAAGCTCGGAATTGCTCCTCTCACTGCAGTCCTCATCAATCATCGCCCCACCTACTTTTGTGACATCTACAAATTTGGAAAAGTTACATTTGATTCCCTTATCCAAAATCGTCAATATCTATTATGATTAACTGGGGCCCAAGCACTGATCCCTGAAGCCGACCAATCATCACCAACTTCCCTTTCAATGAGAGACCCATTTATTCCTACTCTCTGTTTCTTGTGTGCTAACCAATTCTCAATCCAAGATGGTGGAGCCACTGACTCCACATTTAGCTGTAGTGCATCAATCTAGCTACCAGCAACTTCTTCAATTTCAGTTCATGAATCACCCAGTAACAAATAAATTAATATGGCTTTTTAAATTTAACTATAGGGAGACTGGTCCCTCAGACTTCCAGAAACTCACCAGTGGAATTAAATTAGAAATCCAACAGTAAATCAGGGACCTAAGACTAGGCAGAATAGCAGGTCATAGAGTCAAACAGCACAGAAACAGAACCAACAAGTCCATATTGAACATAATCTCGAACTGAGCTATTTCCACCTGCCTGCTCCTGGCCCATATCCCTCCAAACTTTTCCTATTTATGTACTTAGAAGGAAGTGAGGAATACTGATGCTGGAGATCAGAATTAAGAAGTGGAAAAGCACAGCAGGTCAGGCAGCATCCAAGGAGCAAGAGAGCTGACATTTTGGCATACACCCTTCATCAGGAAAGGCCCATGCCCAGAACATCGACACTCTTGCTCCTCAGATGCTGCCTGACATGCTGTGCATTTCCAGCGCCACCCTTTTCGATTATTCATGTACTTATCCAAATGTCTTTTAAATATTCTATCTGTACCCACATCCACCACTTCCTCAGAAAGTTCATTCCACATGTGAACACCCTCTGTCTAAAAAATGTGTTCCTCGTGTCTTTTTTAATTCTGTCTTGTTTCACATTAAAAATGTGCCCCTAGCCTTGAAATCCCATATCCTATGGAAAAATCAACTACTATTGACCTGATCTATGCCACTTGTTATTTTATAAATTTCAAGTTTTGAAACCTTACAGCGAAAATTTTGCCGTATGAATACTTTGTTTACAGTCTTAAGAAAAATCTTGCATTTATGATCAGATCAACAAATCACATTGCTTTTACCTTGGTTCTTAGATGAAGGGCTTTTGCCCAAAACGTTGATTTTACTGTTCCTCGGATGCTGCCTGAACTACTGTGCTTTTCCAGCACCTCTAATCCAGAATCTGGTTTCTAACATCTGCAGTCATTGCTTTTACCTAGAAGAAAGAACAGCAAGCTGGTATAGATGGCTATTGGAGAGCTATCACTTGGAGATTCTGATTAATCACTCTGTACCATACAATCATTTGGTTAAATCTGATCAATCAGATAGTAATAAATGATTTGTGATTATTGCAATGAATACTGTAAAAGGAGAACATCAGTTAAATGCAAAATATCAAATGAACACTTGTGCATCATGCAACATCATAATCTTCACAGACCTGTGTGATATGATACAAATGGGCAATCCAAAAATGAAACCGTTGAAAGTAAGATCTTAGTATGTGATGCCATACTCATGCCAAGGGGACATAGTTACACTATATGATCAAAGTAATGACACAGATAAAGCTCTGAAGTTATAGATCGTAGACAGTAGGGAAAAGTTATTCATCACAGCCAAGCAAGTCTAATGCCTGGACTGATAATGCTCAATTTGGTAAAAGTGAATTCAATATGTCATAGCACATTTAACTATGGGCCTCAGAATAGATCCTAATGGCTTGTATGAAAGACAAGTGTAAGATCTGGAAAAGAAAAATCAATCCAGAATGTCATAAATCTTATAGAATGGACTATCAGTGTTGTAGCAATAAAACAACTTGGAAAACTGGGATTATGCATTGATTCAAAGAATCTAAATACAGCTGCGAAGAGATGTCACTATCCCTTGCCAATGATTAAAGGAACTTTTCCATTGTTTTAAAAAGAAATATTTTCACTGTGAGGAATGCAGGTGACTGTCGAATAAATCTCCATGAGAACTGGATGAAAGTCCCAGCTTTCTAACTACATTCAGGCCAACCTTCTGGAGATACAGATGGTTACATATGCTGTAGTGAATGATCTGCTACTTTATGGATGTACAAACACAACAGAGGAAGTCATTGTTGATCATAACTAAAATCTAGTGCTACTACTCAAACTGAGCTCACCAGGATGAATCTGAAACTGATCAAGAAAAGAATACAATTAAAGTTTTCCAGAGTGAATTACAATGGCCATGTACTGACAATAAATGTATTCACCCAGATCCCAAAACAGTGAAAGCATTAGCAGCAAATTGACAACCAAACGATATAATCAATTTGGCAAAATTCTTGTCCAGTATGTCATTGGAGTGTGAATTATTATGTCAACTCACAGCTAAGGATGCACAATGATTTTGGGGTGTAGAACACGAAGCAATATCCATTAAAATCAAGCAACTAGTGAGGCAATCACAGTTTGAAATAAAATGATGTAAATGAAGAAGACAGTCTGCTGTGTGATGCCAGCAAGACAGCACTTGAAGCAACCCTAATGCAGCAAGGACAACTGGTGTACACTTACATCCAGGACATTAATGCAAATGGGATGTGTTATGGTCAGATCTAGAAAGAGTGCCTGGTCATCATGTTTGCTTGTGAGCATTTTCATGCATGCCTATTTAGAACTGACAACTTAACAAATGAGCCTGACCACAAGCCACTTTCCAAGATGGCAGCAGAGTAGGATGCACAGTCAGAGCTTGTCCACTCCTTCATTTCTTCTCTTTTTTTCTCTTTCCCTTTCTTTTGTATTTTACTTTCTCTCTTCTTCATTCTTGGCAACAGCCTGAACTTCCAGCCACAGTGCAGATTTGAACTCCTGGCCTCAGCATGGACTCAGATTCTTGGCCTCAGTGTGCACCTGGCAAGGTATCCTCTCAGCCTGTTATGGCTGTCTCCTGTCCTGGTCTGGTGGTCCCTCGGCCTGTCATGGTAATCCCTCGGCAGCCCAGCTTGGTCGTCTCTCAGTAGCTTGGATCAATGATGGTGTTTCAGTAGCCTCAGCATGGACGTCTGGCTTTTATCCTGATTCCAGAGCAGGCTCTTGCCCTTGAGAGTCTTGCGGTTAAGCCCGACAAGGTTAGGAATCAAGGCCTGGTGTGGACTGAGACGAGGTGTTAGCATGGACAGGTTAGGAAGGACTGTTGTTCTGAACTATTTATTTCTTTATTTACTAATTTGTTCTTATAATCTGTGTTCCTGAATATTTTATTTCTTTATTTTGCCAATTTTATTTTCTAAGAACTTATACTGAGGAATCTGTATCTAGGTACCTTGTACCGAAGATCGTGCCATATGTGGCGACTTGTAAACTTTTCACTGTAGTTATTTGGTGATGGTGTAGTGTTGCTTTTCCGACTAGAGGCCTCTGACCAATGGTGTGCCACAAGAATCAGGAGTCCACTTCTTTTTATCATTTATTTAAATGATTTGGATGTGAACAGAGGAGGTATGATTAGTTAGTTTGCAGATGACACCAAAATTGGAGGTGTATGGACAACGAAGAAGGTTACCACAGAGTACAATGGGATCTTGATCTGATAGGCCAATGGGCCAAGGAGTGGCAGATGGAGTTTAATTTAGTTAAATGCGAGGTTCATTTACAGGACATTGGTTAGACCACTTCCTGGGAAAGAAAGATCATCCAGATAAATAACCAATGTCAATGTACGTACATACCTTTAACAAAATGACATAATTTAAGACCATGTATAAACAGTATAAATGGAAACAGATGAGAATAATGAACAGATAATGCCTGAGAACAGTCATGTATATATTGGGTAACTTGTGTAACTCAAAATGCACATATTAATGAATGTTTTTTTATGGATGAAAAGACACTGTTTTGGATGGAAATGCATATCTGTACCAATGTACAGATATGCTGCACGGTATGATGTGGATTACGGCCTGCTCAGGTTTGTGCATTTTCCCTGTAGTCCGGTGTGTTTCGTGTTCCGTGTAAACGTGAAAGTCGTCCTGTTTCTCATAGGCTTCTCATAGTTATGTGAGAAGTTACCAGTTTCCATAAAGTATCAATTAAGATAGTTGTGTTGGGAACTCAGAAGGCATGTGTTAATTAAATCACCCACAGACTAGGAGAAGTGTTTCTGTTCCATCAATGACCAACTGGTGTTGAACTAGAAAAAATATGTTTGTGCAGATGTGCAAAACATTCACAGGGAGCTGCCATGATACTTCTAAACTGCAACAGTCAACCCATATGTAATCTCTTCATGCCTAGAAGCAGACTAACGAACCAGAAACTTGGAGACAAGGGAAACCCACTTAAAACATTGTTGTGACAATGCATTTGTCAACCAGATGCGTCATGGAGCTATCAACATGCAGATGACACAAATCGGGTGCTTGCACAGATCTGGCAATGTCCTTTGGAACTCACCAACCAGTATCTCCCGAATGGTCATGGTGTCCTGGGCTTTGTCTAACATGGCACAGATGTGGAACTTGGACCTGCAAGAGGAATGAGATGCAAAACATACCAAAGCACTTTATACTTAAAACAAGACTTCCATTTGCTTGCAATCTTGTCATCTTGCAATAAACACTGATAAAATCATTTGATTTTCTAATTGCTTGCCATATTGTTTTATGTGCAAGGACACTCTAAAACCCAAAGAACATCTACATTCAGTTCTTTGAATTTTAAAAAAAGTTCTGATTTCCTACTGAAATGAATAATCTGTCAGTGTATTCCAAATAGCTTAATTGGTTTAAACTTTTACAGATTCTTTGGGAAAAAGTTCGTTCATTACGAACGCTAACACAGACTGCAATACCCATTGGCCAGAAATAGGCCAGGTCTACCACCAAGAGCATACTTTGCATAGAGTGCTGTATTCATATTAACAAACTTCCTTTGGAGCACACATGTGTAGCATGTGGCAATCTGGGAAATCTAAGTAGTTTGCTGTGAACTGCTATCACATAAAAAAATTTTCATCTTTATATCCTCCTCTGTTTTTTTCACATCTGACTTTGTATCATCTTGCAATTGAATACATTACAATTTATCTCTTTGTTTAACTCATGGACATAGAACGTAAATAGATGAGGACCCAGCTTTGAACCAGGCGACCCTGTATTAGAGGCGGCTGCCATCATGAAAATGAATCATTTACTTCCATTATCTATTTTCTGTCAATTTGGTAATTCTTTATCCATAACCCTAAGCCTAATATTGATACATTACTCCCGACAACATGCGTCTGTGTCTGATGTAACAATCTTTCATATGGCATTATATCCGATATGTTTTGAATCTCCATGCTTACCACATTCATTAGTTCACTTCCATTTTCCCTGATAGTTACATTTTGAAATAAGATTAAATAGATTGCCCAAGTATGATTGCCCTTCCATAAAATAACATTGACTTTGTCATAATCAATTTATGATATTCTAAATACCTTTTTCCCATTGCTAGCTTTGATGTTCCTCAAAAGTTATGATTAAATGTCTTTAATTTTCTCATCTATATGCTTCCTTTTGACAGTACAATCTGAAAACAGTTCCATAACTCTCAGGTCCTCCACAATAATGCAATTATCAAACCACTTGTCTGCTATTAAATTGTAGACGTATGGACGTTTACTTCAACTAAATATTGTTGAAATTTCTTTCAATGATCCCGATAAAAACTCTACTCACTCAAAGCTGATTTTATTCTTCTCCCTCATAACTATAGGAAGCTGAACCAAACCTTTCACAACTCTGGTGCCATATGTGGTCCGAGGATCAGCTTTTACTAAAATATGCATGTCATGACTGCACCTGTCTACTTGCATCTTTGCAACGTCACCCAACATTGCCTGAGCTCACTTGACTTACTGCTGAAAACTTCATCTTCAGGATCTGAGTGGTATCTTGCTGGTGATCTCTCGATCATGATATGATCTGCCCCTAGGGAATCAAAATAAGTCTGTGTAACACCACTTAAGGCAACAATATGTGATAATTTCCCTCCCTCATATTTAATTTCATTTATTTGCCATTGTGAAATATCCAAACTAACCAACTATATTTATAAAATTGTTTCCCTTAAGCCTTTCAGGTCATCACAAGGATACTATTCTTTTTGTGGATTCCTCTAAATCAGGTCAACAAGATTCACAGTGTCCTTTTCCAATGTCAGATAAAATTGACCTTGTGTTTATAATGTTGACTGCAAAAAGCAGTCATAGCAACGACAAATTCCATAGTTTATTAACAGAAAACATACTTTATTTATTGTACATAGCAATGTTCATCTTTGTGGTTGCTGCTTTTGTTATGAAGGCTTATGCCTGACCAAGTCTCACTATCTTTGTCCATTTGAGTTTAATGTAAACATAATCAATATGTTCCTTCCTCCCCTCAGGCAAGAATGCAAACAAATTCATTATCTAAGGAAAGAAAATGCTCACAGTATGTAATAGAAGTTTGGTTAATTTATTTATATCAAGTGAATCTCCGAAGGCATTGCTCATGGATATTCAGGAGTCTGTGACAACTGTGATATTCAACTGCTGAGTGAGAGCTGTATTTACTGTAGATAAAATATAAAGTGGTTTGTACTCCCTAATTATGCTAACGTATTTGCATGGGAGTTTCCTGGGTCAACATTAGAGTTGACTTTGACATTAAACCCATGCAAAATTATTTTGATACCCTGAAGTGCATAGAATTTTGAATACAGTCTTTAAAATAAAGTGCAGACGCAATACTTTGCTCATTAAGCTAACTGCATATCTCATGAATTATTTTATGCCATTTTTTTCTAAAACATTCACCAGAACACCATTTGGCATAATATGATCTGGGCATTAGTTGTGTTTTGATGTGGTCCTGCTTTACTGCTCTTTAGACCACAGTTTAAGGAGCATTATCAATTGGAAGAGGGTACAGGTGCTCATGTCATGTGCAGCTATCCATTGACACAAATTTCTTCCCTGAATATTTTTAAGGAAGCCAAATTTTCTTCTTGATTCATCCTTGCAATGAACATCATTGGCAAGGCCAGCCTTATTTACCATCTCTCACTGCCCTTGAGAAGTTGGTGAACCATGGAATCCATATGGTATATGTGCTTGAAAAGTGTCATTGGGGACAGTTTCTTAATTTTGGAGATCAGCAATGAAGGAACAGTGATAAAGTTTCCAGTCAGGTTGGTAAATGATTGGAGAAAAAAAACTACAGGTAGAAGTGACAGGTTTGGAAGATGTAGATGTAATTGCTATACATTATACTGGAGTTCATCAAGCCCAAATGCTGCAGCTGCCACACATTACCTGTCTTGCTACTCTTACTGTATCTTAACTAATTAGTTTTTAATGAATGCTCCCACCTCCACCCCTTGCCCTACTAACTTTAAACTTTGTATTAGAATAGACCTTTCTTAGAATCATAGAATCCCTACAGTGTGGAAATAGGCCATTTGACGCAACAAATCCACACCGACCCTTCAAAACGTATCCCACCTAGAACTATTCCCCTACCCTATTACTCTACATTTTCCCGAATGATGCATCTAGATTTTAAAATGAAACAAAACAGTAAATAAACGGCTTCTTTATTCCTTTATTCTTGCATATCTTAATTAACTATGACAAAGCTACTTCAGAGTTATTTAATTTATTAATGTTTTGAATTTTCATCGAATTGTGTTTCTTGAGTAAAAGAAGGAGGGAAATTTTGGAGAGAGAGAGACATGCTGTTGTAAATGTTAAATAGAAAGCAATTAGATCTCCCATGTCATTAAGTACCACCTGAAATGTTGGTGGCACAAGGTTACTGCAGGTCATATCATTTTTGCAGAATCGTGGTCTCAGCATGTGAAATTCATGAAGCCAATGACAATTTATAGACTTTAACATAATGGGGTCCCAAGTACAGGTAATTCTTCTATAACGTGATAGTTGCATCCTTGTGCACTCCTGAATTATAGAAAAATCATGCTTAGACACAGTGTTAACAATGTAATCATGTTACAGCGAACACATTTTAGAAGTTCGCGCTTTACAGACTGTGTCCCCAATTCGTCAATCACATTACAGTGAATTTGTATGAACAAAATGTGCGATATAGCAGAACAACCTGCATTATAAATCAGTAGCAATTTTGTAAGTCAGTTCAAAATTAAGAGTCATATGATAACCTGTTTCCGACTTTTGATACGAAGTACAAAGTTTAAATTACCAGATCAAACGTCTTGAGTTGCCTGATTATTTACTTTTAAAACTTTTTATTCTTAGTTTGAAATGTTGTATATTTCTTTAGAGACTGGACCTGGAGGAAATCCTTGTATTTTTAATGCATCAAACTATTTCAGCATTACCATACATGAAACAAATTCCAGAAGGTGTAGTCACTTTCTAATCTACCAAAAGTTACCTACTAACTAATAAAGAATATTCAGACATTGTGAAAGACTTTCAAACCTATGATTTCTCATTTTCTGCTCACTAGTAAACTGTTAATGATGAATACTATTAAGAAAGGAGAAGGAACTGATAAAATGAGGTATTATCTTCCTAAAGCAGCACAATTTATCATAGTTTTTGATAACTGTAAAAATCAGTATTAATAAATTAAGCATTTCTTGACTGCAGCTTTACTCATTGAAGCATGCATTCAATTTATTATGCCTAATTAATTGTATTAGATTAACTTTCCATCTTCTATAAATGTTTTTGTTTTCTTTTGTTGGCTGGTAGTAATTTCTTATGCCACAACTTCCATTG
>NC_057715.1:52769685-52799159 GCF_004010195.1 Chiloscyllium plagiosum
TGCGCTGTATTTTTCTATGTTCTATGTTCTATTTATAGTGATTTGTATCTGCCGCTTCCGGTTGTCAGTTCCAGCTGTCCGCTGCAGTGGCCGGTATTTAGGACAAGCCAAACAGAGAACAGCCAGGGAATTCCTAGAGGCATGGCACTCATCCACAGATTCAATCAATAAGCACATCGACCTGGACCCAATATACCGACCACTGCAACGCACAGCTGGAACTGACAACAGGAAGCGGCAGATACAAATCACTATAAATGCCAGAGGAAAGTTCATAGAAGCGCTTCACGGGAGGCTCCCGAGCACCGAGGATGTCACCTAGACAGGGGACGAAACGTCTGCAACGCAAATTCCCAGCTCGGCGAACAGAAACACAATAACGAGCACCCGAGCTACAAATCTTCTCCCAAACTTTGAACATTACATTATATGCAATTAAAGAAGATTATTTAATTACTAAATAACACAATGACTTAATTTAATACTTTTGATCACAGTAATCTTTGAAACAGATGACTTGCAATCTCCACGTGAAACAATTTAGCTTTCTGTTAGTAGATGCAGCATTGCCAATGAAAAATATCACAGGCATTATTTACAGAAGGTGTGTTCTAAATAGCAACAAATCAATTAGTATGTATGGAATTCAACAATATTTTTGTCAATGAAAGTTGCAAATCTCACTGGTCTAGCAGTTCTGATAATGAAGATTCTGCTAACATTGAAATATGAGACTTTGCTTTTGAGCCTGTTATATGTGTAGCTGCTTCTAACATAATATCTCCAGTACTTCATTCTTATGCACAAAGCAAATGAAATTGATCTTCTATTGTGTTGGGTTGATTTTGATGTGCACAAATATTGAGTGGATTTTGTGCGGGACATTGACTACATCAATGTGATGAGGTTGCAGAATGTGCAATCAATTTTTGTCATTGTGTCTCATCTGTATTTGAGTGGTGAATGATAATAATGGTGGTGATAAGAAGCTCCTCATTTGGCTGGGTAAAAAATCCAATCAACCGCTACTTATTGAAGTCAGCCCACACCATTTTACAGGAAAAGTGGAGTTTTACTGGAGATATGAGTGAACTGCAATCCTGGAGAAATAAACAATTAGTGATGACAGCACATTAACCACCTCACTCATCCATCCATCTTTGAACAGTGCTTTGAAGTAGAAAACCAGAAAACTGGGTATCTAAGATTGCTGATAGACCAAACAGGCCTCCATCTTGAACTCTCCTGAAAGAGCACATGAGAGACACCCAGGGCTGTATCTGTTCCAGATTTCTGATCAGCTTTGTTGCCTCCAAAGCAGAAAACTGACCATGCTGAACCCATCGACTGTGGGCAGACTTTGTCCATCAGTGACAATTCAGGGTCCCCTGATTCACAACAACTCCAGCCACAGTTAGTTTGCTACATAAGTAATTAGTTGAGTACACATGCTCTGGCAAGTGACATGTTATGCATGTGTTAGATTGATATTTTGGTGTACCATTCATCAAGATATTGCCAATCCCTCCCAACTCATCCCTGCTGACAAGCAGCCTGCTTTTGTGTCAACCACAAAGAGTGGACTGCAGTCAGTTCCTGTTGGGGAAAACCTGAGTGACCTCACTCCAAGTCTATAAGTTCATTTCCTGATATTGGAAAGGAAGGACATGTAGGCAGGAAGGTCAAACCAAACTTCAAATCAAGACCTGCCGCAAACTTGTTTATCAGGAAATGAAATATTAAGCAGACAGTGTGTTGAGAATTGCCTAAGAGGGGAAAAGGCAGTGGTAGTGAGTACAACTTAAACCTGGGAGTTTTGATCATTCCAGTCTTCATATTTTCTCATTTTTTTCAGAAAGTAATATCACAGAGAATTTGTCATCTGATTGGCTGGTCAGGAACCAACATTAGGACTAGGCTTAAATAGCAGTAGACTCAAAAATGAATATAATAATCGAGGGACTTAGCGAGATTTGAGAAGATTTGTAGCTTAGGTTGAGGTTCTGGATGTAGGTTTGCTCGCTGAGTTGAATGGTTCATTTCCAAATGTTTTGTCACCTTTCTAGGTAATATCTTCAGTAGGCCTCCGGGTGAAGCATTGTTCCTGCTTCCTGCTTTCTATTTATATGTTTGGGTTTCTTTGGGTCGGTGATGTCATTTCCAGTGGTGATATCATTTCCTGTTATTTTTCTCAGGGGGTGATAGATGGGGTCTATCTCAGTGTTTGTTGATAAAATTCTGGTTGAAATGTGATGCATCTAGGAAATCTCGTGCATGTCTCTGTTTGGCTTGTCCTAGGATGGATGTGTTTTCCCAGTCGAAGTGGTGTCCTTCCTTATCTATATGTAAGGATACTAGTGAGAGTGGGTCATGTCGTTTTGAGGCTAGTTGATGTTCATGTATCTTGGTGGCTAGTTTTCTGCTTGTTTGTCCAATGTAGTTTTGTTACAGTCCTTGCACGGTACGTTGTAAATGACATTACTTTTGCTTCTTGTCTGCATAGGGTTTTTCAAGTTCATTAACTGCTGTTTTAGTGTGTTGGTGGGTTTGTGGGCTACCATGATGCCAAGGGGTCTGAGTGGTCTGGCAGTCATTTCAGAGATGCCTTTGATGTAGGGGAGGGTAGCTAGGGTTTCTGGACGTGTTTTGTCCGCTTGTTTGGGTTTGTTCCTGAGAAATCGGCAGACTGTGTTCATTGGGTGCCCATTCTTTTTGAATACACAGTATAGATGATTTTCCTCTGCTCTGAGTGGTCCCTCTGTGCTGCAGTGCGTGGAGGCTCATTGAAATAACGTTCTGATGCAGCTTCATTTGTGGATGTTGGGATGATTGCTTCTGTAGTTCAATATTTGGTCCGTTTGTGTTGTTTTTCTGTAGACACTGGTTTGAAGTTGCCCATTGGTTGTTCGCTCTATAATGACATCTACGAATGGCAGTTTGTTGTTGTTTTCCTCCTCTTTAGTGAATTTTATGCCAGTAAGGGTATTATTGATGGTCTTGAAGGTTTCCTTTAATTTGTTTCATTCAGTGATGACAAAGGTGTCATCCACGTAGCGGACCCAAATTTTGGGTTGGATCGTTGGCAGAGCTGTTTGTTCGAGTCTCTGCATTAATGCCTCTGCTAAGAACCCTGATATCGGAGATCCCATGGTTGTTTCGTTGGTTTGTCTGAAGGTTTTGGTGTTGAAGGTGAAGTGTGCGATAAGGCATATGTCCACTAGCTTGACGATACTGTCCTTGCTAATGGAGTTAGTGGTGTTTGGTGTATGTGTCTTTGGGTCTTCCAACCAGAACTCTATCAATAATCACATCAAGTTAGACCCCATCTACCACCCCCTGAGAATAAGAACAGAAAATGACATCACCAGAGTAATTTGGATAGAGTAATTGTAGATTGAGAGACAAGAAGTGAGGATTAGGTGTTTGTAAGATTATAACATTATACAATGCTTGGGGGGGTGGTAAAGCATTGCATGGTCCCTTTGAAAGAACCTCGCAAGTTATAATTTCTAGATTATTACCTGGGCCACATGCAAATTGCAATGAGATCATAAGATTGGAGAAGTAACCATGTGTCTAATGAACTGGTTTGGGGAAAGAGATGTTTCACTTCATGGGGCACTGGAATTGGAACAGGAGGGAACTGTGCCATCAAGAGGAGCTCAACCTGAACTGCTCTGGGACCAGATTCCTAGTGCATAGACAAAATATGGTGGGGCAAAGGACATTAAACTAGTTAAAGGAGATGGGTGGTAGCTCAGGTAAACCTATTAAAATTTCCAGAACAAGTAATAGACAGAGAGTATGGAAAGAGTCAAAAATCTAACTTCAAACAAAGTATGCAAGGGGACAACAATGAGAAATGGGATGGTCAACGCAGGACCAAGGGAACTGTACTAAATGCATGCAGTGTACAAAACAAGGTAAATGAGTTTGTAGTGCAGATTGAAATTTGCAGGTATGATATCGTGGGTATCAGAGAAAGGCGGCAGAAAGTGGATCAGGGCTGGTAACTAAATATCCAAGGATACATGTCCGATTGAAAAGGCAAGTGGATTGGCAAGTGTCTTGTTAGTAATAAATAAAATTAATTTGACATGGTGGCTCAGTGGTTAGAATTGTTGACTTACAGCACCAGGGACATGGGTTCAATTCCAACCTTGTGTGAAATTTGCATATTCTCTCCACATCTGTGTGGATTTCCTCCAGGCAGTCTGCTTTACTCTCAGAGTACAAAGGTGAGCAGGTTAGGTAGATTGGCCATGCTAAATTGCCCAAAATGGCCAGGGATGTGCAGGCTAGGTGGATTACTGTGTTATAGGGATAGGGTAGGGGTTGGGTCTGGTTAGGATGTTCTTCGGAGAGATGGTGTGGATTCGATGGCCAAATAGCCTGTTTCCACATTGTAGGGATTCCAGGATATGGAAGTGATATTGGGTCAGAAGGTGTAGAATGTGTGCAGGTAGTGTTGAAGAACCGCAAAAGACCAAAGGACCTGATCACAGTTATATATAGTAGTCAGGACGTGGGGCAAAAATAAAACAGAAGGTAGAAAAGGCATGTAAGAAAGGCATTATTACAATAATCATGGCTGCACTAGGGAAATGGGGTTGATAGCCTATCCCTAGGAAACAAATTCATGGAATGTCTATGGATGATTTCTTTGGAGCAGCTTGTGGTGCAGCCCACTATGGAACAGGCAATTTGGATTTAGTGATGTGTATTGAGACAGACTTGATTATGGGGCTTAATGTAAAAAAAAATCCACAGAAGGCTACATTACATGAGAGCCCATGTGCGTCAGAGACAAGGTACTAGCATGGATGGAAGATTAGCTAACTGGCTAAAGACAGAGAGTGGGGATAAAGTGGTATTTTTCAGGGTGGCAGCTTGTAACTAGTTGAGTTCCAGTGGTGTCAGTTTTGAGAGCACAGCCATTCACGTTATACATTAATGATGTGGACAAAGGAACTGAGGGCATTGTTGTTACATTTGCAGGTGACACAAAGCTAGGTGGTGGGACAGGTAGTGTTGAGGAGGTGTAGACCCTGCAGAAAGACTTGGACAGGCCAGGAGACTGAAGCAAAGGAGTAGCAGATGGAATGCAATGTTAAAATGTGTGAAGTTATGCACTTTGGTAGGAAAAATAGAGGCATAGACTATGTTTTAAATGTGGCAAACTTTTGGAAATCTGAAGAACAAAGGGACTGAGAAGTCCTAGGTCAGGATTCTCTTAAAGTTCACATGCAGGTTCAGTTGGCTGTTAGAAAGGTAAATGCAATGTTCGCATTCATTCTGAGAGGACTGGAATATATTACGACATGGGGTAAACTCTCTGATTAATTTAAAACGAGCAACACAGAAAAGATTTATCCCGTGCAGTAATCTATGAAAATTTCTTCATGTATAACAGAGAATAATTAACTGAAAAACTATTTACAATTTTTTCCTCTGACCTATCTTTTACTTTCCCTTCTGTAATACTACCCCTTTCATCTGGAGGAAGTGGGAGGATTGAAAGGAGAAATCCCATGGCATCAATGTGAACTTCACCAATTTCCTCATTTCCCCTCCCCCCATCTTACCCCAGTTTAATCTTCCAGCTCAGCACCGTCCTCGTGATCTGCCCCACTTGTCAATCTTCCTTCCCACCTATCCACTCCACCCTCCTCTCCAATCTATCACCTTCACCCCCGCCTCCATCCACGTATGGCACTCTCAGCTACCTTTCCCTCAGCCCCATGTCCCGCCCATTTATCTCTCCACACCCGAGACTGCCAGATTCATTCCTGATGAAGGGCCTTTGCCCTAAACATCGATTTTCCTGCTCCTCAAATGCTGCCTGACCTGCTGTGCTTTTCCAGCACCACTCTAATCTTGACTCTAATCTCCAGCATCCGTAGTACCCACTTCTGCCTACATTTGTTGGTCGTTTGGCACTTGTCTCCCAACTGTTCAATTTTTCCCGATCTTATACTCCCAAAGGATCGGATTGTGTCATTGGCTTTTAATGTTGTCAATATACTCAATTCAAACTTGATTGGAGTTCCTGACCTGCTGTGCTTTTCCAGCACCACTCTAATTCTTGACTCTAATCTCCAGCATCCGTAGTACCCACTTCTGCCTACATTTGTTGGTTGTTTGGCACTTGTCTCCCAACTGTTCAATTTTTCCCGATCTTATACTCCCAAAGGATCGGATTGTGTCATTGTCAATATACTCAATTCAAACTTGATTGGAGTTTGGTATTTTTTGGGGGGTATAATTTAAACTGATTGGCCTAATTCAAATTTGTTTTTGTCTCCAGCCAAGTGTATCTTATTCAGAACACTTGGTGCTATAGGTAGTTCTGCTAGCTTCCAACTCTCATAAAGGTACAGTACACCCACTTCTTCATTACAAATACAAGAGCAGGGATATATTGCTGAGACTGTATAAGGCTCTGGTCAGATCACATTTGGAATATTGTGAGCAGTTTGGGCCCTGTATCTAAGGAAGGATAGCTGGCCTTGGAGGGAGTCCAGACGAGGTTCACAAGGATGATTCTGGGAATGATGGGCTTGTCATATGAGGAATAGTTGACGACTTAGTCTGTACTTGATGGAGCTTAGAAGAATGAGGGGAGATCTCATTGAAACTTTAAAGAATGCTGAAAGGCCTGGATAGAGTGAATGTGGAGAGAATATTTCCACTAATAGGAGAGACAAGGACCACACAGCCCACCCTCAGAATGAAGGCATGACCCTTTAGAAATGAAATGAGGACGAATTTCTTCAGTCAGAGAGTGGGAAATCTGAGGAACTCATTGTTGTACAAAGCTTTGGAGACCAAGTCATTGAGTGTCTTTAAGACAGAAATCATGACTTGATTAGTAAGATTGTTGATTAGTAAGGTTCTTGATTAGTTAGGGGATCAAGGATTATGGAGTGAAGGCAGAGGAATGGGGTTGAAAACATATCAACTAAGATCAAATGGTATATCAGACTTGATCATCAGACAAGCCTAATTCCGCTCCTATATCTTACATTCTTGTGACATGTCAATGGGCAGATAATGATAGCTTTGGCTCTGGCTGAAGTGTACTAACAGGTCTGGCAAGGCAATGGAAGGCAATGGATGCCACAAGCATTTAGTTTGGCACTAAGTGAGCAATCACATGAAAAAGTAAGCGGCCTGGATGCAGCCTGATGAACCACTCAACTATCCATGCATTCAAAGTCTCCTCCCTATAGTTTTTCAATGGTAGCTGCTGATACACTCTGCAATACAAATCAGTGTTTCTTATGTGAATGCAACTGTGTCAGAGAATGCCATGACAATTTGTTACAAGTTGGATGTTAATGTATGTACACAAGGTATGCTTACAGCTAGTGACCTGGCCTGCAGGTTGCTCATGCACAAAGTGGAAGTCACTCAGAGCAAGCAGCATGTGAACCCACTAGGCAGCTGTTCTGATTTCTATGCGTCAACATCTCATTCATATAATGTTTGGTACAATGGAAAGCTGAATATTAGTGAACCGAGTTGGGATGTTTAACAAGTTGTTTTAACATCAATAATTCAAGCCCAAGCCACTCGTGAAAAGCAGGAGAAATGGGGTGTGATGCTTTCAGCAACAGAATCAGATAGGAGTCTGAGTGATATAAATATTGGTGAGATTCGTGGCAGAATTGGATGAGAAATTCATTGCATCTCATTGCTGCAGAAACCAGAACGCCACTGCCTCTGTTGTCAGATACCCATGTCCAGCCATGGAGCTGTGCCACTGCTGCTGGTACCATGTCGCCATTCTGCAACGTTATCATTCATGCACCATTGCCATTGTCACATTAGCCTTTCTCCATTTCTCTAATTACCCCATTTTAAGATTTTAGATTAGATTACTTCCAGCGTGGAAATAGGCCCTTCGGCCCAACAAGTCCACACCGACCCGCCGAAGCGCAACCCACCCATTCCCTTCACCTAACTCTACTTACTCCTTCACCTAACACTATGGGCAATTTAGCATGGCCAATTCACCTAACCTGCACATCTTTGGACTGTGGGAGGAAACCGGAGCACCCGGAGGAAACCCACGCAGACATGGGGAGAATGTGCAAACTCCACACAGTCAGTTGCCTGAGACGGGAGCTTGAACCAGGGTCTCTGGTGCTGTGAGGCAGCAGAGCTAACCACTTTGCCACCGTGCGCCCACGAACAACTGTAATGGTCTCAACTTTGTCATAAAACAATTTATGTTTCAATAACAAACTGTGGAAGAAAATGGCTGCTAAACTTTCTTTTAATTTTCTCAGTGACAATTATTGTCTAAGTTACACTGAACTTAGTTCCATTCTTTGCGTCCTCCCCACAAGTCACATTCCTGCCATCTGCAAACTTGTTAATATTAAAATTGTCCTTCACACCCAAAACATTGACATTTTCCTTCTACTGACATCAGATTGACACATCTGTAATTCTGTTTCCTTCAACTTCCTTTCTTGTAACAGTGGAGTTACATTTGTAAATTGCTATATTTTTACATCATGGGAGAATTAAAATTTCGAAAGATTAACACTAATTAATACATTATCTGAGTGGCTCTTCCAACATTCTTTGATGAAAGTAATCAGGTCTGTAGGATTTGTCAACTTTCAGTCTCATTAATTCTCCTATATAATTTTTTAAAAATAATACTACTTCCATTGAATTCAACATTCTCACTAGATCTTTGGATTTTATTTATTTCAGGGAGACTTCTTGTACTATCCTTTGTGAAGCCATACACCAAGTACTTATTTTGCTTTTCTGCCATTTCTATATTTCCTATAATAAATTATCCTGTCTCTGTTAATAATAGACCCATGTTTGTTGTTGCTAATCTTTTTCTTTATACATACCTGAAGAAGTTTTACATGTTATTTATATGTCTCTTGCTATTTCACATGCATACTTTATCTTCTCTTTATCAATTGATAGATCCTCATTTGTTAAATTCTAAAATGCTCCCAATCCCTGGGCATACCACTTTATTTTGTAAACTTTATAACTTTCCTTTTGAAAAACAGCATGAATTCTTTAAATACTAGCCATTGCCTATTTACTGTCAAACTTTATAATGTATTTTCCCATCTGATGCAGCCAATCTCATGTTCATACTTTCATAATTGTCCTTGTTTAAATTTATGATCCTAGTTTCAAATTGAACAATATTTTTAAATTTAATTGAAAAGTCTATCAGACTATGGTCATTGTTATAGAAAGCATCTCTGATGACAAGCCCTTTCTCATTGCACAATACCAGCTCTAAAATAACCTGTGTGGAAGTTAGTTCCTCAACATATTGTTCCAAAAGTCTATCTCAAACACATTCTAGGAAGTCTTCCTTCACAACATTGGTGCTTATTAGATTAACCCCATCCCTATTACCAGTACTGTTTTGCACCCAATAAACCACTCAAGTAATATTTCCTCCTTTTTCTGTTTCTTTGCTTCTCCCAAAGAGATTCTACATCTTGCTCTTCCAATCAGAGGTCCTTTCATAATAGATCCTATCCCTTACCATCAGCAATCCTGAAAATTAATACTATTACCATTGTGATGAAGAAATTAATGTAAATTAAAGTTGATGGGGACTGAGGATCGGATATCTCAGAATTTCAAAATTAGCAGCTATGGTAGTAATGGATGTATTAATATCACCTTCCAAAACTGTATAGATTCTGGTAAGATTCCTGCCAGTAGGAAGGTAACCATTGTTACTTCAATATTTAAGGAGGGGAGGAGAATAAAAATGGAGACCTTTGGACTTTTTAGCCCTATATCAATTCAGGAAAATGCTAGAACCTGTTATAAAGAATGTGATAAATGAACATTTAGATAATAATGACTTATTGGGTATTGTAAGCGTTGATTTGTGAATATTAAATTGTGTTTAATGAATGTGTTGGGATTTTATGAGGAACTGAGCAGAATTGATGAGAGGGAGGCAGTGAATATAATATACACAGATTTCCAGGAGGCTTTTGATAAAGGGCCCTAGCGAAGGTTGATTTGCAAAATTAAAGCTCATAGACAGGAAAAGATGTCCTGGCATGGATTAATGATATGCTAAAAGGCAGAAAACATACAGTAGGCATAAAATAATCTTCTCACAAGCTATGGCAAGTGGGGTACTCCATGAGCCAGTACTTGGGCCAAGTAGTTCACAAATTTAATCAATGTTTTGAATGTGGGGATCAAATGTAGCATTTCCAACATATTTCTTTTCTGCAGATCACACAGAGCTAGGTGGGAATGTGCTGGGAAGAAGTTACAAAGTGGCTTCAAGACAATTGGCTCATATAAATGAATGGGTAGAATACCACAGATGGAAAATAGAGTGGAAAAATGTGAGATCATCCACCTTGATAAAAGGGACAGATGTGCAATATATTTCTTAAATATTGAAAGGTCAGAACGAATAAATGTAAAAAGGTTCTGAGTCTCCTCATCAAATAATTTCTGAAGGCTAAGATGCAGGTACAGCATGCAATTAGAAATGGAAATAAAATAATTGTCTTACCACAAGAGGATTTGATGCAGTAGTAATGAAGTCTTGTTTCAATTTTATGCAACCTTGGTTAGACTTGGAGTGCTATGCGTAGTTTGGTCTCCTTACCTTAGAAAATATATTGTTACCACAGAAAGATTTATTTTATTTGCTCATTAGTCATGGACATTGTTGGCTATGCCAGAAACAATTGCTTATCCCTAATGCCCTGGAGAAGGTGGTGGTGAGCCGCCTTCTTGAACCACTGTAATCTTTGAGTTACAGTGTCAACAAATGGGCTGTTAATACGGGGGTTCCAGAATTTTGACTAACAGCAATGAAGGACTGACGATAGTTCCAAATCGGGATAATGGTTGGTGTAGAGTGAACTTTCATGCAACTACTGCCATTGTCCTTCTGGGTGGTAGAAGTCACATGTTTGGAAGGTGCCATTTAAGCAGCCTTGGTCTGTTATCACAACACATTTTCGAGAAGGTATATGGTGTCGACACTGGGTATTCATGGTGAAGGGCTTGAATGCTAATGGTGGTGGATGGAGTACAATTCTGTCTTCTGGTTTGGCTTGCTTGATGGCAAATTTCTTGAGTATTGCTGGGGTTGCAATCATTCCATCACACTTCTAACTTGCGCCTTTATAGATAGTGGGCATGCATTGGAAAGACAAGAGGTGAGTTACTCACCCAGAAATATAACCTTTCAAGTGTTTTTATACGGTCAGTATTTATATGGCTAGTCTAGTTCAGTTTCTGGTCAACAGTAACTTTCATGATGTTGACAGTAATGGATTCCTCAGTGGTAATGCAATTGATTGTCAAGGGAAGCTAGTGACATTCTGTGTCTCTTGTAGGAGATAGTCATTTCTTGGCAATTGCATGGCATAAATGTTACTTGCCATCTGTCAGCCTAAACCTGGTTATTGCCCAGTTCCTGTTGCATTTGGACATGAACATAGATGTGGATGTTTAGTTTTGAGTTGCGAGATCCCTTCAAAGTCTATTCCATACAGCATGATGATAGAACCACACAACATGATGGAGGTTATCCTCAATGTGAAGGCAGACCTTACCCTCCGCAAGGACTGTTGTAAGGTGGGGCAAACATTCCCATCCAATACCCTGGACTAAAACCCTCTGAACTTGGGGCATGAGTTTATGGAATTCACATTTGATCAAAGAGTCACTGAGCAATATGCAGACTAGGCAATATGCAAAAAGTGTGGTGCTCGAAAAGCACAGCTGGTCAGGCAGCATCCGAGGAGCTGGAGAGCTGACGTTTTGAATATAAGCTCTTCATCAGGTCTCTGATCTCCAGCATTTGCAGTCCTCGCTTTCTCCAAGGCAATATACAAGCCTAGGGGCAGCTGTCTGGAACAGGAGTTTAGCGTGTAAAGCTAAAGGAAGACCCCACAAATGCCTCAGCAAAAAGACAATGAACTCCAGCCTGCAGACCAAACAACTGAGACATTCCGGAACTTACAAAATTACGAAACCATTCAACTCCTAATCACTTGCTCAGGCACAGAGATTCTTAAGATTTCACACCAGAGTTAAGGTTAGCCAGGAAAGACCTAAAGAGAGAGTTAAGAAGAGCCAGGAGGGGAGACGAGACATTGTTGGCAGATAGGATCAAGGAAAACCCTAAGACTTTCTACAGGTATACTAGGAATAAAAGAGTAATGACAGTAAGATTAGGGCCAATCAAGGATCGTAATGGGAAGTTGTGCGTGTACTAAGAGGAGATAGGGGAAACACTAAATGAATATTTGCTGTCAGTATTCACACTGGATAAAGATAATGTTGTCAAGGAGAATACTAAGATACAGGTTAGTAGAATAGATGGGATTGAGGTTCCCAAAGAGGAAGTGTTAGCAATTCTGGAAATTATGAAAATAGATGAGTCCCCTGGACCAGATGGGATTTATCTGAGGATTGTCTGGGAAGCCAGGAGGAAGATTGCTGAGCCTTTGCCTTTGATCTTTATGCATCATTGTCTACAGGAATAGTGCCAGGAGACTGGAGGATAGCAATTGTTGTTCCCTTGTTCAAGAAGGGGTGTAGAGACAAGCCTGATAATTATAGACCAGTGAGCCTTACTTTGGTTGTAGGTAAAGTGTTGAAAAAAGTTATAAGAGGTAGCATTTATAATCATCTAGAAAGGAATAAGTTGATTAGGGATAGTCAACATGACTTTGTGAAGGGTAGGTCGTGCCCCACAAACCTTATCGAGTTCTTTAAGATGCTGACTAAATTTAGGTGGATGAGGATAAAGTGGTTGATATGGTGTATATGGATTTCAGTAAGGCATTTGAGAAGGTTCCCCAAGGTAGGCCATTGCACAAAATACGGAGGCATGGGATTGAGGGAGATTAGTGGTTTCGATCAAAAATTGGCTAGCTGAAAGAAGACAGAGGGTGGTGGTTGATGGGAAATGTTCATCCTGGAGTTCAGTTACTAGTGCTGTACCACGAGGACCTGTTTTGGGTTCACTGCAATTTGTCATTTTTATAAATGACCTGGAAGGGGGCATAGAAGGATGGGTTAGTAAACTTGCAGATGGCACTAAGGTCAGTGAAAGATGTTGCAGAGGGACATAGATAAGCTGCAGAGTTAGCACGAGAAGACATCACTTTAAATTGAAGGGTGATAGATATAGGACATGTGTCAGAGGTAGTTTCTTTACTCAGAGAGAAGTAGGGAAATGGAACTCCCTGTCTGCAACAATAGTAGACTAGCCAACTTTAAGGGCACTTAAATGGCCATTGGATAGACACATGAATGAAAGTGGAATAGTATAGGTTGGATGGGCTTCAGATTGGTTTCAAAGGTTGGCTCAACATCAAGAGCCGAAGGGCCTGTATTGTGCTGTAATGTTTTATGTTCTTTGTTGTATTGTACAACATGCAAGCCTGTATGCCTTGAATGGGAAGGCCCTCACACTGTCAGCAACACCTTAACCCACACCCATCTAAGAGAAGTAATGGACATTCAAAACTATCAGAAACCCACTCACTTTAATTGGAGAAACATTCACACCTCATCTAATAATTAGGAAGCTCTGTCAGCCCCGAGAGGAAGAACAACAGCTCAGTGATCAAATCCAGATTTTGGCAAGAGATAAAGGAAATCAAAAGTTAGCATAACTGAGGAACCCTGGTCTCTTATATTATTCAGCAAAAATCCGGCCAGCATCAAGAGAATCAGCCACAGCCAGACTCAGGAAAAGAAGGAGAGCGAGCAATCTTCTCATCCACGAACCTCCACGTACTGACGAGAAGTGACTGGAGATCCGAGAGGCTGACTGAGGGCAGCATCACTATCCATGCCAATGGAAGCCACTTTGGGGGTGAGCATAAGGTCATCAAGAACCTCTGTCCAAGCTCAGTAAGATAGGGTAGGAAAGGTGGGCTTCGGGGCCAAGGGTGCAGTACATTCCCCAGGGAAGGGAAACAGGTTAGGACCCCAGAATTTGTGTTTACTCTCTCTCTCTTTTCCCCTGCCACCCAGGAATTAACAGCTCTCTGAATTCAAAACCCATTGCATCAAGTCGGGGCTGCAAGGGTTAACTGGGGTGTTAGTAGCTGTCAGACAAGTCTGATCTCACTTCATGCATTGCATTTTTCCCTAAATATTCATTTTCTTGTCATGGATTGCATATATTCTCAATTTTGCTTGTTTTAATAGAATCAGAATTTCTTTTGCCTCTGAAGCATCTGCCTTCTGTGGTTTTCACCACACCACATCTCACTACATAAACTCAGTGTCAGAACCATGGAGCTGTTGTCCAATAAACCGACCAGTACTCCCTACCGATACTGTAATGGACAGAGCATTTGTGGCAGGGAGTTTGGTGAAGATGAAGTCAAGTAGGTTTTTCACTCTTGTTGGTCCCCTCACCACTTCCCACAGACCCAATCTAGTAGCTATGTCATTTACAACATTACAAACTCAGTCAGTCAAGTTATTACTGAGCCACTCTTGTTGATGGACATTGAAGTTCACCCAGAACACATTCTGTGTCTTTTCCATCCTCAGTGCTTCCTCCAAGTGACATTCAGCATGGATGAGTACTGATTCTTCAAGTGATAGATAGGATGATGTGAGGGGGATAGGACAGGGGGGATAGGACAGTGTCGAGGTAGGTGGAGATGAGTTCGGTGGGGCAGGAGCAGGCTGAGACAATGGGTCGGCCAGGGTGGTCAGGCTTGTGGATCTTGGGAAGGAGGTAGAATCGGGCGATGCGGGGCTCCCGGACTATGAGGTTGGAAGCTGTAGGTGGGAGACCTCCTGAGGTGATGAGGTTGTGTATGGTCTGGGAGATGATGGTTTGGTGATGGGGGATGGGGTCATGGTCGAGGTGACTATTTATGTTTGACCTGAAAGCATGAGACTTCATGGGGTCTGGAATTAATGTTGAGAACTTCCAGGAAAACATCTTTCTGACTGTATACCACTGCACCACTATTTCTATTTGTCCTGCTAGTCATGACTTAGAGGTATCAGTGTTGAACTGGGGTGGACAAAGTTAAAAATCACATAACACCAGGTTATAGTCCAACAAGTTTATTTGGAAGCACTACCTTTCAGAGCGCTGCTCCTTCATCAGGTGGTTATTACCTGCTATTGGCATAGGACATACCCAGGTTGAAGGTCTTACATGGGACATTGTTGTGTTTTGACTTTTTTGTGGGACAGTTATCCCAAATTTGGTACAAGCCCCCAATATAATGGTAGAAAGGAAATTGCAGGGTCAAAAGGACTATGCTTACTGATTTGATCTGACTTAATATTTAACGCATGTCCTGAGATACAGTGAAAAGCATTGTTTTGCATACTCAATAGGCGGATCAGATCATACAAAGTGCATCCAGTTGCAGAACAGAGCGCAGATAGGTTACTTGTCTAGTTTCAATCTTTTCTTGAGACTTTGTAGCAGTTTGATCCAACTGAATGTTTCCTTGGCTATTTCAGAGGGCATTTAATAGTCAACCTCATTTCTACATGTTTGGAGTCACATGTTGGTCAGGCCAGGCAAGAATGGCAGATTTCCTTTCCTGAAAGGCATTCGTGATCACCATCAAACCAGCAGATAAAGGAGGTGCAGTGGTAGTCTGGTGCACTGACCTCTACACCGCTGAAGCCAGATACCAGCTCGAAGACACGTCATCCTACCACCTCCTCGACCATGACCCCATCCCCCATCACCAAACCATCATCTCCCAGACCATACACAACCTCATCACCTCAGGAGATCTCCCACCCATAGCTTCCAACCTCATAGTCCGGGAACCCCGCATCGCCCGATTCTACCTCCTTCCCAAGATCCACAAGCCTGACCACCCAGGCCGACCCATTGTCTCAGCCTGCTCCTGCCCCACCGAACTCGTCTCCACCTACCTCAACACTGTCCTATCCCCCCTAGTCCAGGAACTCCCCACATACTTTCGAGACACCACCCACGCCGTCCACCTCTTCCAAAACTTCCGTTTCCCCGGCCCCCAATGCCTCATCTTCACCATGGATATCCAGTCCTCTACACCTCCATCCGCCATGACCAGGACCTCCAAGCCCTCCATTTCTTCCCCTCCCGACGTCCCCACCAGCACCTTTCACTGACACTCTCATTTGTTTGGCTGAACTGGTCCTCACCCTTAACAATTTCTCCTTCGAATCCTCCCACTTCCTCCAGACCAAAGAAGTAGCCATAGGCACCCATATGGGCCCCAGCTATGCCTGTCTCTTTGTCTGCTTCGTAGAACAGTCAATCTTCCATAGTTACACTGGCACCACTCCCCATCTCTTCCTCTGCTACATTGATGACTGCATTGGCGCCACCTTGTGCTCCCGCGAGGAGGTTGAGCAGTTCATCAACTTCACCAACACATTCCACCCCGACCTTAAATTCACCTGGACCATCTCTGCCACCTCCCTCCCCTTCCTGGACCGCTCTATCTCTATAAATGATGACCGACTTGACACTGACATTTTTTACAAACTCACCGACTCCGACAGCTACCTGGATTACATTTCTTCTCACCCCACCCCCTGCAAAAATGCCATCCCGTATTCCCAATTCCTGCGCCTCCACTGTATCTGTTCCCAGGAGAACCAGTTCCACCACAGAACACACCAGATGGCCTCCTTCTTTAAAGGACGCAATTTCCCTTCTCACACGGTTGAAGATGCCCTCCAACGCATCTCATCCACATCCCGCACCTCTGCCCTCAAATCCCACCCCTTCAACTGTAACAAGGACAGAACCCCCCTACCAACCTTCACATTAAACATATCATCCGCCAACATTTTCGCCACCTCCAAACGGACCCCACCACCAGGGGTATATTTCCCTCCCCACCGCTTTCCATTTTCCACAAAGACTGTTCCTCTGTGACTACCTGGTCAGGTCCACGCCCCCCAACAAACCACCCTCCCGTAGTGGCACTCTCCCCTGCCACCGCAGGAATTGCAAAACCTGTGCCCACATCTCCTCTCTCACCACCAGCCGAGGCCCCAAAGAAGCAGATGCTGGAGATCAGAGCTGAAAATGTGTTGCTGGAAAAGCGCAGCAGGTCAGGCAGCATCCAAGGAGCAGGAGAATCGACGTTTCGGGCATGAGCATGATTCCTGAAGAAGGGCTCATACAGAATACTCAAAAAGGTAGACAGACAAGGTAGATGCAGGTAAGTTGTTTCCTTTGATTGGAAAATCTAGAACAAGGAGACAATTTAAAAATAAGAGGATCACATTTAGGGCCAAGATGAGGAATATTATTTTTTACTCAGAGGATTGTAATTTTTCATGGAAATTTCTACACCAGAGGACTCTGGAAGCTCAGTTTGTTTAAAGTGCAGATATTTTAGAATCAGTCTGTTCAGAGATCTTATTTCACACCTCTGAAGCAGTTGGGACTTGAACCCTGGCCTCCTATTTCACAGGTAGGGGTACTAAAACTGCATTACAACTGCCCCGAGATTTAAAGTTTCCAAATAACAATGATATAAGGGGATATGGGAATATTTATAGGAAAAAGGCATTGATGTAAATGATCAACTATAAGTACATGACAGAGCAGTAATGACTGACTGAATAGCTTCCTTCCATTCCTATATGGCAATTAAATTTGCCTATGAGACTAAACTGCTGAGCCACCACTTAACATGCTCATGCTACACTCAGACAAAAAAAAACTCAGTTACATCTTCCTTTTGATTTACATCTTATGGAAAGCTTCACTCATTGGGGTGAAAGGCACCTCCACATTGTCAAGTTTGAAAAAACACAATTAAGTCATACATGGGAATACAAAACAGAAGTGTATTTCAGGCAATAGTTTGTGAGCAAGAGGAAAGAATGGTGGGTTTGCATATCTGGAAGGCTGGCTCTTTATCCCAGTTTTCTTCAGCCCACTGAAGAAACAGCCTGTGAAAAGTGAATTGGAGAAACATTCATTCACTGAGAAATCAAAGATTTCTATAAATATCACTACCACAGAAGATAAAGACATCAGTTAAACAATTAGGTTCTAAATTTAGACTTTACATCTCAAGAACATTAAGCCTTTTAAAACTGTACATTTTTGATCTTCCTTCTACAGTAAACATTAAATTACAGGTCATGAGTATACTGTTTTATTATGTTTGATATTATGCTTTATTGTTTTTCTTTGATTATGTAAGGAATAAAACTCAACTTTTCTTCAAACAAGAAAATCTTACATTTGGCTCTTTAATTAAAATGCAGTTGTCAAAATTAATGTGTGACATTGTCTCACACTAAAAAGAATTGAAAACCTTTGTTGCAACTCACTAAGGATGTTGAAAGTTTGCAAGTCAATTCACCATCTCAAGTGGTAAATCACATCATTTGGTCCCTCTTGCTCAAAGACCACTTTGTACTCTTCTAGCACTTCTCCAATACCATAGTTACTTGAACTGATCCCCACTATAAATACTTTAATGCAATTCAACCATATTTTCTAAAGCCAATTCCCTCCCATGAAGGAGACTTTGTTCCTGCCTCCTACTAACGTAATAAGCGATGTTACATATTTCACTACTTCATCTTACACTGGATCACTGGTACTGGAAGAACTCATCAGTTTTGAGCATGGGAATGCAAATTAAGTACTTTGTGTCCTTTCTTTGCAAGATTAGAGACATGGGCTACAGATGTTGTAACAATAAAATTGAACCTTGAATCTCCAACTTTCATTTCTAGTGTATGCACTACAATTTTATCTTCAGCCCTATTACATTAATTTTCCATCCTCTTTTTTTAGCTCGCTGACTGCTTGTTTTCTCCTCTGGCTCAATAACATTAACTGTTTCCATAGCAATTTATGCACATTTGAGATTTCCAGACTCCTGAACTAGCTTTGGATCAATCACAAGCTCAGACTGGTTCATGGCTACAAACTGGAGCTTTATCACAATCTGGAGAATTACTGTTTTCTCTATAATCTGCATCAAATTGGGACATAACTACAGTCACAAACCTATGGCACAGAATGGAGGTGTTTCATGTCCAGGATTCAATTGTTCTTTTGGATTCGTAAAAATATATACTTTAAGTTTATTTATTTTGTATACCCCAGGAGGGTTCTTTTAATTGGGGTAATAATTAAGTATTAAAGTTATTGGGGTATTAACTGCTCACTTAAGGATCATAACTAGGTGGTGGATAGGTGACCCATTTGGTGCTTTGTCTGTTGCTCATAAAATTACAGGTATTACATGAGTATACTACCGGTGGCACACTGCCATAACTTATGGCCATGGAAGTCTACTTAGATGGCTTCCAGTCTTCCAATCGCCCAGCATTGTGTTCTAGTCCCATTGTGGAGTCTTGTCTCGTTCGGCAAGGTGGTCCAAGCTTGCTTTCCAATGGACCCTGAACCCAGGAGTCATTAATTGATCTGTGATGAACTTTTACTTTTTTTCTTGTTATTTATTACTTCTATCATTAATTTAGGCACCATGGTATGATGACTTTTCAAAACTTTATCTGTTTTTTTATAAAAATATACATGACAATAAATTGCTAATCTCTTCTACTCGTGTAGGTGTCCTGTAGTCTTCTGGTTGACCAGCTTTTTAGACACTTATTCTCTTTTACTTCCTGTTGACATCAATGTTTTCTCTTATTTTATTTGTGATCTTCTCTCCTGCTTTTATTACATTTAGGCATCTTACATTTCTTGTGGACTCCTTCCCCAACAATTTTAAAGCTGTTCCACCTCACAATTTTCTTTTTCCACCAGCAAATAGGTCTCATCTGAATTCAGGTGGAGTCCATCCCATGGGCACAACGCCTTCCTAATGCGGATATGGCAGGCATCCCATTTAAAAGTATCACTCTTTCCCAAAAAATCTTGTTATCATGTTTTTATCTGCTTGATCCAATGCCAATTTGTGTGATTCAGCTTTAAATCCAAAAAAGTTAGTCACGTATGAGTATCAGAATAGTAGGTGTTCACCTATAAAGTCACTGTTGTATCCCTTAATCCCAAACTGGTAATGTTTACCTATTCTTAGCTTCTATCTTACTTTTCCTGCAAATCCAGCACAAAGAGTAAACCATTAAAAGAGCAGAAGGCTAACAATGATGATATTGCGTTAAATTTGGAGAGATGGAAGATCAGCAATGTGAATGATAAGGATGATATGGAAGAGCAGAATGGTGAATGTGAAAGTCAGCCTATGCAAAAATCTTAGGATGTAGACGACAATACATTCTTTCTCCATCTCACCCACTGTGTGACTTGCTTTTCATTCCTTTCAACTCAGAGGAATTTGACAATTTTAATAAAAATGAAGATGATTCATAGAGCTTGGTATTTCAATCTTACCTTGGTAGTCACAGATGAGTAAAACATATTCATTTTTTGTTATGCATCTATAACATGTTATATTTTGTCAGGTTATTCTTCTAAGTTATACACTTCACTATTTAGCTTCTCTAAAAGAATGTGTATTTTAATATGCTGTAAACGTTGAAACATTTTTAGCAGTATTTTGACAGCATTTAGTGCACTAACCATATGTAGGAACGTGAAAGCCACCTTAGTCAAGGTCAATTAGTCCACAGCAAGGACATCTCATGAAGAAGAAAGATAAAATCCTAGCCAATTTTCATTCCACAATGCTAGTGAAGTTAATATTTGAAGCAATTTAATATCAATTTCTAAGCCAATTTAACAATGAATTGAGCAAATGTGCATCCTCTTGAGATGGTAGGAGAGCAGACATTTCAAAAGAGGAAAATTTAATCATCATTTGCATAATGCAGAATATATTCTAAACCAATTATGCATTGTAGAAAGTAGAAATGTTCTTTGTTAGCTCATCTTATTGTAAAGAAGAAATTATTCTACTGAATGAGACTCAATAGATTGTGCAGCTGTCATATATGATTTTTGTTTATTTAGAAGAGACCAAATCTAGTGGACCATAACATACGGCAGAGAAGAACATCAAATTGTCGAATTTAATTCTGGTCTCAAAGGATAGCATTTGTCTTCATTCAAATACGAGAAAAAGTGCTGGGTAGGTAGAGCTTCCTTACAAATTATCTAATGCTTTAATTTAAGCATTCATTCATTATCTGAATATTCCCTGCTGGAGAACATTACATCATTTTTAAAAGATCAATCAAAAGTATACTAAATTATGTTATATATGTAACAATATAATTGTTCATATTATGATATTGAAAGAGCATTAAAGTATTTTGTATATGAATTCTGAACCTTTTTAACATTTTGAATTTCCTCTATCATATCTAAAATGTTTTTAACGCTAATTTGGATGGTAACAAATGTTGCAATTTAGCAGTAGACTTCATTGTCTCCTTTCTCACGTGGAAAAACGTGACATTTAATCTGGTGAGTCCAAGACAATATTAACCTAGAGGTAAGAGGTTTGTGCTAAAGTTTTGCTTGATATAAATTCTCCCCTCATTTGTGCACATTTGTATTGTTATGGTTGTACCTGTTGTCATAAGTGGACAAATCAAAACCCAGAATGAAACTAGCCTGATAGATCATATTTTGCTTTTTCTTAATTAATGTGACAGCTTTTCATTAAAACATAAATATACAAGGTTGCAGATTTGGATTCAATAATAAAACAGATGTTGATTTACACAAAATATATTTTAAAAATGCAACAAACTAAGCTCTCTATGTATTTCAAGTTTGAAAGATTTCAAAACATATAGCAACACAAAATCCCATTTACTCCCCCAACAGAATTATAATGGTTCTATGCATTCTCATTTTTATTAATCAAAATCAAAAGGAAAGTATGCCAAGTCCTGGGGAACCTAAGTAGTAACCATCCAATATTCGCAGTTTCAACTTACTTTGAAGCAAACTCATTGGAACATAATTAAAATGTGAGATTAACATCTATTATTATTATATTTAAGAATGTGACCTCAACACAGAATTAGAATAGAATCATGTTGAAAAGGTTAGTGTCCCAATGATGGGCTGGAAGTGAAAAAACCTTCCACGTGAGCTGGCTGTACATGCATTGTGGCCAGCCAGTTAACCATGCAGACTTAAGGGAACTGGGAAACTGTATGCTGTAGGGGGAGTAAGAGCTGCAGGATTTCATTGACCCTATCATTACTATTGGCGTCAAGGCCTGAACATCATATTTAAACTGCACCTGAATAGGCTTTCCTGTATTCCCTGCATGCCAACAGTATTTGTCTATATGAAAGAAGGATTTTGAACTTAGTCTGTGCCAGCCCCTGCCCAACACACATACTTGAATGGCTGGGGCTACAAGTCATCACTTTGCATGCTCTCTCAGTCATCTTTAATCTTTGTTCCATCAACTCATACTTTGAAACTCCTGTTTCACCCTAGCCCTACTGTGACCCTCAAGTCATCCATTACCCTATCTGTTAATCTAGGGCTGCCACCCTGTCATCATTCAGCTGTCAACCATTATCCTTGACACTTCCTTTAACATCCTTGACCTGCCTTTGGAAAAATTCGACTCTTCCAGCCGCACCAGTTACCTACCTTCAATAGTCCTTAACCCCTTTATCGTACTTAGGCAGAAATGACATCCTTTCTGTCATCCATTTTCTTCTCTTGACCTCTAAAACCATCCTTAGGACAGCTTTTCTTGTCCTTTCTGTACAGTTGATGCCCAAATTCAGCCTCCTCTCACCTGGTCCAACAAATTCCCATCATAAGAAAAGCAGCTCCTATTCATGTGAAGACCATTAGGAAGATTACTTGCTGCTTGCCACTTTTAACCAGCTGTTAATCTGAAGACACTTGTTTTTCTGATAACTTAATCACAAAGGTAAAATTTAATCTGTTACACAAGTGGTTTGGTAAGCATGCATGAAATGTGAATATGTTCTAATATATTAAAGGACCCTGGTGCTTGCCATTGGGAACCACAATTTAGTTTACCAGCAACCCATTTGCAACATTTATCTTTCTGTGCAGCACAGTTCTTTCACCTACTGCACAGTTAAATGTTTCCATCAAGCTTCTTTCGTATTCCTGGAATGTTCAATAAATACCTCTCATGAAATGACAATGCACAAATGCAGGCTTTTAGGATAATTGCAGGGCTTTGCTCCACATAGGCTATCTCACCATATTCCAGTCACTTATTTAGACATCTCCCTTAATGTTCTTTTGTTTGGGGGAGGGGGTGTAATGCAATTTCATTTTTAAAAGAATTGTAGATATTGTATGAATATTGGTATGTTGCAGTGTATTCTGCAATCACTGCAGTTCTTTTTTCTAACCTGCAATCTAATTGTTTTAATTGTTATGTTGAAGGTAAACTCTCTTGACTTCATAATTTTGAACATACATGGACTTCTGGCTCTGGTAGAAAAGCTGTTAACTTAAAATTACAAATCTGTCTTCTATTCTTTACAGCTTGAATTAGCAATTGAGTTAACCAAATCTGAAAAAGATAATGGTAATTTCATATGAATGCCCTGTCAGATTAGAACTGGATGCAAATTCCCATCAGAAACTAAGAACTAGGTCATTTGTGCATGTGTAAACGTTTCCAGGAATCTTAGTCAGACATTGTTTACATATGTCTGCTCCCTGGATTTCATATATAGCAATATGATTAATGTTTCTTTCATTCACTGAGGAATGAGCAAGTTCTAAACGGTGGTTTAAACAAATGTGTTAATGAGTTGGCCAAGATATTCCCATGAGTTTTATCACTTGGAATCTTACACAAATATGTTTTTGCCCATAAACTGGTCTGTTGCATTACACATACTTCTATTTTATTTCAATTTAAACTTAAATTTCTGATTCAATTACTATAGTAAATTCAGGAGGTGTAAAATCACTGACCAGATTCAGTTTTCAAAAAAAATTGAAATATCTTACCTCATTATTTTACCATAACAATAGTATTCGAAAGATCAACATAGAAAAAGAAATGAACTAATGAATTAATTAATAATTTCTCAGATTCAGAAATGTTCTTTATTGGAAAGGTTAACTTAAATTTTTATTTTACTTTTTTTATAGATTGCTCTTTTAAATAAACTTCAATATTTTTGACAGTATGAATGATATTTTATGCCCACGGTCCCTCTAGACCTCTAGGTTGCTCCCAGACCGAATGATTTATCTGTTTCCAAATGTGTTGGGAATTCTGTGCAAAGATTTTGAGTTAGAATTTTAGTTATTATTAATCAAATTAATTTCTAATAAAAATTATATTTTTGAAAACACGTTCCTCATTTAATATTTCAGTTGGATCATTAATTTTACTTCACCTAATATTTACAAATTCCAACTGGAGAACGCCATTCATTTTTAGTTTTTTAATCATAATGGCCCTAAAGTTCACTGAATATGACAAAATTAATATACAAGGCTCACAACCACCAGTGCTTCATTCACAACCCCTATCATACTCCAGCTGGAAGTTAATCCCCCTCAATCTCAGCATAAGCTCTGATTAGTCCCTGAGTGATACGGGCCAATTCCAAATTGTTCAGGGTTGGGGATGGGAGTGGGGATGGTGGAAGATGGACTACCTGTGGAATGCAAATCTCTTTAATCATGGTTTTAGTTTAGTGAGTTAAAGCCCTGCTCCTTTAGCTAGTATTTCCCTTAAAGCAGAGAACATCTTCCCAATAAAATGCAAAGTGGAAACTTACAGAAATGTCAGAGACTGCATCCATTTTCCTTGGTGTTTAAATGCCAATCCGTCTATTTTATGTAAGCTTCTCTATAACAAAGAAAATATTGTGCAATTTATATAGATTTCATCAGAGCCTTTGACAAGGTCCCATAACTGACAAAGAAGGCAAAAAGCACATGGGATTCAGGGTAACCTGCCAAGTTAGATCCAGAATTGGCTTAGTGGTAAGAGACAGAAGGTGGTGGTAGTAGATCATTTGTGTGACTAGAGGTCCAAATCCAGTGCATACCATAGGGAGTAGTAGTGGATTCTTTCATGTTTATAAAAAATATAGAGAAGAGTGGGATGAGAAAGGGCAGTATGATAAAGTAAGTTTGTGGACGACATGAAGATTGGCCAATGGTTGACACTGAGAAGAAGGTCTTAGGTTACAGGAGAACATATACAAATTGGTGTGCAAATGCACAGAACGGTGGCAGTTGGAGTTTAACACTGAAAAGTGTGAGATGATGCACTTTGCAAGAAGTAAGAAGACAAGGGAGTGCTCAATGAATGGCATGACACTAGGAAGCTCAGAGGAACAGAGGATTCTTTGGGTGATTGTCCACAGATCTCTCTTGAAATCAGCAGGATAGGTTAATAAGGTAGTGAGGAAGGCATACAGGACATTTGGCTTCAACAGTCATAGCATAGGTTATAACAGCACAAAGGTTATATTGCAGCTGTACACAATTTTGGTTAGGTCACATCTGGTGTACTGTGTGTAGTTCTAGTCACAGCAGTATAGGAAGGATGTGATTTCATTATAAGGGGTGCAAAGGAGATTGACTGGGATATTTTCTGGATGGAACATTTTAGCCATGGAGAGATGCCAGATAAGCTCAGGTAATTTTATTTAGGACAGAGAATGGCCTTGATTTGAGATATATAAAATTGAGGGGCATGGACAGGGTGGATAGAAAGCAGCTGTTGAACTTATTTGAAGAGTCAATAACAAAGGGAATAATTTAAAAGTGAAAAGCAAGAGGTTTAGAAGTGACTTCAAGGAAACAAATTTCACCAAAACGGTTGTATGAATTTGGAATGTACTGTCTGAAAGGGTAGTTGAGACAGGAAACTTCATAACTTATAAAACGTTTGTGGATGACACTCAAGACTATGGGCCTGGGCCAAATGTTTGAATGTGAGACTAGTGTAGATTTAGATTAGTTTGGTTTGCATTGACTTGATGGGCTATAAGGTCTCTTCTGTACTGAAGTTTTTGATTCACTCCTAACAATGTAGTAGAATATATGATTGAACAATTTATTAGCATCTTGAAAGTGTGCTTTGGGAAACTCAATATAACTGGAGATAGATTTCTGTATGCATTATCCAGGGGTTCTGGAATAGTGATGTGTTGCACTCTGCACATTGTTGTATGCTGCTAGGTTTGGACTTGCAGAGAGGAAAGATTTGGAGAGCATGCACTACCTATAGATGATTCTGAGGAGGAAGAGGAACATGATGGGACAATGCAAAACCTGCTGATCATGTTGTTGTTTGTGATGCTGTGGTTGCCCTTATTAGTAGAAGATTCATTTAAGCTCCTCCAGTGGATCAATATCAGCACCATATGCGAGAGTCACTTCTACCTACTCTCCAATGCCAGAAACAATAAATCGCCTTGCAAACAACCAATTACCTGGATGCTGACATGACTGATGCCTTTATATTGGGTGACATATACCTTAGACTTGACCTTACAACACTACACTGACCTGCACCAAAGAATTCACCAGCTGTGTTGGAATACAAAGCAGTACCAGTGAAATGCCATTGACCTTTCAGACAATATGACAAAAGATGGTAAGAAAGCAAGGATTCCAGTCAAAATGCCTCCACTAATCACTTGTTAGCCCTCCCACTATGCCAGCAGCAAATTCAACAAGCTTAGTATCTCCACAAGGCTTTACACATACTAGAATGAGAATAGAGTCATAGAGATGTACAGCATGGAAACAGACCCTTCGGTCCAACCTGTCCATGCCGACCAGATACCCCAACCCAATCTAGTCCAACCTGCCAGCACCCGGCCCATATCCCTCCAAACCCTTCCTATTCATATACCCATCCAAATGCCTTTTAAATGTTGCAATTGTACCAGCCTCCACCACTTCCTCTGGCAGCTCATTCCATACACGTCTCACCCTCTGCGTGAAGAAGTTGCCCCCTAGGTCTCTTTTATATCTTTTCCCTCTCACCCTAAACCTATGCCCTCTCGTTCTGGGCTCCCCAACCCCAGGGAAAAGACTTTGCCTATTTATCCTATCCATGCCCCTCATAATTTTGTAAACCTGTATAAGTCTCCAAAGATTCTTGTCAATTCATACCTTGCCATTCATCATCATAAAAGTGAAAAAAAGACTTGCTTCCCAGAATGAAATGTGTTGCAAAATAACAAAATTCATGTGTTTCCCTGAAATAACAAAAGCTTCCAATGTAAATATACTCTTAGTGAGAAGCATTGATTTGTAAACTGATGTGTATGAGAGACCATGATGAATAAATAGAATTGGATTTGAGGAAGTGTGGTGCAGAAAGCAAATAGTGGATGGATTTTTGAGATAAGTCGATGTGATGAATGATGCAATGGAGCTGGCTTAACAATTCAGAGTGAGTGAGTAAGGTGAATGCACATCACAGGGTGAACATGTATGTGCAACTGACCTCACATTTACTATCTCCAGCTTTGAACTGAGGAGTACAGTCCAAGTTTCAACAACTGACACCAGAGAGACTTTCAGTCATGTCTTCTTTGTGGCAGCAGCTGGTTTCTTCTTCCTATTGCTAGGAAGAATATTTCTCTCTAGATCCTCACAGCTTTCAGCATCATGTCAAGATGGTGCCGTAGAAGAGGAATGAAGACTTTGAGCATTCTGGATCCATTGTCACAACAAGATTCCTTATTTCCAACTCACCCACAACTCTTTCCCCAACTCCTGAAAAACATTTTGTGCATATATTTATTCATTTCTAGGATATAGACATTGCTGGATGGCCACCATTTACTGCCCATCCCTCATTGTCCTTCAGAACGTGGTAGTGAGCTGCCTTCTTGAATCACTACAGTCTGTATACTGTTAGCAGACCCACAATGCCCTAAGGGAGTAAATTCCAGGATTTTGACTCAATGACAAGGAAAGAACGTGACATATTTCCAAGTCAAGTTGGTGAGTGGCTTGGAGAGGAGAATCACTACAGTCTGTATACTGTTAGCAGACCCACAATGCCCTAAGGGAGGAAATTCCAGGATTTTGACTCAATGACAAGGAAAGAACAGTGACATATTTCCAAGTCAAGTTGGTGAGTGGCTTGGAGAGGAACTTGCAGCTGGTGCTGTTTTCATATATCTGCTAACCTTGCCCTTCGAGGTGGAAGTGGCTGTAGGTATGGAAAGTGCTGTTCAAGAATCTTTGGTGAAAGCCTGAAGTACATCTTGAAGATCGTACACACCGCTACAACTAAGCATTAATAGAGGAGGGAATGGATTTTTGTAGATGTAGTGCCAATCAAGCAACGTGCTTTGTTCTGGATGGCATAATACTTCATTAGTGTTGGTGGGACAGGACATATCAAGGGATGATGGTGGTGATGTCTGAGATATTGTCTATAAGATATCAATCTCTGAGTATGACTATGTCAGGCTATCTGGGAGACGTTTCTCACCAATTTTGGCATTAGCTCCCAGTTGTTACTACTTTACAAGGTAGTTTTTGCCACTGTCATTTCTGTTCATGATAGAGGTTCTGCCTTTAAACTCAACAGGATCTCCACAATCTCAAGATCTGTGGATCACTGAACCCACAATGACTATCCCTTTTACATTTCAATTTGCCCTGTTCTTTGCAAGAGCTGCTGAAATTGTAATTTAGCAAATTAAAATCCCTTCCCCTGAAACAGTCCATGACCAAACACACCTGGACAATATTCATACTTGGGCTGACAAGTAGCAATTAACATTCATGCTATATAAATGCCAGGCAAAGACCATCCACAACAAAAGAGAATTACACCATCATCCATTGATATTCCATGGTATCACCATCACTGAGTCCACCACTATCAAGATCCTGAGAATTTTGATTGAATTGGACTAGCTATAAATAGTGTTGCTGAAAAGTAGGTCAGAGACTATGGATCTTGAAACAAGTAACTCAATTCCCCCAAGCTTGTCCACAATCCATAAGGTATTAGCAAGAGGTGTCATAGAATACCCCCCATTTGCTTGAATGAGTGCATCTCCAACACTTGAAGCTTAAGACCATGTAGAGCAGCCTACTAAATGGAGACCACATTCACAAACACACACTCACTTCCCCATCAACACTCAGTAGCAGCAGTATGTACTATCTGCAAGATACACAACAGAAATCCACCAAGGCTCCTTAGACAGTACTTTCCAAACCAACTACCACTACCATCTTGAAAGACAGGGCCAGCAGATACATAGGCACACTATATTGCCAGTGAGCTTCCCTCCAAGCCACTCACAATCCAGACTTGCAAATCCCTTCCTTCAGTATCACCGGAGCAAAATCCTGGAACTCCCTCCCTGTCAGCATTGTTGATTTATCGGCACAAAATGGACAGCAGCAGTTCAAGTAAACAGTTCACAACTGTACAGATTGTAATGAGGTTAGCCAGGTGGACCTCATAATATAGGAGTTTCCTGATTGGACCAGATTAACATCCTCAATCAGGAACCTCTGGCTGACAGATATAAACAGGAGATTTAAATTTTAAGGGAAA
>NC_057715.1:52799659-52807431 GCF_004010195.1 Chiloscyllium plagiosum
CTATCGCACTTAGGTGGTAGTGTGGGGGTTAAATAAATAAAAAAAAGAGAAAAAAACAAGGTAAAAGAGGACATCTTAAAAACCTTAAAAGAGAAAAACAGAAGATCCCTTCACTGTTTCAAAAAAAAAAGAAAAAAAAAGAAATAAACAGGAGATTCCCCCTCCAACTCTATTTTGATTTAGTCCCTCCCCTCCCCTTCACTGTTTTGATCACACAGCACTGTCCTTTGATGTGAAGGGCAGTGTTTGTCACTGGCCACCCGGGTGTTTTCCTATCTTCCTGGTGGTGGAATTTGAATAAAGATTGGTGCACTTTGTGTCTTTCACTGTGTCTCACACCTGCACACACACACACCATGGGTGCTGGGGGAGAAAATAAGCACTACCGCACTTAGGTGGTAGTGTGGGGGTTAAAAGAAAAAAAATAGAAAAAAAAACAAATAAAGAGGGGATCCTTGCTCACACAGCATAAAAAAAAATAAACAGGGGTTAGGGCAGGTCTGAAGACCACCTCGTGGGTCTGCTCCTGGGCCTGGCCAAACTGGCCATCAACAGGAAGAAGAAAGAAAAAAAGAAAAAAAATAATAAAAATAAGCAGGAGATTCCCCCTCCAACTCTATTTTGATTTAGTCCCTGCCCTCCCCTTCACTGTTTTGATCACACAGCATTGCCGTTTGATATGAAGGGCACTGCTTGTCACTGGCCACCCGGGTGTTTTCCTATCTTCCTGGTGGTGGAAATTGAATAAAGATTTGTGCACCTTGTGTCTCTCACTGTGTCTCACACACACACACACACACGGGTGCTGGGGAAAAATATGCACTACCGCAGTTAGGCGGTAGTGTGGGGGTTTAATTAAAAAGAAAATAAACTAAATTTAAAAAAATAAAATTATCAGGAGATTCCCCCTCCAACTCTATTTTGATTTAGTCCCTGCCCTCCCCTTCACTGACTGATCACACTGCATTGCCCTTTGATGCGAAGGGCACTGCTTGTCACTGGCCACTCGAGTGTTTTCCTATTGAGAGTTGGATCAGTGTGAGTGTGTGCGCGCACGTGCAAGGAATCTCCTCCTTGAAGGGGACTGTTCCTGGACTAGCTGCCCCACATCGAGAGAGCTGAAGAAAGGAAGAAAGGAAGAAGAAGAGGAGGGAGGAGGCAGAGGCAGAAGGAGGTGAGAGCTTTGAGTCCTGGGCCTGCTCTTGGAGCTGCAGCCTGGGCCTCACCAGGTCAAGGGAGTGTTGCTGCTGACCTGAGGCCCACTCTCACTGCTGGTCTCTGGGACCCCGCCCGGACCTGCCTCAGCTGTTGCTGCTTGGGACTTGCCTTGGGGCCCCTCCCAGGACCTCCTCCACTGCTACTGGAGGCCCACCTCTACTACTGCTGCCTGCCTGGGACTTGCCTGGGGGACCCTCCCCAACAGGTCTGCCCCCATTGCTGCGACCAAGGGCCCGCCTGGGACTTGCCAAAGGCCTGCCTTCACTGCTGCTGTTGCCTGAGGCCTGCCTTCACCACCGCTGCCTGGGGCTCGACTTGGGCCCCTCCCAAGGACCTCCACCACTGGCACTGCTGGAGGCCCACCTCCACTGCTGCTGCCTGGGACTTGCCTTGGGGACCCTCCCCAACAGGTCTGCCCCCACCGCTGTGACCAAGGGCCTGCCTAGGACTTGCCAGAGGCCTACCTCCACTGCTGCTGTTGCCTGAGGCCTGCCTCCACCACTGCTGCCTGGGACGAACCTTGGGTCCCTCCCCACAACCTCCACCACTGCTGCTGCCTGGGACTTGCCTTGGGGACCCTCCCCAACAGGTCTGCCCCCACCGCTGCGACCAAGGGCCTACCTGGGACTCGCCCGAGACCTGCCTCCACCGCTGCTGCCTGGGACTCGCCTTGGGTGACTTGCCTTGGGCACCTCCCCAGGACTTCCGCCACTGCTGCTGCCAGAGGCCCACCTCCACCGCTGCTGCCTGGGGCCGACCAACATGCAGCAGCAGAGTATGGCGAGCTCGAAGGTCGCGGGGCCCAGCCGCACCTACACCAGGGTAGCTGCTGCCTTAGGCATGGCTGTTCCAACCCCGGCTGCAACCACGACCCCCTTCAGGCACCTGACTAAACACCTGGGGGTAAAGGCCTATCCCCATCCCAACATGACCATCGAGGCCTGCAGTAAGGCCATAGCTAGTGTGGTCGGCCCACTGGCCATCGTCGCTGCAGCCAGGATGTATGGGAAGGCCGTCTTTTACCTGAAGACCGAGCAGGCGGTCCACCTGGCCGTGGAGAGTGGGCTCACTGTGGGCGGGATACATTTGCACGTCGACCCTTTGGAGGTTATGGTCCAGAGGGTCGTGATCTCCAACGTCCCGCCCTTCATTGCCAGCGAGCTCCTTCTCCCCCACCTCACCACCCTGGGGAAGATCCGGTCAGGTGTCCAACCACTCCTGCTCGGTCTTAAGGACCTCGCCCTCCAACACATATACTCCTTCCGATGCCAGGTGTTCATTTGCCTGGCCCGGGAGGAGGTCACTGAGAGCTCTTTCACCCTCCTCCACGAGGGCACGGCCTACCGCGCATTCTGGTTGGCGTGCGGTGCCACCTGTGCCACGAGGTGGGGCACATTAGAAAAAACTGCCCCACCCAGAAGGCTGGCCAGGCTGCCGCCGCTCCCCCTCCCCTGAAGTCAATAGCACAAGCCCCGGCACCGGGGACTAAGCTGGAGGCTTCCAACCCTTCAGCCTCTGGCGGGGAGGGGGGTGAATGTCCGGTCGGCCAGAAGGCACTCAGGAAGATGCGACGCAACACGACGTGTCAGGCCTGCCCATGGGGAGACCACCCTATCCCATTCTCAGACACCTAGCCCACGACCTGCCCTGCCTGGGCACGACAATGCCCTGCGGCCGTGCGAGCGTCGCCCCGGCACGGGAACGCTGACCCCCAAACCCGTACCTGATCTCCTGACCCCACATCCACCCCGATACAGAAACCCCTGGGGCTTCAACGCCTGCCCCTGGCACTGCAACACCTGGCCCGGGGGCGCCTGAGCCAGAGCCCTACCCTACCCTGGCACTAACCTGGGGGGAACCACCGCTGCCCCACCTCCTGTAGCGACCGTGTCTCTGGGCCCCGGAGAGGGAACTGGGCCCCTGCCCCACCCACCATCACCTGATAAATCAGGGGTGAGGCAGGAAGCGACAGGGCTGACCCTCCCCAACCTGGCCACACCCCCAGTCTTCCCGCAGCCAATTGTAGTCCGGGAAAGGCGGAGGGGGTGGGGGGACCTTGGGCCCCATGACCACCAAGGCAGGCGGGGAGGGGAAGGCCCATTAATTCCCCCCTGTCTCTCTGGGGAAGAGGCGCTGGCCCTCGGAGGGGAGAGACACTCCAGCAGCTCGCCGGCGGCGCTGACCCTCTCCGGGGGGAAGACCCTACGGTGCCTCTTGACTGTCCCGCACCGCAGCCTGACCTACCCAAACCCCCAGGGGCTACAGCAGGGCCTCCTGCTGCCTCAACTCCTCCGGCCCCTGGGGAGGACTTTAATAACCGCACAGGCCGTGGTGCGTGCGACAACAGAGGACCCTCTGCTGGGTCGTGGAGGGGAGGAAGGTGTTATCCTCGCTCCTTCCTCCCAGACTGTTTTTCCGGGAGCCTTGGCCCTGGGGGAAGACCTTTTCCCCGAGGAGCCGGGCGTCCCAGTGTCGGGAGAGGAGCAGAGCCCCGAGCCTCTGCCGCCCGACGGCCCGAACTCGGGGCATTCCGGGAAAGGGTGCGCCGAGGAAAGTACCGCCGGGGACCCTGGGGGTGGGGTCGCCGGGGGTTTGAGGCCAGTTAGTGCTGCCGAAGCAGCCCCCATCCTCTTGGTGGGGGAGGGGTCGGTGAGCGAGGACGACCTCCCGGAGGAGGGGTCGGGATCGGTGGCGGACACCGGGAATAACGCGGACTCTGTCTGCAGCGACATTTCCGAGTCCCAGGTGCCCCCCCACTGATCTCCCCCTCGAGGAACTCCGGGAATTTGTCGAGGAAACTCTGAGTCGCCGGGATAGAGCCCAACTGGCGCTCGACCGCTGGAGCTCATTCGATACAGTTTACTGGTCGGCCCACGCTGCGCGCCAGGCGCCTGGGTTGACGTGAATGAGTGAAAGTGAGTCAGGAACTACCTGGGGGCACTCCTGGTGAGGGCGAGGGACTTCTGTGCCCCTCCCCCATCCTCCCAGTAAATGTATATATCGTTTTTTAACTGTACTGGTGGTGGTTGCACAATGCTTCCGACATGGAGACAACTATAGCCAGCCTCAACATTCAACGGCAGCAGGGAGTCACAGCGTGGATTCCAGACCCTCTCGGTCCTTCGGACGGGAGGTATGCGGTGTGCTTCTTGCAAGAAACCACACTACCCCGGGAGATGAAGCCACCTGGCTCCTGGAGTGGCGAGGGGGGGGTCTACATGAGTCACCTCACCCGTAGATCTGGTGGGGTGGCTAACTTGTTGGCCCCGCATTTTCAGCCGGGGATCTTGGGGGTCAGGGAGCCCGTGCCATGCCGTTTGCTTCACCTGACGGTTTGGCTGGGGGGGGCGTGGTGCTTCACTTGGTGAATGTCTACGCTCCCCTGGCCGGGCCGAGGCAAGCGAGCTACTTCGAAGAAGTGTCCGCTCATCTCGCCTCCATCGACGAGAACCAGTGCATCGTCCTCGGGGGAGATTTTAACTGCATCCTCGAGGGCATGGACCACGGCGGTGCCCGCACCGGTTGGGTGTCGGGGAGGAGGTTGGGGGACTTGGTCAAGTCCTTCGACCTGGTGGACGTCTGGCGGAATCTCCATCCCGACTCCATCGCCTTCACCTTCGTGAGGCCTGGGGTCGGAGCGTCCAGAATCAACCACCTGTACGTTTCGCGGACGCACGCCTCCTGTTTTCTGAGGTCTTCCATGTGGTAGGTGTTGTGCTCGGACCATCACCTGGTGTGGGTAGAACTCTTTCTGTTCGGTGCCAGGCTCGGCTCCGCGTACTGGCACTTTAACAACCTGCTGCTGCAGGACGAGCGGTTCCGGGACTCGTTTCGTCGTTTCTGGGCCGGCTGGAGAAGGAAGCGGGGAAGCTTCCCCTCCCTGAGGCTATGGTGGGACGTGGGCAAGGCTCACATCTGCGTCTTCTGTCATGAGTACGTGAGGGGGTCAACGAAGAGGCGGAACTCCAGGATCGGGGAGTTGGAGAGGGAGATGCTCGACCTGGAGTCACGCCTCGGTCAGCCCGACGCGGACCCGGCCCTGCGCGGGGCGTACGAAGAGAAAAAGGCCACGCTCCGGGACATGCAGCTCGTCGGGGCTCGGGGCGCATACGTGAGGTCGCGGATGCAGCTCCTCCAGGACCTGGACCGCGGCTCCCCCTTCTACTCGCTGGAAAAAAGGCGGGGCACCCGTCAGCAGCTCCTTGTGCTGCTGGCCGACGACGGGTCCCTCGTCTCGGATCCGGAGGGCATCAGGGCCCACGTCCGAAACTATTACACGGCTCTGTTCTCTCCGGATCCGTCCAGCAAGGATGCTCGCAGAGTTCTGTGGGAGGACCTGCCGCAGCTCGGCCTGGAGGACGCCAGAAGGCTCGATGCTCCCATCACTTTAGACGATCTGACCGGCGCCCTTGACCGGCTCTCGAGGGGCAAAACCCCGGGGCTGGACGGGCTGACTGTGGAGTTCTTCAGGGCGTTCTGGGACGTCCTGGGGAGCGACTACGCACAGGTCCTGGGGGAATGTCTAAATGCCAGAGAGCTGCCCCTTTCTTGGTGCAGGGCGGTCATCATCCTGCTGCCAAAGAAGGGGGACCTTCGTTCCTTGAACTGGCTTCCGGTCTCCCTCCTCAGCACGGATTACAAAATCTTCACCAGGGTGTTGTCTCCTCACCTGGCCTCCGTGCTGGCCCACATGATTCACCCGGACCAGTCCTACAAGGTCCTGGGCCGGAGGATACACGACAACATCCACCTGGTCCGGGACCTGATCCATTTCTGTCGACGGGCTGGTCTGCCGAGCGCCTTCCTGTCTCTCGACCAGGAGAAGGCATTCGACAGGATCGATCACGAGTACCTGCTCGGGACTCTGCGGGCATTCGGGTTCGGGACGCAGTTCGTCGCCCGGATCCGACTTTTGTACTCCACCGCAGAGCATCTGGTTAAAGTTAACGGGTCCCTGACGGCGCCCCTTCGCTTCAGGAGAGGAGTGCGTCAAGGCTGCCCCCTGTCCGGCCAGCTGTATTCCCTGTGTGTGGAGCCTTTCCTGCGCCTCTTGCGGAGGAGGTTGTTGGAGCTGGTTCAGCGCGGCGCCGGCACAGGGATGGTCCTCTCGGCCTACGCCGACGACGTGCTCCTCACTTTCACCGACCCGGCTGACCTGGGGAGGATGCGCGAGTGCCAGGCCGTGTACTTGGCAGCGTCTTCTGCCAGGATCAACTGGGCCAAATGTTCCGGACTACTGGTCGGCCCGTGGCGGGTGGACTCTCTGCCGGAGGAGTTACGGGGGTTCAGCTGGAGTACCACCCATCTCCTCTACCTGGGGGTCTACCTCAGCCCGGCTGAGAAATCCTGGCCGGCCAACTGGCAGGAGCTGGAGGCCAAAGTCTCGGCTCGCCTAGGCCGCTGGACAGGACTGCTCCGAGTGCTATCTTACAGGAGTCGAGTGCTGGTCATAAACCAGCTGGTGGCCGCCATGCTGTGGTACCGGCCGGTCACTTTGGTCCCTCCTCTTGGCTTTGTCGCTGGCATCCAGAGAACGTTGGTCGATTTCTTCTGGGACAAAAAGATGCACTGGGTCGCCGCGCAGGCTCTGAGTCTCCCTATTGAGGAGGGCGGTCAGTCGCTGGTGTGCGCCCGCACCCAGGTCGCGACGTTCCGCCTTCAGACCTTGCGGCGATACCTTTACGTCGAGCCTCCTCCTAGATGGTGCGCCCTGGCGACGTATTTTTTCCGCCAGGTGCGTAACCACAACTACGACACGCACCTCCTGTTCGTCGACCGTGACGGTTTGCAGGTCGCCCACAAGACGCTGCCTGTCTTTTACCAGGACCTGATCACTGTCTGGAACATGGTCGAATCGCGTCGCGCCTACCCTCCGGCTGGAGTAGCGGCTGTCGTCAGGGAGCCGTTGCTCAGGAATCCGCACCTCCGTACTCGCGGGTCCGAGTGGCTGTCGGAGGAGAGGGCCGCGGCGGCGAGGGTGACCAGGGTCGGGGACGTGCTGGGTGCCGGGGGCCTGGGCTGGACGCTGCCGCAGGACATAGCAGGCAGGGCGGCGGTAGACGTCCAGTACGTGGCCACCGCCATCCGACGCCTCAAAACGGCGGTGCTCGGACCCGACGTAGTACACCAGTTGGAGGACGCTCAGGTGTGCGGTGGGATCCCGACCGAGCTCACCCCAGCCCGGACGGAATTTCACATTGGCCCCAAGGTCCCGTACTTCCCGCGGGAGCCTGTGCCCCACAACCTGAGCCGCCTCCGAAATTTTAACTTTGTTTCGTTTAGGGAGGTGAACAGGAGAGCCCTGTACAGACTGCTGCTGCACACCGTCCACCTCTTCTCCCTCATCCACCGTCCGGACACGCCTTGGCGTGCCCATTTGCCACCGGGCGGTGGGGATCCCCAGTGGAGGGCTCTCTACGCGGGAGTCCTCCCCCTTTCTCTCGGGGATCTGGGGTGGAGGGTGCTGCACGCAGCAGTCCCCTGCAACCGCAGATTGCGGTGGTTCACGGACTCCCAGCCCAACTGCTTGTTCTGTGGCGCTGTGGAGCCCGTGG
>NC_057715.1:52808748-52838065 GCF_004010195.1 Chiloscyllium plagiosum
CACTCGGTACGGAGGAGGGAGGGCAGGTCTGAAGACCTCCTCGTGGGTCTGCTCCTGGGCCTGGCCAAACTGGCCATCAACAGGTCGAGGCAGCGGGCCGTGGAGGGGGTCGTTAGGGCCAACTGCCTGCCCCTCTTCCGCGGTTACTTTAGAGCCCGGGTGTCTTTGGAGTAGGGGCACGCGGTGTCCACTAACACCCTGGAGTTGTTCAGGGAGAGGTGGGCGCCGCAGGGAGTGGAGTGCATTATTTCCCCCTCCAACTCTATTTTGATTTAATCCCTGCCCTCCCCTTCACTGTTTAATCACACAGCATTGCCTTTTGATGTGAATGGCACTGCTTGTCACTGGAGTTAACTGCACCTGTACTATGTACTGTGTTCCTGTGAGTGGGCCTGGTTTTCCAAGTCTGGGCTAGGACCACCTGTTGGGTGTGCATTTGCTGCCTTCAGGAGTGGACTCTGCCCTTGGTTGCAAACTCTGTTTTTAGCAACGGACTCTGCAGTTTGGAGCGGACTCTAATTCTGACATTGCACGTTGTATACTGGAGCGGAATCCTCCTGGAAATGGATTCCATATCTTGAAGACTGTATAGATTTGGACTGTGTACCAGAAAGGACTTTTTTGGTAACTAACTGTATTGTGGTGTTTCCTGGATCTATCACCCGCACTGTCTTACGTGTCCCTGGGTCTGGCAGGCCTTGCTGTGAGCTGGGAGGCTCATGGGTCGTCCTGAAAGCTGTCACCCCGAGAGCCGGAGGGTGGGTAGGCCATCCTGTGAACTTGAAGGTTGGTAGGCTGTCCTGAAAGCTGGTGGGTGGGTAGGCCACCCTATTGCCAGTTGACCCGAGAGCCAGATGGTGGGTAAGCCGTTCTGAGCACTGTCGTCCTGAGAAGGGGTAATCGGGACGGGCTGTCCTAGAGGTGGTCGAAAGGTGTGTCAGACCAGCCGAGAGCCAGAAGGCGTGTATGGGCAGGCTGAGATCTGGAAGGCTTGTGGGCTACCCTGCACGCTGTTGTCCCAGGGAAGGGGATGGGCTGTTCTAGAGGTGGTCAGATGGTGTGCCAGGATAGCCCACTGGCTGGATGGTGCATCAGGGTGAGTGAGCTCAATGGTACATAGGGGCAGACTGAGAGCTAGAAGGCAGGTAGGCTGTCCTGACTGCTGTCACCCTGGGCAGGTACCAGGGCAGGCTCTCCTAGAGGTGGTTGAAAGCTGTCAGGTCAGACTGAACTGGAAGGGCATGGGGTGGACAGAGCCAGAAGGTGTAGAGGCAAGCTGCCTTAGAGTGATCAGAAGGTGGGAGGGATAGGGGCTTGCTCGGTCTGTATTGTCTGCACTTTTTCATGTAACTGGATTGTCCATTTATGTACAAATGTCATTCTTGCTGTCTTGTAATGTTTGAAACTGGGATTTGTCCTCCTCTCTCTCTAAACTGGTTGGTAGGGTATGGGGCCTGCCTTTGCTGCTCCTCTCCCCTTGTAAAATTGCTGTTGTATACAGCTGTAAATGTTAACTGTTTTGTAATATTCTTAATAAAATAATAAACAAATTCAGTGTCAAGGACTCTTCATGAGTACAACAAAGAAAGAAAGTCCATATACATTGCCCTTACTAGGCTTTCCTTCACTGAGAGCTGGCTCTGAGGGAGCTGGATCAGTGTGCAAGAACTCTCCTCCTTGAAGGTGTCAGAGGGAAAGGGGACTGTCTGGGGGGAGGGGAGGGTTGCTGCTGACCTGGAGCCCACTCCCACTGCTGGTCCCTAGGACCCTGCCCCAGATGCTTGGGGCCTGCCTCACATCTGCAGCCTGGGACCTGCCTTGGGGACCCTCTCCCACGGGCCTGCCCCCACCACCGCCTGCTAGAGGCCTACCTGGGACTTGCTTTGGGACCCTCCCAAGACCTCCACTGCCGCAACCGGAGGCCTGCCTGCTGCTGCCACTGCCTGAGGCCTCACCACCTAACAACACAGCTGGTTCCTGGGGCCTACCAACATTCAGCAGCACAGTATGGCAAGCCCAAAAACAGCAGGGCCCAGCCACACCTACGCTGGGGTAGCCACTGTCTTAGGGGTGGCTGTTCCAACCCCAGCTGCAACCCCGACCCCCTTCAGCCATCTGACTAAACATCTGGGGGTCAAGGCCTATCACCAGCCCAACATGACCATCGAGGCCCGCAGTAAGGCTAGTGTGGTCAGCCCACTGGCCATCGTCACTGTGGCTAGGATGTACGGGAAGGCAGTCTTTTTTCTTGAGACCGAGCAGGAAGTCCACCTGGCCGTGGAGAAGGGGCTCACTGTGGGTGGGACACATCTGCCTGTCGACCCTTTGGAAGTTACGGCCCAGAGGGTCGTGATCTCCAACGTCCCACCCTTCATTGCCAGTGAGCTCCTTCTTTCCCACCTCCCCACCTTGGGAGATCCTGTCGGGTGTCCAACCGCTCCTGCTCTGTCTCGAGGACCCTGCCTATCTGCGCATATACTCCTTCTGACGCCAGGTGTTCCTTTGCCTGGCCCGAGAGGGGGACAGAGGGCTCGTTTATCCTCCATGAGGGTGCAGCCTACTGCGTCTTCTGGAGGGTGTGGTGCTACCTGTGCCACAAGGTGGGGCACATAAGAAACTGCCCCACCCAGAAGGCTGCCAACCCATCACCAACGGCAGAGGGTGGCGCCACCGCACCCACACTCTCTCCCCTGATGTCAACACCACAAGCCCTGCCAGCGGGGGCTAAGCCAGAGGCTTCCAATGCCTCAGTCTCTGGCAGGGAAGGGTGTGAGCGGCCAGCTGGAAGGCACTCAAGAAGACGCAACGCGCCAGCCTGCCCACGGGGAGACCATCCTGTCACCTTTCCCCTACAACTAGCCCATGACTTGCTCTGCCCCAGCATGACAATGCCCCTGCTGCCATGCCAGCGTTGCCCTGGCACAGGAACCCTGACCCCCAAACCCATACCTGATCCCAGCCCTGCTGCACCCACTGACCCCACACCCAACCCCTGCCCTGTTACAGAAACCCCCTGGGGCTTCAACACCTGGCCTGGGGGTTCCTGAGCCCCGCCCTACCTAGTCACACCCTGGCACTAACCTGTGGGAAACCACCGCTGCCTCACCCGCAGCAGCTGTCTCTGGGCCCCTGCCACACCCACCATCAGCTGATAAACCAGGGCAGGGCAGGAAGTGACATGGCTGGCCCTCCCCACCCTGACCACACCCCCTGCCTTCCCCCAGCTAATAGTATTCCAGGAAAGGCTGGGGGGGACCTTGGGCCCCATGACCACCAAGGTGGGTGGGGAGGGGAAGGCTCATAAATTGCCCGCGTCTCTCTGGGGAAGAGGCGCCGGCCCTTGGAGGGGTGAGACATCCCAGCAGTGCACTAGCGGCGCTGCCCCTCTCCAGGGGCTGAGTCTACAGTGTCTCCTGCATGTCCTGCATCGCGGCTTGACCTGCCCAAACCCCCAGGGGCTACAGCAGGACCTTCTGCCGTAATTCCACCAGCCTCTGGGGATGACTAAAAACCACACGGGCCATGGTGTGAGCGACAACAGTGAACTGTCCATTGGGTCGTGAAGCGGTGGAGGGGAGGAAGGTGTTATCCTTGCTCCTCCCTCCCAGACTGTTTTTCCGGTGGCCTTGGCCCTTGGGGAGGACCTTTTCCCCGAGGAGCATTTGCACTCCCTTTTTGATTTTCTTAAAAACGTCCTTTGCTTTTGGTTGCACTTCAGTCCCACACTCCTGATCTTCAGGCACCCGGTACGGAGGAGGGAGGGCAGGTCTGAAGACCTCCTCGTGGGTCTGCTCCTGGGCCTGGCCAAATTGGCCATAAACAGGTTGAGGCAGCGGGCCGTGGAGGGGGTCGTTATGGCCGACTGCCTGCCCCTCTTCCGCGGTTACGTTAGAGCCTGGGTGTCCTTGGAGAAGGAGCACGCGGTGTCGACCAACACCCTGGAGTTGTTCAGGGAGAGGTGGGCGCTGCAGGGAGTGGAGTGTATTATTTCCCCCTCCAATTCTATTTTGATTTAATCCCTGCCCTCCCCTTCACTGTTTGATGACACAGCATTCCCCTTTGATGTGAAGGGCAGTGCTTGTCACTGTTTTCTTTTCTTCCTGGTGGTGGAAATTGAATAAAGATTTGTGACTTTCACTGGGTCCCAACCTGCACACACATGGGAAGAAATAAGAGAAAAGAAACAGGAGTGTCAGAGGTCAAAAAAAGTTTTTAAAAAATGAACGGAAGTGTCAAACAGGAGTGTCACACCTTGCTCACTGAGAGCTGGCTCTGAGGAAGCTGGACCAGTGTCAAGTATAAATAAAGGGTAACCTGGTGACAGGGCTAGAAAAATAAACAGGACTGTCATAGTTTCAGTTCACTCTGATAATGCCAGATCAGTGTCAAGTGTAAATAAAAGGTGACTTGGTGACAGGATATTGGCCTCTGTGGAGTTTTTTCAACTACTACCTTCTCAAGGGCAAGTAGAGACGGCTGATAAACGCTACCCAGCCAGTTTTTACAGACATCCTATGAATGAAGAAAAATTAGTTCATTTGAGTGACCGCTTCTAACATAAATTGAACTATTTTGCAACATAAATTTAGAATGACGCTTCTTTAAATTGCCTATTTTTATAATAATTTTCTCTTTTCCTCCAACCCTGTCAGTTATGCTCCCAACTGATCATTAACTCTTATTCGCGCTAAATGCTGATTCATTAAAATGCAGGATTAAAATTGAATCCTCATCCTTCATTAACAGCTTACACACCCAGTTTGTAACTAATGTTTCAAACTTGTTTTTCAAATTTTTCAAACTTTTTAATCACATAGGCATCTTATATAACCACATATATGTTCTTACCCATTAGTCTGAAGAAGTAATAATTGAATTTTTTTTCCCACTCTAATTACCTGTTAGCTCTAAAAAGATGTGACTGAAATACTTGATTTGCTTTTAGATCAATGTAACCTTCTAATCCTTCATTCAGTTCTAATTCAAGGGGGACCTAGATCATATACAAGATGGAATTCTGTTACATGCATATTGTGGCATCCTCAGGGAAAGTAACTCCTTCTGAATTAAAGCATGTCACGTGAGTGGAATTTTAACCTGGAACAGTGCATAAGTTTAAGCACATGTAGGAAATTAAAGTTGATGGAATGTCAACGTGATCAGAAGTCAACTCCAATTTAACTTAGGCGCATTCAGCTGAGTGTTTGTAACCCTCTCTGGAGACAGAGGTAAGTGGTTTGAATACTTAAGTCATTGATTTGCAGCAACATTCAAACCGACATTTATTCTAAACCACAAATGTAAGGAGTTTCTAGAGTTTCTGAAATTTGAAATGTATACCAAGCTGAGAATGGTAATTTATGGGGTTCAAAGTCAAATGCAGCAATAAACCTATTACTCACAACTGTTTTCTTACCAACATTGAGATATGGCTTACCTAGAATATTTGTGGGAAGTTATTAAGACTCAATCAGAATGCCTCCGGTTGAATTCAAAGGAAAGATGGTGATCCTCACGCATTTCTAGCTGCTCATGTAGGTGACAAAAATGCTAGCAATTCTATTATAACTGTCTATCTTGGCATTTTCTCATTGACAAAGATTTTAGGAACGTTATTCTCATTAGTTGCAGGTCAGCTGATGGAAAATACAGACTATCTGTATCTAGCAGCTTGCCAATTGCAGTGGAAATGTAGTTACTGCTGATGTCAACTGGATCCATCCTTCTTTTCCTTTCCTCTTTCATATTGATTCTTTGTTCAGATTCATGGTGTCTGAAGCACTTTGACATAGCAGCTCCAGGATTGCGATTTATGGTCTGCACTTCCCACTGGCAGAAGCTGATATAGCAAATAAAGAGGGACATCTACATGGAGTACAGTACTTTACATCTTATAAAACCATATATAATAATGGGTCACAATAGATGTGTTCTAGTTAGGAGTTTGTATTTCCTTCTCTATAATAGTTTGGCACATTAAATTATGCTCATTGGCTGCAACAAGCCAATTAGTTGGTGGTGAGATGAGCACTTGTATAGGCAGCCTTTTTTTACATCGAACTCCAATTGTGAAACAAGCATTGCTGTCTTTCAATAAGAAGCTGCTTGGTCACTTGGGTGATGTTGTCTTTATGTCATCATCAAAATCATCATTATAGTCAGTTACCCACTGGCTGCAGGATTGGAACTGCGGCTCTTAGCATCACGATTAGGGAGAGGTACTAAATTGCGTGAGGGTTAGTGTGAGAGGCAATTGTGAATGGATATACAGTGATTTGAGGGAGTGCATAGAAAGAAGATGTTACACTTTGATGAATCAAGAAACAGTGAACATTTAACAAGGCAGAATGAGGGAATAGTTTTGATGTGCACAATATACGTGAATGTGCTACTCTATCATCTTTCTTGCCATGTTTCAGCAATTAAAGTGATTCCTGCACTGAATCCATGGACGTATTCTAATTTGATGTAGAATATAGAACATAGAAAAGTACAGCACAGAATAGGACCTTCGGCCCATCATGTGGTATTGAGGATTATTCCTAATCTAAAATAAAAATAATCTAACCTACGCACCATGTGCATGTCCAGCAGTCTCCAGCAAATTGTTGCAATCATGCCAAATGTTCTTCTGCATTTCCTACCATGCTCTCACTTCAAACTCAAGTCTAAATCATTATCAAAGAGGGAGTTGCAATGTTCAATTCCTTCAGACATACACACTTTCATTAAAAGACACAGCAAAATGCAAACATTGGAGTGCAAATAGCTGTAGATATTTTTGGATCAATCAATACAGAGATGTTATGTGGAACAAGTGGGAATATTATGAGTAAACAATGCCACTATTAAGTGATGGTTACTATGAAGTATTTTCATTATTAAGTAATGCTTGAAATACAACTTAAAGGCATTTGCAAATTCTTCCTATCTGTAGTCATTCAACAGTTTTTATGGCTGCCCATTAAGATTAAGTGCGAAGTGAGAGTGCTGAAAGGAAATAATAGTTGAGTAATGCAGTAAGATCACATCTGGATTGTTGATAAAAGACGTTCTTCTCATCAACAATCTTTATTCATTATATAAATCAGGTACAGTAAATAGTAAGGCAGGAGACCTTTGGAACAACACACACTTTGTTCCCAGTTCCATATGACCTGACGTCATCATGATGTAGCAATTGATTTATATGTTCCTTGTCTATTATTAGAATAAAGATATAGTGAATGTTTTATTCCATGTCTTTGCCGTAAGTTTTTATGCCTTTTTACAATTAATGCAAGTTATTCATCTTCCAATATCTTTCACTGTCAAAGTCTCTCGGCTTCAGAGGGACAATCACAGAGTGATTTCATCAATCTCCCCAAACAGCAACAGAGTTCCTTTTGAGGTTGTGGAGCACCTGTGTATTCTAAACATTTTCTCTGAGGGTCTTCATCCTCTATCTGTGTCATTAGCAGCTGTCTTGTCACAGCTTCCTCTTAAGGATTAGGATGTGCAAAGTATCTAGCTATTCGCTTCCATTTCAGTGAAATCAAGGCAATACTGTTTCTACAGACCATGCCATTTGACATTTGTACAAGATATGTTCTCAGTTGTTGCTGCCTTGTAATCGCAATGCTCTGTCACAACTAGTTCCTGAGCCATAGCTGTGCTCCCTTTCCAAGTGAGAAAGTTATCAGTCTTGTGACTTTGATTGGGTGTGCTACAGCATTCTTTTTTCTGTTGCGTTTACGAATGGTCCAATGCTTTGAAGGTTAGGGTTAGTGGAATAGACAGAGTAGTTTAGTTCACACTTGAACAAGATGGCATCGAAGCATCCTGACTGTTTGCAAGCTCTCTACAACAGATTTTATTCTTATACATCTTACAGTTGTTCTGCACTTTTAAAACTCTCTCTTTGTGAACTTTCTCTGCAGCTGTAGCATTGTATTACTCTCTTTGGTCTATTATCTTAATGCACTTTGTATGGTATGCCAGTACTGCACACAAAGCAAAACCTTTCACTATACCCAGGTACTGTGACAATAATAAATCAATGAAAGTCAATCAAGAACCAAAAGTTGGAAAGAGGCAAAGCCATTCCATAATGGTGTGCAGTGGTAGTTCAATTGACCCAAAGAAATAACTTCTTTTATGTTTCTTCAGAAAGATTTCTATGGTATATAGTAACTTCTTTGCTTTGCCATTGGCTTGAGGGTACCTCGGTAAATTTGTAGCATAGACAAATCCAGATGAGGTTGCAAAAGACTGGAAAAGTTCATTGGCAAATTATAGCCAAATACCACTGAATCCAGAATTCCATGTCCAGAAATTGTAGTCTTCAAGGAAATTATACTAGTTTCTGAGGTGAGTCAAGTGAGCCTCTGAGCATTAATCCATGGAGAATAATAGTTGAACAGGATGTGAAAGATTTTCCCTTCAAATTGAAAGAAATCATTGCCAAGTCATTCCAATAATTTGGCTGGAAAGGAGAAGGACAGAAGAGGTTCTTCTCTCCTCCAGTCAGTAAGTGACACAATTGGCAATGTTGGAGACAATGTCCTCAAGGCTACTGATATCAGAATACCTGGCCACCAAATGGATTGCGGTACCCTGGCATGAGACTTAAAATATCCAGAAACCCAGATGGATGTTCAGACAGGGAAATCATGGTTCCCCAAACTGTAACGTCATAAACCAGGACATCATCAGTTATACTGATGTGACAACGTTGTTCAAAGCACTGCTGAAGAACAGTGTTAATAAAGACAGTTTGGCCAGTCATCAGGGCCAACCATGCCAGTATGCACACAGGAACAAGGGAGCAGCAAAGGAAAGAAATCTACAACAAGTCTGTAAAACCATAACATGTAGGAGCAGAAGTAGACCATTCAGCCCATTGAATTTTCTCTGCCATTCAATGCGATCATGGTTTACCTGAAAATCCTCAACTCTTTTCCTGTCTTTTCCCCATAACCTTGATTCCCTTACTGATTACAAATCTGTCTCAGCCTTGAATATACTTAATAACCCAGACTTGACGGCTTTTCAGGGTCAAGGTTTCCACAGAGTCAATACCCTCAGAGAAGCAAATTCTCTTTTCTTGAATAGGTGACCCTTTATTCTGAGATTATGCCTTCTAGTCCTAGAATCTCAAGCAAGGGAAAATAACCCAATTGTTTCATCCCCTTAGAATCATTGTGAGGTTTTTCTTAATTGCTCAGCAATTCTGGTGAATGTTCATTTCCCTCTTCTGAAATATAAAGCTCCAATAGAAATAGGTTTTGGCATTAAAATCATCTAGCCCTCATGTTATTAACTGAGTGGGAATTTCATACTGCTCCTGGACCCTGCTGCTAGGTTTATTACCTGACTTCAAATCAGGACTGTTATACTTCTTCAATATTAAAGTATAGTATTGTCAAATCAGTAAACACTAGCTAAAGGGCATCATGTTCCATCAATCTGAGTGTGTTCCCAGCACTAACAATTGAACAATTCAGTTCAGTCTGCCACATTTATTGGTTGGCCTGTGCCAAGCTGTTCGGGTTGACTTCTGTACTCAGTTTTACCAGATCAATAAAACTACAAACACAGGCAATGCACAGCATCTCAAGTAACTGTTTGCTATCTGTAAATGAATTATTGGATCAAACAGCAGGCAGCGAGGAATAAGGTAAAGTCCAAATTGGATTCAACTACTGATGCATTCACATCAAGTAGCTCTATTCCTTTGACTGTAAATGCGAGAATAAATTGTTGCAGCAGGTAGGCAAATATCACTTTCAGGATTTAAAATATTTTCAAGTTGACATTCCAGGAAGTCTGCTGTCTTGAACCTCAAAGGAATGTTATGTGAGACTAAAACACATTTAAGCTGAAAATGTGTTGCTGGAAAAGCGCTGCAGGTCAGGCAGCATCCAGGGAACAGGAGAATCGACGTTTCGGGCATAAGCCTGAAGAAGGGCTTATGCCCGAAATGTCAATTCTCCTGTTCCCTGGATGCTGCCTGACCTGCTGCGCTTTTCCAGCAACACATTTTCAGCTCTGATCTCCAGCATCTGCAGACCTCACTTTCTCCCTAAAACACATTTAAAGCTGGTGTCATTCTGTTTTGTTAGCCTATGATAAATGATGAAGTAAAATTCTGATTTTCAGATTTGAAGACTTAATGGCAATACTATAAAGAATTCAGACTTGTTCCAGTATTAATTATTCCATCAATGTTTGCACCTGCAGGCTATTTGGTGGGGTGAAGGGCAGGTATTCACGTGAAGCTTTTGTTTAGAATGCAAATTACAAATGACAAACCTCTCTGGTAAGATTTCCTGATATTGACTCAAAATCTATTCTCAAGACCTTTTCTTTTCAATGCTCCTCAGAGCAGGAAAATCACATTAGGAATACTCAAATACTAGATGAATAGCGAACAACAATGCATAAATATGCCTTGGGGAGTCCTGCACAATTGAAAGAAATATGCAATGCATGTGCAGAAACTGACAAAAATGGAACTCACTATAACTTATTACACTGTTTTAATTTTAAAATTTTTTTGTGACCAAGATTATATTTTCATCTCTTTCTTAAAATCAGCACATTACAAGCTTCTCCTCACAACCCACTATTCAGTTCCATCATTTTTCAACACTGCAACATTACTAACTTATTTTCCTTGCTTACGTCCTTCCACCTAGACATCTTCCTCCTATCCTTGTAGCTGCTCCTACCACAATATCTTCTATCATGAAATATCTGGTGCCATCCTCACACCTTCACTGTAGCTTATCTATATTCACGTTACGATGTCTGTAAACCAATCATGCTTAGATTAACTCCTATTTTCTGCCACCCTCCACTTCACCTTTTACGCAAAGATCTCCTTAATGTTTCAGCTCTAATAAAATGGACAAAGTTCTGACATTTTCTTTTCTGGATGTTATTTTTAAGAGTTCTTTTCACTCTTGCAATTTCAAGCAGTTCTTCATCTGTTTTATAGCCTGTACGTGGAATTTTAAACACAAGTCTTCGCATTCACGTTTCAAAGGCTTCTCTTTTCTTTCACGGAGTTCTACCTATTGTCTAGGTTTATGGGATAAACGCAGAAATGGATGGAATATTGTGTTTTACAAGTTTTTTTATTCATTTGTGGGACATGGGCATTTATTGTCCATCCCTAGTTGCCCTTGAGAAGGTGGTTTGGAACTGTCTTCTTGAACCACTGTAGTCCACCTGCTGTGGATTAACCCACAATGCCATTAGGGAAGGAATTCCAGGATTTTTACCCAGCAACAGTGAAGGAATGCTGATATGTATCCAAGTCAGGACAGTGAGTGGCTTGGAGGGGAAATTGAAGTTCGTGGTGTTCCTATATATCTGCTGCTGTTGTCCTTCTAGATGGAAGTGGTTGTGAGTTTGAAAGCTACTCTCTGAGGATCTTTGGTGAATTTCTGCAGTGCTTCTTGTAGATAGTACACACTGCTGCTACTGAGCATTGGTGGTAGAGGAAGTGGATGCTTGTGGATGTTGTGCCAGTCAAGTGAACTTCTTTGTCCTAGATGGTTTCAAGCTTCTTGAGTATTGTTGGGGCTGCAATCATCCAGAAAACTGATGAAGAGTCCATCACCCTCCTGATTTGTGCCTTGTAGATGGTGGAAAGGTTTTGAGGAGTCAGAAGGTGAGTTATTCGCCGCAGTATTCCTAGTTTCTGACCTGTTCTTATGCACACTGTGTTTATGTGGTGAGTCCAGTTGAGTGTTTGGTCAATGATACCCTCCAGGATTTAGATAGTGGGAGAATCAGTGATGGTAACACCATTGAATGCCAAGGAGTGGTGGTCAGATTGTCTCTTACTCGTTATGGTCATAGTTGAAACTTTATTGCTGGAACAGCACAGCAGGTCAGGCAGCATCCAGGGAACAGGAGATTCGACGTTTCGGGCACAGGCCCCTCTTCAGGAATGAGCAGAGAGTGTTCAGCAGGAGAAGATAAAAGGTAGGGAGGAGGGACTTGGAGGAGGGGCGTTGGAAATGTGATAGGTGGAAAGAGGACAAGGTGAGGGTGATAGGTCGGAGTAGGATGGAGGCGGAGAGGACAAGAAGAAGACTGCAGGTCAGGAAGGCGGCCCGCCGCATCTGCTCCCAGGAGGACCAGTTCAAAATACGTACAACACAGATGGCCTCCTTCTTCAAGGACCGCAATTTCCCCCCCGACGTGGTCGACGGTGCCCCCCACCGCATCTCCTCCACTCCCCGCTCCTCCGCCCTTGAGCCCCGCCCCTCCAACCGCCACCAGGACAGAACCCCACTGGTCCTCACCTACCACCCCACCAATCTCCATGTACAGCGCATCACCCGCCGTCACTTCCGCCACCTCCAAACAGACCCAGCACCAAGGATATATTTCCCTCCCCTCCCCTATCAGCTGTCCGTAGAGACCACTCCCTCCGCGACTCCCTTGTCAGATCCACACCCCCCACCGACCCAACCACCACTCCCGGCACCTTCCCTTGCAACCGCAGGAGGTGCAACACTTGCGCCCACACCTCCCCCCTCACTTCTCTCCAAGGCCCCAAAGGAAACTTCCATATCCGCCACAGATTCACCTGCACCTCCACCCACATCATCTACTGCATCCGCTGCAGCCGGTGTGGCCTCCTCTATATTGGGGAGACAGGCCGCCTACTTGCGGAGCGATTCAGACAGCACCTCTGGGCCACCCGGACGAACCAACCCAACCAACCTGTGGCACAGCATTTCAACTCCCCCTCCCACTCCACCGAGGATATGCAGGTCATTGGACTCATCCACCGCCAAACCACAACAACCCGACGGTCGGAGGAGGAACGTCTTATCTTCCGACTGGGAACCCTCCAACCACAGGGGATGAACATGGACTTCACCAGTTTCTTCATCCCCCCTCCCCCCACCTTGTCTCAGCCGAATCCCTCCAGCCCGGCACCGCCGTCCTGACCTGCAGTCTTCTTCTTGACCTCTCCGCCCCCACCCTACTCCGACCTATCACCCTCACCTTGACCTCTTTCCACCTAGCACATTTCCAACGCCCCTCCTCCAAGTCCCTCCTCCCTACCTTTTATCTTCTCCTGCTGAACACTCTCTGCTCATTCCTGAAGAAGGGCCTGTGCCCGAAACGTCGAATCTCCTGTTCCCTGGATGCTGCCTGACCTGCTGTGCTGTTCCAGCAATAAAGTTTCAACTTTGATCTCCAGCATCTGCAGACCTCACTTTCTCCTCGTTATGGTCATAGCCTGGCATTTGCATGCCACTTGTTTGCCCAAGCCTAGGTATTGTCCAGATCTTGTTGCATTGGAACACGGACTGGTTCAGGATCTGAGGAGTTGTGAATGGTGCTGAATATATCGCAATCATCGGTGAACATCTCCATTTCTAACTGTATGATGGAGGGAAGGTCATTGATGAAGCCGCTGAAGATGGTTGAGCCAAGGACACTACCTTGAGGAACTCCTGCAGAGAAGTCCTGGAGCTGAGATGACGGACCTGCAACAACCATGACCTTTTTTTATGTGTCAGGTATGACTCCAACCACCAGAGAGTTTGTCCCCGATACACACTGATTCCAGCTTTGCTAGGGCTCCTTGATGCCACACTCAGTCAAATGCAGGCAGTCATTCTCACCTCACTTCTGGGATTCAGCTCTTTTGTCCATGTTTGGACCCAGACTGTAATAAATTCCCGAGTGAGTGGCCCTGAGTGACTCAAACTGGGCATCACTGAGCAGGTTATCGCTGAGCAGGTGCTGCTTGATAGCACTGATGACACCTTCCATCACTTTACTGTTAATAAGCTGATGGAGTGGTAAATGGCTGTGTTGGATTTGTCATGCTTTTTTATGTGCAGGACATACTTGAGTAATTTTCCACACTGTTGCATGGACATCAGTGTTTTAACTGTAGTGGAGCAACTTGGCTATGGGAGCTAGGAGATAGTGAAGATTGCAGGTACTGGAGAGTCAGAGTCGATAAAATGTGGCACTGAGAAAAGCATAGCAGTCAGGCAGCATCAAAGGAGCAGGAGAGTCGACGTTTTGGGTAGGATCCTGCATCATGACTCAGCTAAGGGAGCAGTAGGTTTTGCAGCACAAGTCTTTAATGCTACTGCCGGAATGTTGTCAGGGCGCATAGCCTTTGCAGTATCCAGTCTCTCCAACCGTTTCTTGATATCACATGGAGTGAATCGAATTGGCTGAAGACTGATATCTGCAATGTCGGGTCCACTGGAGGAGGCCAAGATGGATCATCCATTGGCACTCCTGGCTGAAGATTGCTACAAAAGCATCAGCCTTATCTTTTGCACTGATGTGTTGGGCTCTTCCATCATTGAGGATGGTGATATTTAACGAGCCTTCTGCTCCAATGAATTGTTTAATTGTCCACCACCATTCACGACTGGATGCGGCAGGACTGCAGAGCTTAAATCTGATCCGTTGGTTGTGGGATCACTTAGCACTGTCTATCATTTGCTGGTTATGCTGCTGGGCATGCAAGTAGTCCGAGTCGAAAAGTGTGGCACTAGAAAAGCATAGCAGGTCAGGCAGCATCTGTGGAGCAGGAGAGTCGATGTTTTGGGTATAAGCCCTTCACCAGGAGTGTGGAGGGGGAAGGGAACTGAGAGATAAATAGTGGGGTAGGGGTGGGGTGGGGCTGAGGGGAAAGTAGTTGAGAAGGTAATAGATGGATGCAGATGGAGGGTACTTGTGATAGGTCAGTGAGGAGGGTGGAGTCTTTAGGTGGAAGGAAGATGGACAGATAGAACAGGTCAAGAGGGTGGTGCCGTGTTGGAGGGTTGGGTCTGGGATGAGGTGTGGGGGACGGGAGATTTGGAAACTGGTGACGTCCATGTTGATTCGTGGGGTTGGATGGTCCCGATGCAGAAGATGAAACTTTCTTCCTCCAATTGTCAAGTGACTTTGATTTGGCCGTAGAGGAGGCCCAGGACTTACATGTCCTTGGCAGAGTGGGAGTGGGAGTTGAAGGGTTATGGTCACAGGACAATTGGGGTGTTTGGTGCCTAGAGATGTTCCCTGAAATGCTCCACGAGTTAGCATCCTGTCTCCCTGATAGAGAGGAAGCCACATCGGTAGCAACAGATACAATAGATGAAGTGGGTGGATGTGCAGGAAAAGATCCTCTGGGGACTTGGACGAAAGTGGGGAGGAGGTGTTTGGTAGTTTCATCAAGTTGACACCTCATTTTCAGGTATGCCTGGTGCTGCTCCTGGCATGTACTCCTGCACTCTGCATTGAACCAGGGTTAATCCCTTCTCTTGATAATAATGGTTGAGTGGGGGATATGCTGGGCCATGAGGTTACAGATTGTACTGGTTGTTGATGGCCCAGAATGCCTCATGGATGACCAGTCTTGAGTCGCAAAATCTGTTTGAAATCTATCCCATTTTGCATGAGTTTCTTTTCTTGTTAAAAGCTTGATTTCCCATGTTAATACAGAAACATGGAAACATAGAAAATAGGAGCAGCAGTTGGCCATTCAGTCCTTCGAGCCTGTTCTGCCATTCAAAATTATTATGGTTAATAATTGAATTCAGGACCCAGTTCCCAATAACCTTTGATACATTAGTCCTCAGAATTTTATCTGCATTTTCTTGAAAGTCTGCAATGTTTGGCCTGAACAGATTCTTGTGGCAAAGAACGCTACAGGCTCATCAGCTTCTGACTGAATAAATTTCTAGTTGCTTCTGTCCTAAAAGGCCTACACCTTATTCTTACACTGTAACACTTGGTTCTGGACTCCTAGCTCAGCAAAAACATTTATTGTGTAACTATGCTCTCTAATTTTGTTAGAATTTTAGAATTTTTTGAGAGTTCCCCCCCTCATTCATCTACATTCTAGTAAATATAGTTCTAATTGCTTCAGTCACTTCCTGTAAGTCAGTCTTGCCATCCCAGGAATCAGTCTAGTATTCTTCTTTGCAATTCCACGACAGCTAGAACTTCCTTCTTCAGATAAGACCAACTCATCTGACCAATGTCCTGTATTCAAATCATTTCACTATGAAGTTTAACATATCATTTGTTGGTTTCAGTAACTACTGCAACTGGTGCAGAAGAATATCCAGGTCTTCTTGCATCACCCTTTTCTCAATCTGTCACAATTCAGATAATATGCTGCCTGCCTGTTTTTGCTAACAAAGTTGTTAATTTCACATGTATCCTCATTATACTACATTTGCCACATATTTGCCCACTTATTTAACTTGTCCAAATCATACTGGACCTTCATTGCATTCTCCTGATTGTGTGCCCTCCCAATCAGCTTTGTGTCATTTGCAAGCTTGGAGATATGGCATATAGTTTTCTCATTTAAATCATTTATGTATATATATACCGAACAGCTGATGTCCAAGCACTGATCTCTATGGTGTTTCACCAGACACTGCCTGCTGCTTGAAAAAGAACTGCTTACTCCTACTCTTTTTTTTAATGTCAACTAACCATTAGCGGTGGGAGAGCACTTTGGTGAAAGGGATCACAACTGCCTCACATTTAGCATAGCCTTGGAGAGACAAAGGAGCAATTACCAAGGGAAGATATTTAATTGGGGAAAAAGAAATTATGATGCAATCAGACAGGAGTTGGGAAGTACATACTGGGAGCAATTGTTCCACAGAAAGGCACAGCAGACATGTGGAGACTATTTAAGGAGCAGTTGTTGCGAGTGATGCACAAATTTGTTCCGCTGAGACAGGTAGGAAGGGGTAGATTAGATTACTTACAATGTGGAAACAGGCCCTTCAGCCCAACAAGTCCACACCGCCCCGCCGAAGCGCAACCCACCCATACCCCTACCCCTACATTTACATTTACATTTACCCCTTACCTAACACTACGGGCAATTTAGCATGGCCAATTCACCTGACCTGCACATCTTTGGACTGTGGGAGGAAACCGGAGCACCCGGAGGAAACCCACGCAGACACAGGGAGAACGTGCAAACTCCACACAGTCAGTCGCCTGAGGCGGGTGGTAAGATTAAGGAACCTTGGATGATGAGAATAGAGGAACTTCTCGTCAAAAGGAAGAAGGCAGCTTACGTAAGGTGGAGGAAGCAAGGGTCTAGCACAGCTTTAGAGATTTACAGCTGGAAATGTGTTGCTGGAAAAGCGCAGCAGGTCAGGCAGCATCCAGGGAACAGGAGAATCGACGTTTCGGGCATAAGCCCTTCTTCAGGAATGGGGAAAGTTTGTCCAGCAGGCTAAGATAAAAGGTAGGGAGGAGGGACTTGGGGGAGGGGCGTCGGAAATGTGATAGGTGGAAAGAGGTCAAAGTGAGGGTGATAGGTCAGACTGGGGTGGGGGCGGAGAGGTCGGGAAGAAGATTGCAGGTTAGGAAGGCGGTGCTGAATTCGATGGATTTGACTGAGACAAGGTGGGGGGAGGGGAAATGAGGAAACTGGTGAAACCCGAGTTCATCCCTTGTGGTTGGAGAGTTCCTAGCCGGAAGATGAGGCGTTCTTCATCCAACCGTCGTTTCGCTGTGGTCTGACGATGGAGGAATCCAAAGACCTGCATATCCTTGGTGGAATGGGAGATAAAAGGTAGGGAGGTGGGACTTGGGGGAGGGGCGTCGGAAATGTGATAGGTGGAAAGAGGTCAAGGTGAGGGTGATAGGTCAGACTGGGGTGGGGGCGGAGAGGTCAGGAAGAACCTGACCTCTTCTTCCTGACCTCTCCGCCCCCACCCCAGTCTGACCTATCACCCTCACTTTGACCTCTTTTCACCTATCACATTTCCGACGCCCCTCCCCCAAGTCCCTCCTACCTACCTTTTATCTTAGCCTGCTGGACAAACATTCCTCATTCCTGAAGAAGGGCTTATGCCCGAAACGTCGATTCTCCTGTTCCCTGGATGCTGCCTGACCTGCTGCGCTTTTCCAGCAACACATTTCCAGCTCCTATCTCCAGCATCTGCAGACCTCACTTTCTCCTTTAGAGATTTACAGGCTTGCTAGAAAGGAGCTCAGAAATGGATGGAGGAGAGCCAGGAGGGGGCATGAAAAAGGCTTGGCAAGAAGGATTAGGAAGAACCCAAAGGCATTTTACTCATATGTGAGGAATAAGAAAATAGACAATAGACAATAGACAATAGGTGCAGGAGTAGTCCATTCAGCCCTTCAAGCCTGCACTGCCATTCAATATAATCAAGGCTGATCATTCCTAATCAGTATCCTGTTCCTGCCTTATCTCCGTAACCCTTGATACCACTATCTTTGAGAGCTCTATCCAACTCTTTCTTAAATGAATCCAGAGAGTGGGCCTCCACTGCCCTCTGGGGCAGAGCATTCCACACAGCCACCACTCTCTGGGTGAAGAAGTTTCTCCTGAGTTTCTGTTCTAAATGGTCTACCCCATATTTTTAAGCTGTGTCCTCTGGTTCGGCACTCACCAATCAGTGGAAATATGTTTCCTACTGCCAGAGTGTCCAATCCTTTCATAATCTTATACGTCTCAATTAGATCCCCTCTCAATCTTCGAAACTCAAGGGTATACAAGCCCAGTCGCTTCAGTCTTGCAGTGTAAGGTAATCCTGCCATTCCAGGAATTGACCTCGTGAACCTACGCTGCACTCCCTCAATAGCCAGAATGTCTCTTCTCAAATTTGGAGACCAGGACTGCACACAGTACTCCAGGTGCGGTCTCACCAGGGCCCTGTACAGCTGCAGAAGAACCTCTTTGTTTCTATACTCAATTCCTCTTGTTATGAAGGCCAGCATGCTATTAGTCTTCTTCACTACCTGCTTTACCTGCATGCTGTCTTCATTGACTGGTGTACAAGAACACCCAGATCTCTCTGTACTGCCCCTTTACATAAATTGATTCCATTGAGGTAGTAGTCTACCTTCCTGTTCTTGCTACCAAAGTGGATAACCATACATTTATCCACATTAAACTGCATCTGCCATGCATCTGCCCACTCACCTAACTTGTCCAGGTCATCCTGTAATCTCCTAACATCCTCATCACATTTCACCCTGCCACCCAGCTTTGTATCATCAGCAAATTTGCTAATGTTATTGCTGATACCATCTTCTATATCATTAACATATATTGTAAAAAGCTGCGGTCCCAGCACGGATCCCTGTGGTACCCCACTGGTCACTGCCTGCCATTCCGAAATGGAGCCGTTTATCACTACCCTTTGTTTCCTATTAGCCAACCAATTTTCAATCCAATCTAGTACTTTGCCCCCAAATCTGGGAATGATCAGGGAGAAGTTAGGGTCGATCAGGGATAGCGGAGGGAAATTGTGTGTGGAGTCTGAGCAGATGGGGAATCCCTAAATGAGTTTTTTGCTTTGATTTTCACCAAGGAAAGGGAACTTGTTATAAATGAAAACTTAGAGGAGCTGGGATACTGTCTTGACCAGATAAGATTGATGAAGTTGATGTGCTAGAAATTTTGGAATACATTAAAATTGATAAGTCCTCAGGGGCAGACCAGATTTATCCTAGGCTGCTCCGGGAAGCGAGAAAGGAGGTTGCTAAGTATTTGCCCACTCACTCTCCACAGGAGTCATACCGGAGGATTGGAAGGAGGCGAATGTTGTTCCACTTGTCAAGAATGGTAATAGGGTAACCCCTGGCAATTACAGACCAGTCAGTCTTAAATCTGTGGTCAGCAAAGTTTTGGAAAGAATTCTGAGGGATAGGATTTATGACTATTTGGCAAAGCATAGTGTGATTAAAGGCAGTCAGCATGGCTTTGTGAGGGACAGGTCATGCCTCACAAATCTTATTGAGTTCTTTGAGGAGGTGTCAAGACAGGTCGACAACAGTCGATCAGTGGATGTGATGTATGTGGACTTCAGCAAGGCATTTGATAAGGTTCTCCATGGTAGGCTCATTCATAAAATCAGGAAGTATGGGATACAGGAGGATTTGGCTATCTGGATTCAGAATTGGCTGGCTGACAGAAGGCAGAGAGTGGTTGTAGATGGAAAGTATTCTGCCTGGAGGTCAGTGTTGAGTGGGGTCCTGCAGGACTCTGTTCTTGGGCCTCTGCTCTTTTTAGTTTTAATAAATGACTTGGATGAGGAGGTTGAGAGGTGGGTTAGTAAATTTGCAGATGATACAAAGGTTGGAGGTGTCGTCGATTGTATAGAGGGCTACTGCAGGCTGCAGTGCAACATAGACAGGATGCACAGCTGGGTTGTGAAATGGCAGATGGAGTTCAACCTGGATAAATACAAAGTGATGCATTTTGGAAGGTCGAACTCAAAAGCTGAATATAGGATTAAAGACAGGATTCTTGGCAGTGTGGAGGAACAGAGGGATCTGGGTGTGCAAGTACATAGATCCCTCAAAGTTGCCACCCATGTGGATAGGGTTGTTAAGAAAGCACATGGTGTTTCGGCTTTCATTGACAAGGGGATTGAGTTTAAGAGCTGTGAGGTTTTGCTGCAGCTCTACAAGTCCCTGGTGAGACCACACTTGGAATATTGTGTCCAATTCTGGTCGCCCTACTATAGGAAAGAGACAGAGGCTTTGGAGAGGGTGCAAAGAAGGTTTACTAGGCTGCTGCCAGGACTGGAGGGCTTGCCTTATGAAGAAAGGTTGAATAAGCTTGGACTTTTCTCTCTGGAGAGAAGGAGGAAGAGAGGAGACCTGATTGAGGTGTGAGTGGAATAGATAGAGTCAATAGCCAGAGACTTTTCCCCAGGACGGATTGACTGTTACGAGAAGTCATAGTTTGAAGATATTAGGAGGAAGGTATAAAGGAGACGTAAGAGGTGGGTTCTTTGTGCAGAGAGTTGTGAATACATGGAATGTGTTGCCAGCTGTGGTGGTGGAAGCAGAGGAATTGGCAACATTTAAGTGATTGCTGGACATGCATATGGATAGCAGTGAGTTGAGGGGTGCATAGGTTAAGGTACTATATTTTACATTAGAGTTAAACCTCGGCACAACATCGTGGGCCAAAGGGCCTGTTCTGTGCTGCACTTTTCCATGTTCTATGTTCTGTGTTCTAACCATTTCTCAATTCATTCAGTACAGTGATCTCAATTTTAATTTTGCAAGCTAATCTCCTATGTGAGACCTTATTGGGAGCCTTCTGAAATCCAAGTAAAGCACATCCACTGTTAGTTACATCCTCAAAAAAATTCTAGCAAATTTGTTAAGGGCAACTTAGGGTGGCATCGTCTCTCGGGGTTAGCACTGCTGCCTCACAGTACCAGGCACCCGTGTTCATTTCCAGCCTTGTGAGTTTCCTCCCACAATCCAAAGATGTGCTGGTCAGATGAATTGGCCATGCTAAATTGTCCATAATGTTAGGTGCATCAGTCAGGAGTAAATATCGGTTTGGTGAATGGGTTTGGGTGGGTTACTCTTCGGAGGGTTGGTGTGGGCTTGTTGGGCCGAAGACCCTGCTCCCATACTGTCGGGAATCTAATCTAATCTTAACTTCCCTTTCAAAAATCCATGCTGACTCTATCTGATCTTGTCACTACCTTCTAAACATTTTGCTATTTTATCTTTTATGATGGACTCTAAAATTTTTCTACTACGATAAAACTTTGCTTTATCTCTCTGACTACCTTCTTGATGAATGGAGTTACATTAGCTACCCTTTAATTCATAGGAACTCTTCCAGGGTGTATAGGAATTTGGAAGGTGACCACTAGCTTATCTGTTATTTCTATGGCTATTTCCTTAAGAAAGTTGTCAGGTCCTGGGGATTTATCTGTCTTTAATCCCATTAGTTTCCCCATAACATTTCTCTACGAATACTAATTTCTTTCAGTTCCTCCTTCTCATTAGACCTTGTATTTCTCAATATTTTTGGAATATTAGTTGCATCTTCCTTTGTGAAATATGGTACTGGAGTATTTAATTGGATTGTCATTTCTTTGCTCCCCATTATAAATATCCCCAATTCTAACTGTAGAGGACCTATATTTATCTTTACTAGGTTTTCTCTTCTTAGACTTATCGAAGTTTTAACGATCAGTTCTTTTATCTTCTGGGTAACTCTCTATCTCTTTTCTGCATGACCGGCATTGCATCTATCATCTTCTGCTTTCATTGTCCCAAATAAAGAGAAAAAAATAGTTTGTTTGACTGTGACACCATCCACATCAATCCTCACTCTAATTTCTATGAATATACTTCTTCTAACTGCCATTGTTTCTGGTGTTTTGGTGTTCAAACTCCATCCATACTGTAAAGCTTTAGATTTGACTTTATCTATGATAGTTTAGACGGTGTCTTCTGATGCTGCAATTGTGTAATCTATGTATAACATAGTTAAAAATCACACAACACCGAGTTATATTCCAACAGGTTTAATTGGAAGCACACTAGCTTTCGGAGCGATGCTCCTTCATCAGGTGATTGTCCTGGAGCGTCGCTCCGAAACCTAGTGTGATTCCAATTAAACCTGTTGGACTATAACCTGGTGTTGTGTGATTTTTAACTTTGTACACCCCAGTCCAACACCGGCATCTCCAAATTATGTATAACATATGTATTGCTTCCAATTTTTATACCTGAAAGTTGATCCAATTTTCTTTTGTATGCATATTAATCATTTTTTTTCTGCAAATACTCAGTCTTGTTATATTTGAAAGATATCAAATTGTTCCTCTCATATTCCTGGTGTTCTCTATTGGGTCTCAGTATAGGGGAGAAAGTGAGGTCTGCAGATGCTGGAGATCAAAGTTGAAACTTTATTGCTGGAACAGCACAGCAGGTCAGGCAGTATCCAGGGAACAGGAGATTCGACGTTTCAGGCACAGGCCGAAGAAGGGCCTGTGCCCGAAACGTCGAATCTCCTGTTCCCTGGATGCTGCCTGACCTGCTGTGCTGTTCCAGCAATAAGGTCTCAGTATAGGCTCTGGATTAACCTCACATTTTTATTGTCAATGGCACATTTCAGCAATATATCAATCAGATTTGGGTGATAAGTATGATTGAACACATTTACACAGTCTTGGAAGCAAATGTTAATGTTTTTTGTTTATTTATAGATACTTTTTGAAGGTTACCTAGGTTAAACATTTCTGTCTTGTTCCTACAAAAAACTTAAATCTAGATTGTTTTTCACCGATAATAACAACAGAAAATGTTGGAGAAACTCAGCAGGTCAGGCAATATCTGTCAGCTGAGGAACAGAGTTGACATTTCAAGTCCATTTTACTCCACTATAGACCATAGAGTCACAGAGTCATACGGACCCTTCAGTCCACCTCATCCATGCCAACCAGAAAACCTAAATAAATCTTGTCCTATTTGCCAGTATTTGGTCCATATCCCTCCAAACCTTTCCTATTCAAATACCCATTCGAATGCCTTTTAAATGTTGCAATTGTACCAGTCTCCACCACTTCCTCTGGCAGCTCATTCCGTACATGCACCACCCGTTGTGTGATAAAGTTGCCTTGTAGGTCCATTTTAAATCATTCCCCTCTCACCCTATGTACTCTAGGTTTTGGACTATCCCAGCCCAGGAAAGCGACCTGGTCTATTTAGCCTATCCATGTTCCTCATGATTTTATAAACCTCTCCAAGATCACCTCTGAGCCTCTGACACTCCAAGGAAAATAGACACAGCCTATTCAGCCTCTCCCAACAGCTCAAACCCTCCAACCCTGGCAACATCTGTGTAAACATTTTTTGTTTCACAGTATTCTACCTATAGCAGGGAGACCAGAATTGTACCAGTACTCCAAAAGTGGGCTAACCAATGTTTTGTACAGTTGCAACATGACCTCCCAACTCCTACCCTCAGTGCGCTGACCAATAAAGGCAAGCATACCAAACGCCTTCTTCACTATCCTATCTACTATGAAGCTCCAAGGTCTCCTTATTCAGCAACACCCCCCATGACCTTACCATTAAGTGTATAAGTCCTGCTCTGATTTGCCTTTCCAAAACGCAGCACTTCACATTTAGTTAAATTAAACTATATCTGCCACTCCAGGGTCCATTGGCCCATGTGAATAAGATCTCACTGTATTCTAAGGTAACATTCCTTGCTGTCCACTATAACCGCAATTTTGGTGTCATTTGTAAACTTACTAACCATACTTCCTATGTTCACATCCAATCATTTAGACAATTGATGAGAAGCAGTGGACCTAACACCGATCCTTGTGACACACTACTGGCCACAGACCTCCAGACTGAAAAGCAACCCTCCACTACCACCCTCTGTCTTCTACCTTCAAGACAGTTCTGTATCCAAATGGCTAGTTCTCCCTGTATTCCATGTAATCTAACCTTGCTAATCAGTCTACCATGAGGAACCTTGTCAAACGCCTTACTAAAGTCCATATAGATCACGTCCACTGCTCTGCCCTCGTCAATCCTCTTTGTTACTCCTTCAAAAAACTCAATCAATTTCATGAGACACGATTTCTCACGCACAAAGTCACGTTGACAATCCATAATCAGTCCTTGCCTTTCCAAATACGTGTAAATCTGATCCTCAGGATTCCCTCCAATAAGTTGCCTACTATCAATGTCACGTTCAGCAGTCTATAGTTCCCTGGCTTTCCTTCCCACTTTTTTAAAATAGTGGCACCACATTATCCAACCTCTAGTCTTCCAGAACCTCACCTGTGACTATTGATGGTACAAATATCTCAGCAAGAGGCCCAGCAATCACTGCCCGAGCTTCCCACAAAGTTCTAGGGTACACCTGATCAGGTCCCTGGGGACTTATTCACCTTTATGCATTTTAAGCCATACAGCATCTCGTCTGTGATATGGATGTCTTTCAAAATGTCACTATTTATTTCCCCACATTCTATACCTTCCATATCCTTCTCCATAGCAAAGAATGATTGAAAATACTTGTTTAGTATCTCCTCATCTCCTGTGGTTCGAAACATAGGTGGTCTTGCTGATCTTTAAGGGGTCCTATTCTTTCCCTAGTTAACTTCTTGTCTTTAATGTATTTATAAAATCCCTTTGGATTCTCCTTAACCATATTTGCCAAAGCTAACTCATGTCCAATTTTTGCTCTTCTGACTTCCATCTTCAGTATGCTCCTACTGCCTTTATACAATATGAATTCTAAGGATTCACTTGATCTCTGCTGTCCATACCTGACATGTACTACCTTCAAGGAGAAAATGAGGACTGCAGATGCTGGAGATCAGAGTGGAGTATGTGGTGCTGGAAAAGCACAGCGGGTCAGATAGCATCCGATGAGCAGAAGAATTGCCATTTTGGGCATTGGCCCTTCATCCGGAATCAGGAATATTTTTCTATTTCTTTTTCTTGACCAAAACCTCAATTTCTCTAGTCATCCAGCATTTCCAACACCTACCAGCCTTTCCCTTCACTCTAACAGGAACATACTGTCTCTGAACTCTCGTTATCACATCTTTGAATGCTTCTCATTTTCCAGCCATCCCTTTACCTGCAAACGTCCGCCCCTAATCAACTTTTGAAAGTTCTTGCCTAACACCATCAAAATTCGTCTTCCTCCAATTTCACACTTTAACTTTTAGATCCAGTCTATCCTTTCTCATTACTGTTTTAAAATTAATTGAATTATGGTCGCTGTCCCCAAAGTGCTCTCACACTGACACTTCAGTCACTCGCCCTGCTTTATTCCCCAAGAGGACGTCTAGTTTTACACCTTCTCTACTAGGTACACCCACATACTGAGTCAGAAAATTTTCTTGTACACACTCAACAAATTCCTCTCCATCACTATGGCAGCCCTAGTCTATGTTTGGAAAGTTAAAATCTGCTACCATAACCACCCTATTAGTCTTACAGATAACTGACATCTCCTTAAAAATTTGTTTCTAAATTCCTTGCTGATTATTTTGGGTTTTCAGTATGATCCCAATAAGGTGATCATCCCTTTCTTACTCTCAGTTCTACCCAAATAACTTCCCTGGACATATTCAAGATTTGGATGCGAGCCTAAGAGGTACAGTTAGTAAGTTTGCAGATGACAGCAAAATTGGAGGTGTAGTGGACAGCGAAGAAGGTTACCTCAGATTACAACAGGATCTGGACCAGATGGGCCATTGGGCTGAGAAATGGCAGATGGAGTTTAATTCAGATAAATGCAAGGTGCTGCATTTTGGGAAAGCAAATCTTAGCAGGACTTATACACTTCATAGTAAGGTCCTAGGGAGTGTTCCTGAACAAAGAGACCTTGGAGTGCAGGTTCATAGCTCCTTGAAAGTGGAGTCGCAGGAAGATAGAATAGTGAAGAAGGTGTTTGGTATGCTTTCCTTTATTGGTCAGAGTATTGAGTACAGGAGTTGGGAGGTCATGTTACGGCTGTACAGGACATTGGTTAGGCCACTGTTGGAATATTGCTTGCAATTCTGGTCTCCTTCCTATCGGAAAGATGTTGTGAAACTTGAAAGGATTCAGAAAAGATTTGCAAGGATGTTGCCAGTGTTGGTGGATCTGAGCTACAGGGAGAGGCTGAACAGTGGATGGATATATGAATAGGAAGGGTTTGGAGGGATATGGGCCGGGTGCTGGCAGGTGGGACTAGATTGGGTTGGGATATCTGGTAGGCATGGATGGGTTGGACCGAAGGGTCTGTTTCCATGCTGTACATCTCTATGACTCTAATATCCTCCCTAGGTATAGCCGTAATGTTATCCCTAATCAAAAACACCATTCCCCCTCCTCTCTTGTCCCCTTTTGATCCTCCCTGTTTCCTCTATACCATGGAGCAGTTTTTAAAATCTTCAGATTGCAAGCATCTGCAGTATTTTGCTTTTATTTTTGTGTTTGCACCAATTGCTGTTGCAAGTGTGTTATTATTTCTTTATATTATCTTTGTTTCTTTGTAGTTCTAAATTGATTGCACTCTATTTATTTAAGTTTCTTGGATATCAATAATGCATGTCTCGAGTCACTTGGAATGTTCTATTTATTATGTAGAATCATAGAGTTAGAAGAGTCTTACAACATGGAAACAGACCCTTCAGTTCAACCAGTTCATGCTGAGCATAATCCCAAACTAAACTATTCCTACAAGCCTGCTCTATATCTCTCCAAACCTTTCCTATTCATGTATCTATCCAAATGTCTTTTAAACATTGTAATTGTACCCACAACCACCACTTCCTCAGGAAGTTCATTCCACATACAAAACACCCTCTGTTTACAAGATTTGCCTCTTATGTCTTGTTTTGAATCTCTCTCCTCTCACCTTAAAAACATGCCCTCTAGTCTTGAGATGCCCCATCCTAGGGAAAAAGCAACCATCATTATCTCTGTCTCGACATCTTGTTATTTTGTAAACTTCTATCAAATCGTTCCTACACACCAGTGACAAAAGTTCCAGCCTATCCAGCCTTTTTTTCATAACACACATCTTTCATACCCAACAACAACCTGGAAAATCTCTTCTGAACCATCTTCATCTTGATAATATCCTTTCTAAACATGGGTGAGCAGAATTGGACACAGCATTCCAGAAAGTTCTGAGCAATGAAGGCAAGCATGCCTTTTTAACCACTCTGTCGATATGTCAGGCAAACTTCAAACAATTATGCACCTGTACCCCTTGGTGTTTCTGTTCTACAACACTACCAAGGCCCCTATCATTAATTGTGATAGCCTTACTCTTGTTTAAATCAGATATATATTTTATCATTACTTCTAGTTTTGCACCTTGAAAGGCTTTCATATGTTCTATTGTTACTTCATCTATACAGCTGGAGCTTGAAGGTTTGCCTGTACTTGTCTAAATTAAAAACAGCCTTTACCTCTATCAGAATATTTGGCCCAACATTTGCCTCTATAACTTGACAGAACCCCTAAACTGGATAATCATGCCAATAAAAGCAAAATACTATAGAGGCTGAAAATCTGAAATGAAATGAAATGTTGGAAAAACTCAGCAGGTGGGGCAGCATCTGTGGAGAGAGAAACCTAGCTAATGTTTCAAGTCCAATATGATTTTTCTTCAGAACAAAGCAATTCATTTGTATATCCTGTCTATCCTTTTGCTACTGCATCCCTGTCAATCGATATTCTGCCATCTTTTTTCTTTTGTGCAACCACTTTGTCTTTCAATCTTGCTTTTTTCCAATTTGTCAAAGGTTTCATATTCTGGTGTGTAACTCACACTTGGAAAAATCAGTCTGAATTTTGTCAATGAACTTTCTCTCATCTTAGCTCTAGTCTTGCAAAATAGAACTTCAGCCTGTTTTTTCCAAGGCAAATAGTGTGATGGTTTTGGAACCAGGAAAAGATACCTCTCCCTGTGGTTTTAAGATTCCTTGACACATTTATATATGATCATTGTACTTGGGTGCTGTAGCCTAGGTAGTACAGATATCCTGGTCATCAGAATGACGTGGATGACCTGGATTCCTAATAAGTGAGCTACAATTTAAGTAAAAGATGTATTGGCTATTAGAGTTGGCTAAAGAGGCATCATAGCTGGTTACTGAGAGAGTGTTGTAAGCTGTCTTGCACCCAGCAGTGGAGATATTTTGGATCCTCCAGCTGTATTCATGAAGCCAGAACTACATCTGCCCCATTTAGCTTCACAGGCTTTGGTTGGGTGAGTGCTGTATGCTGAGGCATTCAGCATCGAGGATATCCATTGCAATTGCAGCGTTCATATATTCAGGCCAATTATCCTTAAGAATTGTGGTTAATGCTTCCTTTGGCTGTTTGTAGTGTCCAGCTTTAACTCTCTGTTACTACATTTAATGTTATGGCTACCCTTATTTCCAAGAGAAAGTGAGTACTGCAGGTGCTGGAGATCAGAGTCGAAAAGTGTGGCACTGGAAAATCACAGAAGGTCAGGCAGCATCCAACGCGCAGGAGAAATGACATTCTGGGTATAAGGCCTTCATCAGGAATGTGATGAAGGGATTATGCTCGTAACATCGATTTTCCTGCTCCTTGGATGCTGCCTAACCGACTGTGCTTTTCCAACAGCACACCCTTGACTCTGGAAATAAAGGTAGTCAAAAAGTGTGGTGCTGAAAAACACAACAGGTCAGGCAGCATCCGAGGGGCAGTAGAATCGACATTTCAAGCATAAGTCCTTCATCACAATCCTGATGAAGGGCTTATGCCTAAAAAGTCAATTCTCCTGCTCCTTGGATGCTCCCTGACCTGCTGTGCTTTTCCAGCATCGCACTTTTCAATTCTGATCTCCAGCATCTGCAGTCCTCACTTTCTCCTCATTTTGTCTGGATGTCACTAATGTTCCTAATGGCAAGTAGGAACTCAAACTTGAATATATTTATCACAAATCCTGCCAGGCCTGCTGTGTTTCACCAGCATTAGTAGCAGAGAGTTAAAACTGGACATTACAAACAAAGGAAGAATTAATCAC
>NC_057715.1:52838565-52844854 GCF_004010195.1 Chiloscyllium plagiosum
CTAACTTGGTTTAAGTTACATTCTCTGGGTCTCCCGTTTTATTTCTCACATCATGCAATTCTGTCAGTTAATTATCTCCTGTTCTCCACCTAACTACCTTACAGTGTTTTTTTCTTGTATCTATGATCCTAATTCATTTCTCTTACATTGTTTCTGCTTAAAAATTGCTTATTTGTAATCCTTCCAGATCCAGTGAGAGTGCCTGAAACAGCAATATTTTTCAAGAGATTTTTTACATTAACCTGAGTGACTAATGAGTGTCTCAGATTAATATTCCATCAAAAACACAGAAAATCAAGCAATACGATATTGAAATATACAGGTCTTTAAATTAGGATTTGAACTTACAGCCTTCTGAATACTTACTGCTGAGCCAAGCCTGACATTGCATCCGTATTTCTTTACTGCATCAGAGCTTCAAAACCCATGGAATTATACACCTCGGTCCAGAGTCCGAATTTCATTAAGCCACGTTGCATTCTGCTCAGTTTTATTTCTTAATGAATTGGCTTTAACATTTGTTAATGCAACAAGTAATTCCGTATTGAAAGGTTCTGATTAATTGTTAATAATAACAGGGAATCAAAATAAAATGCAACATTTACACATAGACAAGAATAGTTTGGACACTTTTGAAATGATTCGTAATGTTGTAGAATGTCTAAGCTCTTCAATTTAAAACAAATTTTCAGCTGCCTTTTCTCATGTTTAATCAAGGATCCTGTAACACTATTTCTAAAAGAGCAGAAATGTATTCTAGTGTACTAGCTGAAAATACTTGCTTGGTAAATATTATACTTCTTACAATGGATTACTGATACTGCTGGGAGCACTATTAATCTACATAACAAGAGTTACTTCAAAGAAGGAATTTCTTGTTTGACATACTTTGGTGTTTTAATATGATGAAACACTTTAAAATACAAAGCATGTATTTCTTTAGAATGTCGTGCTTCTAGTGAGACATTTGAATAACCGTACAATCATTCTCAGTTGTAGCAAATGCCCTGTATTTATAGTTATGAATCTTCTGTATCTCATCAACAAATGGCATTTATTGAATAGTACTTTCAGTCTGAAAATTATTGATTTTGTAGTCAAACCATTTACTGAATAGGAATAATCATTACTTTAAACGAAAAGTGTACATGTAACAAATCAATAAATGTTCCTTGGAGATTTGGGTTAAGTTCGATTCCATAACAATATAGGTTCATACTGCTGGAAAGCACTTATTTCTACCAAACCTGTGCTCCAGGGCATTTCTAATTATTCATAAAACAAACGCTTTAAACAGCATTTTCAAAACATTTTTGTCCCAAAGAGGACAACATATTTTTCCATAAAATATATAATTTCTGACAGAGCCAATTCATGAGTAAAGATCTCTTCATATTTTGACCATATTTATCATTTAATCAACTCTACACAGAGCATTGGCCTGGCAATGCATCTCACTGATGTTTGTGAGACTTTGTTGAAAAAAATAGTAATTCATTAGCTGTAAATTGAGGGCAGGTTAAAAATTAAATAAAATATTGCAAAAAAGATAGATGAAGTAGAAGCTTTTCGTCTTGCACTCATCAAAATACATGAAACATACTTGAACAAAGATATGATTTGGAGATGCCGGACAATCACCTGATGAAGGAGCCTCACTCTGAAAGCTAGTGTGCTTCCAATTAAAGCTGTTGGACTATAACCTGGTGTTGTGTGATTTTTAACTTTGAACAAAGATACACTATTATGTATTCCATATATAATGTAATGGAATGTAATAGTCTTTACTTGTTAACTTAATGAAACTGACATTGTTAGCAATTCTCAGAAAGTTCTGTCAACAAATTAGCAATAAAAATGTTTATTGAGCATGTCGTGCTGTATAAAACGGTGTCTTTTTGTTCAAATTTGTTTCTTGTGTTGTAGTTCTGCTGAGTGCAAGACAAAAGGCTTTAATTTCTTGTCTCCTTTTAACAATGTTAATTTCTGTAAACCTAAGCGATGTATTGTTCAAATCAGAAAAGAAACATATTGTTCAAATTACAATTCTTGCAATTCTGTCCTGATAGTTACAAGTTGAAAAGATTCAATAGCATATTTCTTTATTCAGCAATACTTAAATTCTGTGTACTAAGTGACCAGTTACAGATATTTTTAATAAAGCTGTTCAGATGTGTCTCGGACAGGTGGTACTTGAATCCAGACCTTCTGACCCTGAGGTAGGGACAGTACCACTGCTCCATAAAAATCCTAGCAACTACTTATGTAAATCAGTATTTCTGTTCATGTCTCTTTGTCTCCCATAACTGCTATTCACAATCTACTAGAGATCATTTGATTCAGTAAAGTTGGGAGAGCACAATAGGTCAGACAGCATCTGACAAGCAAAAATGACCATCTGATGTTAGCTTAATGCTATTTAAGAGTTTATATGAAATCCATTCCTACATGCTCAATAAACATTTTCATTGCTAATTAGTTGACAGAACTTTCTGAGAATTGCTAACAATGTCAGTTTCATTAAGTTAACAATTAAAGACTATTACATTCCAATCTTTTAAATCATTAGTAAGAAACAAGTGTAAAGTGAACATCTGAACAGCAGATATCTGGTGAATGAGGTTCCACCTCGGAAGTGTGAAGTCAGAAATCTATCAATTCTAAATCTGCTTTCACTACCCCCATTTCATTTTTTTTTTAATCCTCACCCTCTCTATTTTTTATTTTTTAGGTTTTAACTTTACATTTATTTTGTTTCTAGAGTCTGTTCTTTTCATTACTCCTTTTATTTATTTTATTCTAAGTTGAAATAATTTGAATTTTCCCACTCCAGGTGGAGGTGGGTATAGTTGCAAAAGGACAGTGAAATCCTTAAAATTAAAGTTGGTTAGGATCTTGACAACATCCCTTTATCTTCTAAGTTTCACCAAAGTTCGATTGAAGGTTAGTGTAGAACAGAATCTATTCATTTGTTGGATAAGGAATTAAAATGGTCAAAAACCTCATTAAGTACTGTCTTAATGCTCAGTCTGTTTATAAAAGCCAAGGGACCTGTTTCTCAAGCTGTCAGAAATGCCTGGATCTCCTGGGTGAATGAACAGTGGATAGAACGACTGACAGTTTAGGAAGGCCTTCATCAATTAAACTGAAGAGTTTATTTTGTATATTTATTTGTGGGGTGAGGGCATAACTGGATAGGCAGGGGTTATTGCCAATCCCTAATTTCCCAGAGTGCAATAAAGAGTTAATCACTTGCTGTGGATCTAGAGTCACATGCAAGCCAGATAAGGATGGCAGTTTCCTTCCCTAAGGGGCATTAGTGAACCAGATGGGTTTTTCCAACATTAGATTCATTGTCGTCATTAGATTCTTAATTCCAGATATTTATTGAATTCAAATTCCACTATCTGCCATGGCAGGAATCAAACCCAGGTTCACAGAACATTACTGGATCCAGAGATCCAGACAAAGATACCACTAGGCCATCACTCCCCCTTATAACAGTCATGATTGGGTAAGATACAACCACTCTTTCTTAGATAATGTTTTCAGTGTTTGACAAATGATTGTCAACTTTGTCTTTACTCTTTCATGAGATATTAGCCTATCCCCAATTGCTCTTAAGAGAGTCGTGGTGAGTTGCCTTTGTGAAGAATTGCAGTAGCAACCAAATACTGTTGGTGAGGGAGCTCCAAGATCTATATCCCATGATAGTGAAGGAAATTTGATCATGATCCAATTCAGGATGGAATGTATCTTGGAATAGGACTTGCAGGTTGTGATTCTCCCATGTATTTACTCTTGTCCTTTTAGTTGAAGGTCACAGGTTTAGATGGTGCTGTTGACTGCAGGAGCCTTGTTAAGTTGCTGCAGTGCATCTTCAATGTTATACACTGCAGTCTATCAGTGTGCCAGTAGTGAAGAGTGATAGTTTTACCTTTCAGTACCCTGACCTCTTATTTGTGGTATAATTGTCCACAACCATTCATGACTGAATATGACAGCTTTGATCTGATTCATTGGTTGTGAGATTAGTTATCATTGTCTAACAGATACTGTTCTACTTCTTGGCAAGCAAACATTGCATTGTAGCTTCACCAGGTACATTTTAACTATGCCTGGTGCTGCTTCTGGAAGGCCTTCCTGCACTCTTCATTGAGCAATGGTGTTAATTCCTTGCCTTGCATTTAACTTGGAAGGCATCTCATTTTTATCGCAGTTCACTTACCTTCAGCTGCATTTTGCTGCTGCCTGCCTTCACCAGAGTAGAGGAACAAATTGTTCAGCTCCACCATCCACCTCTGAAGAGGAACAAGAGGAACAGCAATATAGCATAGGAATAACTCTAGCAACAGTGCCACTTCCCTTCTACTTAACCACTTTTATTGATGTTGATATTGAGGTACAGCTGGAGGGAAATGAGATTCCCAATGCAGATCCACAGTTAGAAGCTTAGTTCTCTCCACTTGTCTGAGTACTAATATCTTAGGAAGCTCAGGTTTTTATGGCATGTCCACCGATATCACCAACCCTAAACCAAGATCTTCTCCCCAATGAAGCAGGTGGGTAGATATTCAATAAAGTGCTTGTCATTGGAGGGATGCCAACATCCTCCCCATCTACCCCTAACCTCCTTGGTATCTCTAATTTTGTAAAGTTCAGTGCCCTCCTGAGAAAACAGAGAATAATGCTTATTTATAACCACTTGTGTGCAGACGAGGGAATGGCTACGTTTATGAGAGTGACTGTGCGTGGTAATGTATGTCAGAAATAGGATGAATGTGCAAGTGGTTGCTTAGATGAACACACTTGGGGGATGTTGCAAGTTGTATCGACCTGAAATATGTTGTTGAGGAGAATGCTGGGACAGAAAATATATGTGTGGCTTGGTACTTGACAATATTACACTATACATCTTTCCCACCTCCTGAGATTTTTTGATTAGATTACTTACAGTGTGGAAACAGGCCCTTCGGCCCAACAAGTCCACACCGACCCGCCGAAGTGCAATCCACCCAGACCCATTCCCCAACATTTACCCCTTCACCTAACACTACGGACAATTAGCATATGGCCAATTGACCTAACCTGCACACATTTTTTGGACTGTGGATGGAAACCGGAGCAAACCCATGCAGACACTGGGAGAATGTGCAAACTCCACACAGTCGCCTGAGGGGAGAATTGAACTCGGGTCTCTGGCGCTGTGAGGCAGCAGTGCTAACCACTGTGCCACCATGCGACCCATGAATCCTTATGGTGCACTGTCTTCAAGTTGAAAGGACCATACTTTTGTTGTTGACTTCTGTAATTATTGGAACTAGAGCCAGGTGGAAATCATTGACTAACATTAATAACCTCAACCAAGAATCTCCTAGTCAGTGAGATCGACCTGGCTCGGGTTCCTATCAATATACCTCTCCCCTCTAAGTCTATTGCCTGGCACTTGTGTGACATGAATGCTACTTGTGACTTGTCAACCCAAGTCTGGATATTGCCCAGGCATTTGGACAAGGACTGCTTCAGTATCTGAGGAAATGCGCAAGGAAATCATGAATCCACAATGTCTAGCACCATGTCTGACATTATGATGGAGGAGAGGTTATGAATGAAACAGGTGAAGATGGCTAGCCCTAGGACACTATGCTGAGGAACTCCTTCGGAGACATCCCTCCAACAATTACAATCCTCCACGCTAGACAGGACTCTATCCAGTGTGAAATTTTCCCAGTCTCCCATTGACTCCAGTTTTGCTCAGCCACTTTTGATGGCACACCCTGATAAAGGCAGTGACTCTCATGTCCCTCCATGATTCAACTCTTCTGCCCATGTTTGAACAAAGATGGTGTCATGGTTGATTGTCCTTGGTTGAACCCAAACTGAGTGTCAGTGAGCAGATTATTGGCAAACAATATTCTTCTGTTTAACACTTCTGTTGACACTTTCTATCACTTTCCTGATGATAAACGCTAGACTAATGGGTCAGTTACTGGACACATTGGATTTTTCTTGATATTTAGGTACAGGACATAACTGGGCAACTTGACGGATTGCCAGGTAAATAAAAGTCGGTAAAAGCAATGACTGCAGATGCTGGAAACCAGATTCTGGATTAGTGGTGCTGGAAGAGCGCAGCAGTTCAGGCAGCATCCAAGGAGCTTCGAAATCGACGTTTCGGGCAAAAGGCCTTCATCAGGAATAAAGGCAGTGAGCCTGAAGTGTGGAGAGATAAGATAGAGGAGGGTGGGGGTGGGGAGAAAGTAGCATAGAGTACAATGGGTGAGTGGGG
>NC_057715.1:52845910-52886055 GCF_004010195.1 Chiloscyllium plagiosum
GTAGGGTGGAAGGTGAGCACCAGGGGCGTTCTGTCCTTGTTACGGTTGGAGGGGTGGGGGCTGAGGGTGGAGGTGCGGGATGTGGACGAGATGCGTTGGAGGGCATCTTTAACTACGTGGGAAGGGAAATTGTGGTCTCTAAAGAAGGATGCCATCTGGTGTGTTCTGTGGTAGAACTGGTCCTCCTGGGAGCAGATCTGGCGGAGGCGGAGGAATTGGGAATACGGGATGGCATTTTTGCAAGAGGTAGGGTGGGAAGAGGTGTAATCCAGGTAGATGTGGGAATCAGTGGGTTTGTAAAAATTGTCAGTGTCAAGTCAGTCATCATTAATGGAGATGGAGAGGTCCAGGAAGGTGTTTTTCGAACTCTGCTGGTTTAAAGGTGTTCCGGAGTCCGTGTTTTTCGAACTCTGCTGGTTTAAAGGTAAATAAAAGTGCTGTAGCTGTATTAGAACAATCTGGCTAGGGGAGCAACAAGTTCTAGAACATATATTTTCTGTACTTTTGCTGGACTGCTGTCAGGAACTACAGCCTCTGCAGTATCTCATGCCTGAAACTGCTTTTTGATATTATGTGGAGTAAATCACATTGGGTGAAAATTGACATCTGTGATACTGTGAAACTTTGGAGAATGCAGAGATGCTGAAGGTTGTTATCGTTTAGATTGAGGATGAGGATATTTATGGAGTCTCTTTCATTGAATTGTTAAATTTATTGCCTGTTCAGACCTCAATCTGGCAGAACTGTAGAGCTTCAATTTGATCTTTTATGTTTCAAGTTGAGGAGTTGGCCAATTAGGGCCAAGATAGGGAGAAATTACCTCACTCTGACTTGTTGGATCTCTGCGATTCTCCAAGGCAGAGATTAAATATATTGATTGAACACTCATCTACAAGATGAAGATTGACAGGTTATTTTAGGGAACCTTGGGTTATAGAGATTGGGTGAGTGAAGTTGACTTTGAAGTTCATGCATGATCTTATTGACTGAATGGAACAGATTCAACAGGATGAATGGTCAAATCTTGCTCCTAATTCCTATTTTATGTTTCTAACAGAGCCCAAAGAGACATCAGTGGATGCGTTATTGCTAAATAAGTTACACTTGATCGTGTCAACAACACCTTTCATCACTGTGCTTATGATTTGAGAGTTGACCAATGGAGAGGTCAACTGAATGATTTAATCTTTTTGTGGACAGGACATATGTGGGTAATTTTCCAAGTTGGCTAATTGATGTGGGTGCAGGTGGAGTCAGTATCTTAACTGCATTTCAACAGCTTGTTGAGGAGCATGTTAGATCTATAACACAAGTTTACAGTGCGACAGCAAAGTTATCAAACCCCATTGTCATTTCTGTGGACTGTTAGCTCAGCCATTTCTATGTATCACTTAGGAGTGAACTGAATTGGCTGAAGATTGGTTTTCCACGATAGACAAAGCCGCAGGAGCATATAGAGCAAGGTCAGCTAGTCAGCATTTCCAGCTCAAGATGAATGGAAGCCTTGACTTGTGCTTATGAGCTGTTTTCCACCATTGTTGAGAATGGTTAATATCATGGAAGCTCCATCTTCCATTTTTTCACGCAAATTCTTTGCTATTATTCACAATTTGGAATGCATGCAGAGCTGTGATTTTTTTCTGAGTTGTTAGTTGAGAAATTTGGCTCCAACAATAGCATGTTGTATTCCCTGTTTAGCATATATACAGTCTGGACTTATAACTACAAAAGGAAGGTTTCCTCATTTTTAGGCATGTAGTGCTTCTCAGCATTCTATTTCCATATTCCTCTTTAAACCAGGGCTAGTTGTTGGTTATACCAGGTGATGAAATTAGAGAATACAATGCTGCTGGGTTTATATATGTTCAAGCAACTTTTTTTTAAACATTCACTCATGGGATGTGGGCATCACTGACGGGCCAGCATTTATTGCCCATCCCTTATCAGCTGCCTTTAAAAAGTTAATGGCTAGCTGCTTTTTTGAACTTCTGCAGCCCAGCTGCTATAAGTCAACCAACAATGCTGTTATGGAGGGATAGTACACAAGTAGGCTGTTTTATCCTGAATGGTGTCAAGCTTCATGAGTGTTGTTGGATCTGCACCTATCCAAGCAAGTGGAGAGTATCCCATCACTCCTAACATGTGACTTACAGGTAGTGGACAGTTTTGGGGAGTCAGGATGTGAACTACTCTCTTCAGTATTCTTAGTTCCTGACTTGCTCTTGTAGCCACTAAATTTGTATGGTGAATCCAGTTCTTTTTCTGGTCAATGGTAGTCCCCAGGATACTGATAGTCGGGGATTCAGTGATGGTATTGCCATTGAATGTTATGGGGTTATGGTTAGATTGTTTCTTTATTGGAGATGATCATTGCCTGATATTTGTATCCACGAATGTTGCTTGCCAATTTTCAGCCCAAGCCTACATACTGTGTTGCATTTGAACATGGACTGTTTCAGAATCTGAGGAGTCATGAGTGATGCTGAACATTGTCGATCATAGGTGAACCTCCCTACTTCTGAGCTTATGATGGAGGGAAGGTCATTGATGAAGCAACTGAAAATGTCAGATCTAGGACACTATCCTGAGGAGCTTCTGTTGAGATGTCCTGAAGCTGAGTGACTCTGATGGAAGCCAAATTGAGCATCAGTGAGCAGGTTATTGCTGAGTAGGAGCTAATTAATAGCACTGCTAATGACACTTTCCATTACTTCTTTGCAAAGATGCAACTCTGCCTTAGATCATTATCTGAAACATTGGAATACCCCTTCTTGCATTAAATCTTAATTTTAATTAGATCGAATTCTCTCATAGTTATATCTTGAAAATTTCCCTGACTAATATGAGAATATTCCGTTAATGTCCTTTAACAAAGTAATTTTCAGTAACCTCCTGAGATTATAATCTGTGCTTTGTTTTTTCTTATACCCAGGAAATACTTATTTCAAACAGGAGTAAGATGATCCAAAATAAGAAAAATCACTCATCATGATGATATCAGACAAGCACTTAAAATGCACAGATCATGTTCCTTCCCCTACTATTGTGATGAAGGCAGTGACCTGTTTAAGTTAGACAGGTTAATGCCTCCATGAAAAAAGTGTAGCGCAGTTTGATACAGGTAAGTCAAGCATATGCATGATAATATTGTTGACAGAAATTTCTAAGTCTTTCCTGCCATGTCAGCTTGAATGTTAGACACAACACAACACAACATATCTGTTCAACCCAACCATGTGCAGAATAGAATACAACACGACTTGGAATGAAGTTTTTTTTTATCTTTGACAAATATTTTTACAGTTGTAAATCATTTAGATCTCTAAAAGACATATGATCAGGTACTGCACATTAGACTACTTAATAAAATAGTAGTCTATTAGCATTAATAGAGAATTGGCTAACATATAGAAGAAGCAAGTTGGAATAAAGGGGGCATTTTCAGGATGGCAGCCTGTAACTAGTGGAGTGTCACAGAGATCAGTGTGGAATCACAATTATTTATAATATATTTATGACTTGGATGTCATACTTTGCACAAAGGAAGGTAGTTGTGAGGTTGTTGGAGGTCAGTCATCTCCATTCCAGGAATACTGTAGCAAGTCACTTCCTGACTCCCCATCATTTACAAGGCAAAAGTCAGGAGGTTGATAGAATACTCACCACTTGCTTGGATGAGTACAGTTCCAACAGCAGTAAAGACACTTGACACTATTCAAGACAAAGCAGCTTGCTTGATTGGCACCACATATTTTTCCTTCATCTCTCATGGGTCCCAAATAAGTCATGAGAAAGGAGCCTGAGGACTTCTCAGAGAGTAAACCAGCACCATGATGATGTGTTTTCAATGAAGTACCACATACCTGCCACCGGTACAGGCATATCTCAATGGGTTCAGTTTGTCAGTCAGATAAGATGACATATATTACATGTGAACAGGAAGAGGTGTTGGAGAAACAGTGGGTAGTCTCCATCACAGGATATAGAATAATCCAAGCTCTGCTTCGCTGCACACTGATGCTGAGTCTTGGACTTCATTACTGATAAATGTACTTCTAGAGCAGCAGTATGAAATGCATATGTTTCTGTCAGAGATTTATGTGGCAGTGCACCCATTTGCACAGAATATGGAGCAGTCCGTGTTGAGTATGATATCCTGATGTTTCAGATACAAATGCTCATTAAGAGGCTGGCAAATTACATGCAGAATTAGACACAGCAGACCACTGAATATATGGTATATCACATTTAACCTGGCACTGGGCCTGCCAATTTACACAAATTAAAGCAGCCATTTCATGGGCATGCAGTGAAGTGGTCAGTAGTTCTTTGCGAACAAGGAAAAACAGACAGTCGATGAGAGGGAACATCTGGAAAGGGCCCTTGGAAAGGGACTCTTCTTAAGGCCTTCAAACTTCTTATCATTGGTCTCCCTTTTCTCTCAGTCAGAGGCCTTTCTCATGCTTCCTGCTCTGATGACTAAGTCTCCCTTTAATGAGGGCCACTAAGGTTTCCAGACGATATCCCACCATGAATGTCATTTGTCAGATCAAGGGAGCCTGTAGCCTCTCTTCAGTTCTGCTGCAGCAGCAGCACTATGTTGGAAGAAGAAGTGTAGAGGAAGAGTGGGGCAGAAACATTGCTATTCTAGTTTCCTTGTCTGTGGCCAAATAATCCAACTGCAGTGTTGGTAAATGCAACAGAAATTTATGACACTGACATTTTGGCCACAAATGCTAAAGTAAAAGCCAATATTGGAATCATTTTTTTTAATCAAACTGACCAATATTCCTTACTAAAGTCAACTGATCATCACTACATTTTTCCTTTCTGCCTGAAGAATGTGTCCTGTATGCCGACATGATACTTCCCCAGTGTTGTAATATGGCTGGTGAAAAGTTGTTGATTTTTAGTCGGGAACACTCTGAAATCCTCTTGAGGACAACTTCAACAGCTCTTCCCTAGGAGGCCACACTTTTGATAGTACCACTTTATTGAGGGCAGCCGCAATATTAGCTGGCTGGCAGAATGTAACTTAGAACAAAGAACTAAGAAAATTTACAGCCCAGGAACAGGCCCTTTGGCCTTCCAAGCCTGAGCTGATCCAAATCTACTGTCTAAACCTGTCGCCCAATTCCTAAGCATCTGCAACCTTCTCCTCCTCACCTACTCGTGCATCTGTCCAGACACATCTTAAATGAATCTACCGTGTCTGCCTCCACTAAGGTCTAGGAGAATGGGAACTGACAAAGCCCTTGAAGTTTACAAGCAAAGTATGAAAGAACTTATATTATTAAAAGGGCTAAAAGCAGTCATAAAAAGTCATTAGCAAACCAAATTAAGGAGAATCCCAAGGCTTTTTATGCATATATATATAAAATAAGAGGGTAACAAGGGAGAGGGTTGGCCCGCTCAAGGACAAAGGAAGGAATCCCTGTGTGGAGCCAGAAGACGTAAGTGAGGTCCTAAATGAATACTGTGTCAGTATTCACCAAAGAAAAGGAATTGGTGGAGGATGATCTCAGAGAAGGGACTGTCGAATTTCTAAGCCCAGTTGCTATTAAAAAGGAAGTGGTATTGTGCGTCTTAAAAAGCACTGAGGTAGATAGGTCCCTGCGTCCTAACGGGATCTATCCCAGAATATTGAGGGAGACAAGAGAACAAATTGCTGGAGCATTGACAGACATCTTTGTATCCTCCATGTGCTCAGGTGAGATCCCCGACAATTGGAGAATAGCCAATGTTGTCCCATTGTTTTAAGAAGGGTAACAGAGATAATCCAGGAAATTACAGACCTGTGAGCCTCACATCGGCAGTATGGTAATTATTGGAAAGGATTCTCGGGGACAAGATCTATAGGTATTTAGAAGCAAATGGACTTATTAGTGACAGACAGCATGGTTTTATATGGGGAATGTTGTGCTTCACTAACTTGATCGAGTTTTTTGAAGAGATGACAAAGATGATTGATGAGGGAAAAGCAGTTGATGTTGACTACATGGACTTCAGTAACACCTTTGACATAGTCACTCATGCCAACCTGATACAAAAGGTAAGATCACATAGTATCAGCAGTGAGCTGGCAGCATGGATATAGAACTGGCTTAGTCATTTGAAACTAAGCGTAGTAGTGAAAGGATGCTTTTTGGAATGGAGGGCTGTTCATGGACTACATAACTGATTTGGAGGAAAACTTGGCTGGTCTAATTAGTAAATTTGTGGACGATATAAAGATTGGTGGCGTTATGGATAGTGAGAAGGATTGTCAGAGGATACAGCAGGATATAGATCAGTTGGAGGCATGGACTGAAAAATGGCAGAGTTTAATCCGGACAAATTTAGAAATTTTGAAAGGTTAAGTATGGTGTAAATTATGCAGTGAATGGCAGAACCCTCAGCAGTATTGATATGCCGAGGGATCTGGGTGTACGGATCCACAGATCACTAATAGTGGCAGTGCAGTTAGGGAAAGTGGTAAAAAAGGCCTATGGCATGCTTGGCCTCGTTGGAAGTGCCATTCAACATAAGGATAGTCAAGTTATATTGCAGCTTTACAGACCTTTAGTTAGGCTACACTTGAATATTGTGTGCAGTTCTGGTCACCACACTACCAGAAGGGTGTGGATGCTTTGGAAAAGGTACAGAAGAGGTTTATCAGGATGTTTCCTGGTATGGGGGATTTTAGGTATGAAAAAATGTTGGATAGACTGAGTTTGTTTTCACTAGAATGCAGGAGGTTGAGAGGTGACCTGATAGACGTTTATAAGATTTTAAATGGCATGGATAGAGTGGGAATAATGAGGCTTTTTCCTAGGGTGGAGTGGTCAAATATTAGGGGACTTCAAGGTGTGGGGGAAAGTTTAAAAGAGACATGAGAGGCAAGGTTTTCACACAAAGGGTGGTGGGTGTCAGGAATGCACTGACAGAGGAATTGGTGGAAACAGATACAATTGCAGCAATCAAGAAGTACCTGGGAGAATACATGAATAGGAAGGGGAAAGAGGGATACAGATCCTGTAAGTGAAGACTGTTTTAGTATGGAGGGGCAAAATGTGTCAGTGCGGGTTTGGAGAGTTGAATGGTCTGTTCCTATGCTGTATTGTTCTTTGTTCTTCATTCTAATTCAGTATTTAACAGTGGTTTTCCGGCTCACACACAGTAATTTTGGTGGAAGAAGTCAGAAACTCAAAAGTATTGGTATAAATGAGTATTCACCATTCAACTTACTGATAGGGGAATAGGTTTCTGTAGGGGGCTGGCTTGCATTACATTGAAGCATCATCACTACAGCCATTTTTATTCTTGTGAAGAACTCAAAACCCAAATATTCATCCTTACCAAAGTTGAAGTAGAAATTAGCAATGTAATTTGGGATCATACAGTTCTAACTTATGCTGGTCTGGTCCAATTTGCATATTTCAATACATTTTTTTGCCTCAAGCACTTAAATGCTAAAAACTTTACATTTAATAACCCTTGGAGACTATAATCATTTGTGCCAACTGGAATAACCTGTTCATGAATCATGTCAATTAAACTGGTTAACAGTATAAATTAGATTAATTAGAAAATTAAGCAGATCTAAATTAAATCTTTATGAACTTGGAGTTCATAATAAAGGATAAAATATTCACAAATTATGCTAATTAGGTAAAATTTGCATAAGTTAATTATGATATTCATACTGTTGATTCCCTTCTTCTTCAATGTTGTTGAATGCAAAATTTACACTTTCAGTAATGGAAGAACCAACTGAGATTTAAATCATTAATCTGGCATTTCTAGTATGGGCTTAACACAATGGTAAACCAAAAGCATGTTAAAGAGATTCCATTAACATTCCTATCAATATCAATTGAACTGGATTTAATTTGAATCACCAATCAAACATGATGGTCCTAAAATTTCTGGTTACAATGTCAAGGCATACAGCAGCACATATATTAGATTCCCTACAGTGTTGAAACAGGCCCTTCGGCCCAACAAGTCCACATCGACCCTCTGAAGAGCAACCCACCCAGACCCATTCCCCTACACCTAACACTACAGGCAATTTAGCATGGTCAATTCACCCAACCTGCACATCTTTGGATTGTGGGAGGAAACCGGAGCACCTGGACGAAATCCATGCAGACACGGGGAGAATGTGCAAACTCCACACAGACAGTAGCCCAAGGCGGGAATTGAACCCAGGTCCTTGGCGCTGTGAGGCAGCAGTGCTAACCACTGAGCCACCGTGCCGCCAACTAGAATTATGGGAAGTTGACCCCATTTGAAATCGTAGGTGCATAAACCTCAGGGACAGAGTTATGCACCCAGTCAGCAATTGAATTCTTTTTAGTATTCTTTCAAGGAATATTGGAAACACTGGCAAGGCCAGAATTTTCAGCTGACTGCATATTGCCCTTGAGAAGATGGTGGTGAGGTGCCACCTTGATATGATGCTGTTTATCGGGTGCTGTCAGTGCTGCTTCCTTATTATCCTTCTCTGTTGCTCTTGCAATGAAAGTAATTATGAGAAAATAACATGTTGTGGATTTAGAATCACATGTAGATCAGACCAGGCAGGCGAGCAGATTTCCATCTCTAAAGGGCATCAGTGAACAGGATGGGTTTTTAGAACAATTAATAGTTTTATTATCATAGTTATTATGATTAGCTTTATAATCCTGATTTATTTATAACCATGAACTTTAATTCGAACAGCTGCTATGCAGGGATTTCAACACATGCCTAAATCTCTACTTAATCTATCTTGAGCATATCTAATGAGAGCATGGTGTTATCGTTTCAAGCCAGGATGATGTATAGCTTGGAGAGAACCTTGCAGGTGTTGGTGCTCTCATGCATCTGCCGCCTTGGTCTTTCAAAGTGATAGAGGTTATAGGCTTGACAAGCAAAGAAAAACAAACTGTGGTGATTTGCTCCAGTGGATTTGGATACAGTGCATAAAGCTGCCACCGTGTGTCCGTGGTGAAGGAGGCCCTAGTCAAGTGATTTGTTTTGCCCTGGGCAGTGTTCAGCCTTTGATGACTAGCACAGTGTCCAGCTGCACAAAAAGCAGTCAGTATATTGCATATTGAAGAGGACTTGATGTTTCCTTTTTATTTAAAAAACAAGCAATCATTTTATGTTGTGAAGGAGTACCACTTTGAACAGCAGAGCGAAAAACAGACATGCTGGAAATATACAGAAAAACTGACAGCACCTGAAAAGAGAAAACCTGTGAAAATGTGAATTTTATAGATGGAATAGGGCAGGGAAATAAGACTGACTGAAACGCTTTACATAGAACCGCCATGGCCTCAATGAAACTGATCATTTGCAGTAACATAATGGTTCTTAGGATACTCTCTTTTCTCAAAAGTAGAAAGTACTAGATAAACAGTTGACTATACAGCTGGAACCAACACTCTTAGTTACTGTCTGCCATAACACCCCTGGATTGTTCCAGCCATTTTTCCGTTGGGCGGCACGGTGGCACAGTGGCTAGCACTGCTGCCTGACAGCACCAGAGACCTGGGTTCAATTCCCGCCTCAGGCGATTGACTGTGTGGAGTTTGCACATTCTCATCGTGTCTGCGTGGGTTTGCTTTGGTTTCCTCCCACAGTCCAAAAAATGTGCAGGTTAGGTGGATTGGCCATGTTAAATTGCCCGTAGTGTTAGGGGAATGGGTCTGGGTGGGTTGCGCTTTGGCGGGTTGGTGTGGACTTGTTGGGCCGAAGGGCCTGTTTCCATACTGTAAGTAATCTAATCATAACCTTGGCATTATCAGACAGCAGAAATCTGAGTGCAAGTAGCATTGGGCAAAGTAAGACACTACTGCTCTTATGGACAACATTTGTATCAGTGGTTAGCATTGCTGCCTCACAGTGTCAGGTTCGATTCCAGCCTCAGGCAACTGTCTGTGAGGAGTTTGCAGTTCTCCCTGTGTCTGTTTGGGTTTCCTCTGGGTGCTCCTGTTTTTTTGGATGTGCAGGTTAGGTAGATTGGCAATGCTAAATTGCCCCAATATCCAGGGACGCGTAGGTGAGGTGGATTAGCCGTGGGAACATGCAGGGTTACAGGGAGAGGATTGGGGTCTGGGTGGGATGTTCTTCAGGTGGCTGTTGTGGACTTGATGAGCTGAATGGCCTGCTTCCACACCGAAGGGATACTATAGAGAGGTTCATCAGCATGTCAAAATGTCGCAAGGCATTTCACTGGAGAGTTACCAATATGGTTTCTGGGGAAACCACAATTAAGAATTCTCAAGATATCAAGAATTCTTGATATGGAAACCATAGAAGATACCTGATCAATTCAGGATGCTGCTTGTCAGCTGCATCCACAGCCATTGGCATCAGCCAGGTGATAACCTCTGAGAACTCTCTGATAGCACATCTCTGATCCATTTAGAGGACCTTTCTGCACTTTTTTGTTGCAGTTTGGGCTACTCCAGCAACCATCATTGTACTGCTGCAAGGACACTTTGCGTTCAAAGATATGCACCCAGCTCATGGATTAGGCCAGGCTCCATCTCTGGGTTCTTCTCTCACTGTCATAGCAATCATATACTTTTAGCCTACCTGGATGCTCTCAGCATCTGAATCTTGCATTGTCTGGACTTGATGTTTTGCATTTTGCTCCCTCGGTCAGATATACCAGAGCATATTACTTCTGCCTTGTCTCACTGTTTAATGCAAATGCAACACTAGGCAGCTTGTCTTGGTTGTCAGCCGGTGTTAGTCAAATCAAGAGGGGGTAGCCTTTGGTTGGGAGGTCTTGGATCAGTAAGACGAGGGCAACCTATAATACTAGTCTAAGGGGCTTGGATGCAGTCAGCCACTTGGTGTAGTCAGCGTCAGGATTCTCAAAAGGGGTGAGGAACTGAATATTGGGCAGCTCGCTATCTGTCTTGATTCTTTCTATCCTGTAGAGTTCTATTTTCCTCCTTTAGTGTAATGTGATGGTATTAAGGGAGATATAAATGATTACCACAGCCATTACTTATGGTGTGCAAGTGTGGAGCGAGTAATTTGGTAGCACAGAGGTTAAAAGGATTAATGGTATTGGCAGTTGCAGTGGTTCCAGCAATTGGGAAAAGGTGTGGGATGTGCTAGTGAGGCTGGAAGATTGGTACAGTAGCACAGCTAGTTTGAATGTGAGAGAAAATGGTCGCATTTTTTCCAGCAGAATAGAGAAGAACATTGGCCTTTTTTCACAAGTGCTGTGAATTCCTCTAGACAGCTGGCCTCCACTGTTGGTCCTGGAGAAAAAGGACATCTGTCCTCCACAATATGTCATCCAGCAGGACCTCAAGTTCCCTGTTGACAACACCAGGTGCCAATTTCCAACAGTCTGCCTGTCAAGGGCAAATGTTAGGAACCATACAAGGTATCTTGTCTGCTTGCACAAAGAGCTTTTAAACTAGCTCTCACAAACATTTTTTTTTAAAAAACATGGCCACAGAAGTGCTCACATGTTATTTGTTAATTCTTCCAAATACATATAAAAACCTATATGTCACTACTTCAAAATCCAAAAATCCAGTTTTAGCACAAATGATCTTAAAAAGATACATCAATCACAGTCTACATCACAGCACTAACATCTGGAATCCTGTGCTAAAATTGGGAGAGCTGCCTCAGACTCCTTCGTCTCACCTTTTAGCCATTGATCTGGTGACCACGTCAACTAGCTCATTTTGCCATAAGGCAAGCTTTTTTCACATTCTCTCCATACAAAGATGCTGTGTATTCAAATGTTTGAATACTAGCCAGTCTCTAGCAACTGTTCAATTTGACCACTGGCAAACATCACAGATGTATCAAACTTTCCATGTTGTTTGGATCAATTAACTGACTGATTTGTATCTCCTTAAAAAGAGACTTACCTCTTGATGTTAATGAATTTTGACCTAAAATGTTAGCTTGCTTTTGCTTTCCATCACTTTTACGCCATCCAATCAACTGTATGATATTTAGTGTACAATTCAATGATAAACACAAATTCAGATGATAAATAGTCTCTACATTATCACAGCTGATTCCCTGTCTCAGTTTTAAACAAAACTTCAGCTTTCCCAGAGTTTACAACTACAGTTCAGTTCATTGCCGTTGAGTTACAATGCTTGATGTAAACAAATATGTACACTCCTTCAGTGGAATGTGGAAAAACCTTAAAAATTAGTGAACTTTCTAATCAGAAGGTCATCACCAGGCTTCCTATGTTTTCTCCTTCTCATTCAATGTAATATGATTTAACTTCATTTAGCCAACTCTGCCAATTTTAGATTCATATCTAGTGGGCTTGTTTTCCAAATAGCTGTTATGGGTCTTTGATCCACTGACAGTCCAGTTGCCTCAGATCTTCATTCTGCCCCAAAGTGTGTGGATAGGTCCAAGGGCATGAATGATCATTGAAGTCACTGCAAAAAACCCAAGACAGAGGCACAGAGATAAAACTACCAATGTTACCTACTCAGAAAGATAATCATTGAATAAGCCATCAGCTTTTTGAAGTATCAGGGCTGGTTTCTGAATTAGGTGTCTGTACTCTAATACCCTCTTTAAGTATCTCTTTTGGTGGTCCTCTGTCCTCTCCATTGCATGGCACTCCAGAGAGCTGTGGACCTTGAGGACAACATGTTCCTGGAAGGAGACAACTCATCTTGGAAGAAATTAAGAGCAGGACCTGAGAGTGGAGGGGATAGAGGGAGATGATGTTGAATTATTGGTGTTTCTACTGCATGATGAGATGGCCTCTTTTGCCATCTCTGGAGGAGAGAATTCCTTCTCTCCCTTGTGGATTCATTTCATTGATCTAGATCAAATGAGAAGATAGCTTGCTTTGGATGCAAGGCTCCAACTCTGCTCTACCATTTTGCATTACTCTGGTGCATGGAAAGGCTTTGGCACCTCTCCCTCAAAACAACTCTCAGCCACAACAATGTTTGTTCTGGGACCCTGAATGAATGCCACAATTCATAAAACTAAAAACTGTATATCTAAATGCATTTGGCATTCAAACCAAAACAGACAAACTGAAACTTTAAATAGAATCAAGTGTGATCCGATACAATTTCAGAGATATGGTTGCAGGATGATGTGTATTGGGACCTTAATCTTTAACAGTAGAAGTCATTTAGGAAAGACAGGAAGGTAGGAAAAGGTGGTGGGTTGCTTCTTTTGTTTAATTATGATATTAACACAGTAGAAAGGGATGAAGTAAGTTCAGGAAACCAGGATAATGGCAATAGTTTGGGTAGAGATAAAGGCAAGAAGTCACTTGTGCAAGGGTGTGCAGGTCTCATGGAAGTAACCACACGGTAAGGTGGAACATAAAGGGAGAAATGATGGAGCATGTCATAAAGGCACACTGGAGCAAGTGAGGACTGCAGATCAGAGTCGAGAGTGTGGCACTGGAAAAGCATAGGAGGTCAGGCAGCATCCAAGGAGCAAGAGAATCAACATTTCAGGCAAATGCCCTTCATCATGTACAGTGCTAAGCATCAGAGATTTTAATCCACTCATAGACAAGAAAAGTCAGAGGTGAGCAAAAATAGCCTAAATGAGAAGTTCATCATCTGTTTTAAAGGTTAACTACAAAGCTTAAAGACAGTATCAAACTTAAAGAAAAAAGCAGTTACAAGTCAGGATGATGTGTGGCTTTGAGGTGAACTTGCAGGTAGCAGTGCTTCCATACATTTTCTGCCTTTATTCTTTGAGGTGATAGTGGTTACAAGTTTGGAAAATGATGTTAAATGAGACATGGTGAGTTGCTGAAATGTATTTTGTAGATGGCACACACTGCCTCTACTGTGTTTTGGTGGTAAGATATGTGAACATTGAAGACTGGGAATGGAGTGTCAATGGTGAGTCATGGATGATGTTGAATTTCTTGAATGCTATTGGAGCTGCACTCAATCAGATTCATGAACAATATTTAATCACACTACAGTCTTGTGCTTTTTAGATGATGGACAGGTAATGGAGTGTCAATGGTGAGTCATGGATGATGTTGAATTTCTTGAATGCTATTGGAGCTGCACTCAATCAGATTCATGGAACAATATTTAATCACACTACAGTCTTGTGCTTTTTAGATGATGGACAGGTTGAGTCAGGTTATATAACTCCGGTTATATACTCTTCCACCCTCTTCCATCGGACAGAAGATACAAAGTTTCAAAACATGTATGAACAGATGTAAGAACAGCTTCTTCCCTGAAGTTGTCAAACTTATGAATGGATCTTTCACACATTAGTTTGTGTCTGCCAACAAGTTCTCTATTCATGTAAATACATTACCTCCGAAACTATGAACTTTAAGTTTCCTTACTAATCTTTTGTGAGGAACTTTGCCAAAATCATTTTAAAGTCCAGATGCACAACATCTACTGATTTACCTTTATCCACTCCACTGGTCATATCATCAAAAAATTCCATAAGATTTTTCAAGTGTGATTTCCCTTTAGTGAATTCACGCTGACTAAGACTGATTCTGTCCCATAAACATTAGGGCAACATGCTTTATAATGAGGTATTAAGTCATTCAAGAAACTGGAGTAGTAAAGTGGATGTTTATACATTCTAGCTGAACATGCTGACGCTCAGTCAGTTTGATTCCTAAAACATTCTCTTTTGGTGGAGATTACAAAGGGTTAGTTTTTAAACTGATCAATTATACATGGCATTGCCAGTTTAATTAACAGGGATGAGGTATCTCTTCCTATCTCTTCCTTGTTTAAGATAAAGCCACATTGACTGACCAATGCTACCTTAGTAAATAAAACAAAATCATGATCATTATTGAGCACTACCTCATCAATATTCTATGTACAATGAGTTGTTATTATGCAACATCATTCATAATATCAGAACAATGCAACTTATTTATGATAGCCATTGTCTCTTACAGTCATCTTGATTGTCAATCTATTAAGAAGGATTCATTCATCCAACAAAAACTGTAAAAAATGAAGGATGCTGACAGCTGTGTGTTTACCCTCTAACAAGGTGACATCTAATTGCATCAATCATAATAATTCTCATAACAGCAGCCAATGGACCATGGCCAGAAGGTGACCTAGTGCACTGGTAATGGGAAGCACCATAAAGGGAACAGCCATTTTATGTCAGTGCATGTTTTATTCAGTGAAACCATTTCAGTTTTTCATAAATAGTTTGAATGGCTTAATGCAAAAATTGAAATATGAAAGGCATAATGCATCTTCAGAACAAATAATGAATAAATCTCTGAGAATCAAATGACCCTGAAGTAATTTAATAACTAGAATTGTTTGTGACAATTGCATCTATTCAGCTTTATCGCAATTTCATTACATTAGATCAATTTTGATTTTCATTAATACACCGTGGTGGCTGTTCAGAAAAATTTTGACTAAACATTTTAGAATGAAAGAATAATGGTTCATTTGGAAAACTGAGTCAAGTTCAACGTTTAATTGATTTGACCTTCCTGTACCCTAGAGTATATTGATGAACATACAGATGACCAGAATCTCACTTTGACTGGATAAACTTCCCCAAGAAATGAAATACAAACACATAATTTATAAAAGTTTGTCACAAGTTGCTAATACAATTTAATTTACTCATTTAAGCACTACAGCCAGAATTCTGGATATTGTAGCAGTTGAAGATGTTTCCTCTGATGCCACTTGAGCCAATATTTCTATTGACATCTTTCAGCTTGCTGAAGTATTACCTTTTTGGGGTTGTTTATTTTTGCACTTTATCTTAACCTGCATGTTTCTGAATAATCAAGTGGCTCTGGTTAGGGCAATATTTAGCCTTTTCCTTTTGTGGGATATGGTCCACAATGTGCCCACAGAACCTTCCTTTTGAATGCCTTCCACTGATTGGTTACCGTCTTTTCTAAAAGTAGCTCTTTTCATTCCACTTTTGTCAAATCAACTCTCTGTTTTGCAAGAATTTTGTGCCCACTGAGCCTTTTACACTGTATATATGGCAGTTGATATTTGAATAGTTGAAGTCTCCAACTGCTATTTCTCAATTGCCTTCACACTCAGAAATTTGCCTACATATTTTCTCACTTCTACTACTTGGGAATCTTTTATACTTGCTTAGCAGTGTGGCTGACTTATTTTTGCTCCTAAGTTCAAGCCATATGGCCTAACTTGATATTTGTTTTAGAACATCATCTCCCACATAGCTGTAATTCATTCTTTAACCAATAATGCTACATTCTACTTCAGGTCTGTTGTGGCACAGTGCTATCTCTGAGCAAGAGGTCCTGGGTTTGAGTTTCGTCCTACTCCAGAGGTGTGTAATAACATCTCGGAACCAGTTGATTAGAAAACTGCTACAGTCTACTCTTTTTATTCCATCCTCTTTATCCTGTCTATATGCAAGGGTTTGGAGCTGTTTTCTTGCCTTTCTTGAAGCTAAATATCCATTATAGCAATGATACCATATTATCTTATATCTATCTATGCCCTCATCTCATTAACTTTATTCATTTTACTCTTTGCATTTCCATGTGTATCTTTAACCTTTGTTTTCTTTGTCTTTTAGAATCTTTCACTAAATTTCTACTTCCTGTTTCCTGCTCTGAATTTGCATTCAGATTCCCATCATCCTGCCAATCTCATTTAAACCGTTCCAAAAACCCCAGAAAATCTCTCTGTAAGGATATTTATCCCCTAGTCCTTTTCAGGTTTAGGCTGACCAGCATATAGAGGTCCCACATTCTTCAGAACCAGTCCCAATATCTCAGAAATCTGATATCCACCCTCCTATTTCCATGCTCACATTGAGACTGGCAATAATCCTAAGATAACTACTTTAGAGGTCTTGCCTTTCAAACTCATACCTTGCCCACTGAAATCTGCACACAAGGCTTCACCTCCATTTCTAGATCATTCAAACCTACATGAACCACGACCTCTGGCTGATAGCCTTGCCCAAAAGAATATGCTACCATCTTGGAGTCATGTCAACAATAGAAGAAATGCTTGTCTGATATGTTGATTATCAAATACCCTACACATTGCTCCTCTATTCTTCTTTTGTCCATCTCCTTACATCAGTGACTCTAGCTGCCACTCAGGTTCTCAAATTTGGAGCTCACACTTGTTCAAGCAATTGCACAGACATGATCATCTGGGACAAGTAGGCGGGGTCATATTTTTTTATTTACTCCTGTCCCCAGGTGCCCCTGATGAAGAGGTGGTGAGCTGCCTTCTTGAACCACTGCAGCCCATGTACTGTGGGTAGACCCACAATGCCATCAGGGAGAGAATTCCAGGATCTTGACCCAATGACACTGAAGGATCGGTGATACAATTCCAAGTCGGGATGGTGAGGGTTTTTGAGAGGTGGTGATGTTCCCATGTGGCTGCTGCCCTTGTCCTTCACACATTAGGATCATAGGTTTAGAAGGTGCTGTCTGAGCACCTTTGGCTAATTTCTGAAATGCATTTTGTAGATTGTACACACTGCTGCTAATATCATCACTGGTGGAGGAAGTGAATGTTTGATGCCAAACTTTTTGAATGTTGTTGGAGCTTCAGTCATCCAGACAAGTCGGGAGTAATCTATTACACTCCTGATTTGAGTTTTATATGTAGGGTGGGCAAGTGTGTCCATGATGGTACCTATACTCCAGGATGTACACTCCCCTTGATTGAGCTGACTTTGCATCCCATAACTTTAAAAAATATTTATTGTAATTTGAAAAGTAGTATAATTTACTGGTAGACACATATCTAATATTTGTGTGGTTGGGTAATCACCTTGTCAGAAGTAATCATTCTGGTGTCTGGCTTATATCTCAATTCAATGTCACATCCTTGGAGATCACTGATTCGATTGCATCATGTGTGGTCCATTTTATCAAGTGAGTGTGGGTTTATTACAAGAAAAATTAAACATAAAAGTTAGGAGTGTATGCTTCATTCATACAAAGCACTGGTGAGACTACATCTTGAATACTGTATTTTGCTTAATGTCGATTAGTATGACCCATCTAGAACATGGCACTTCACATCTACCTCTAAAATAAGGAAACGTTAGAATCGAGGCTACCTTCTTAAAATATATTGAGAGGGTCTGGTCTGGTCCATAACAAACTGGGGCTCTTGTTGGGATCAAAATCTATAATTCCAAGTTGGGTTTAGGATTTACATTGATGCTATGTGCCAGTTTCGGAATTTTCAGTTTACAGACTCTGGCCTCCTCTTCACCATGGACCAATCCTTTTAGACATCCATCCCCTACCAGGATGGTCTCAGGGCTCTCCGTTCCTTCCTGGAGCAAAGGCCTAAACTGTCCCCATACATCATCACCCTCCCCTGCTTGGCCGAGCTTGTTCTCACCTTCATCGACATCCCTTTTAACTCCTCTCGTTTGCTGCAGGTCAGAGGGGTGACCATACGTACTTGCATGAGCCCCAGTTAGGCCTGTGTCTTCATGAGGTACATGGAACATTCATTGTTCCAGTCATATTCCGGCTCCCATCCAGAACTCTTTCTCTGATATATTGATGATATCATGGGTGCTGGTTCTCTCTCTCATCTGGAATTGGAAATGTTCATTGATTTCACTTCCAATTTCCATCCCACTCTCGTTTTCACCTGGTCTATCTCTGACTCCTCCCTTCCCTTCCTTGACATTTGTTTCCATTTCTGGGGATAAACAGGTCAGTAATATCTACTATAAACCTACTGACTCCCACAACTCTGCTTCCTGTAAAAAATCCATTCCATTCTCTCAGTTCCTCTGTCTCTGTCACCTTTGTTCTCATGAGATCACCTTTGACAAGGGACCTTTCAAAATGTCCACCTTCTTCCTCAACCAAGGATTCCCCAGCACTGTTGTCAACAGGACCCACAACTGGGTTCGATCCATCTCTTGGACTTCTATGCTCACCCCCCCTTCCCTCCTGCAACAGCGATAGGGTTGCCCTGGCATGTTCCCCTGGAACCACCGATGGTTACCTCCTCCCTCCTTAGTATCCAAGGGCCCAAATATACCTTTCAGGTGAAGCAGTACTTTACCTGCACTTTCCACCATTTAGTCTATCGCATTTGCTGCTCACAGTGTGGTCTCCTCTACACTGAAAAAATGAAACATAGACTGGGTGACCACTTGACAGAACATCTATGTTTTGCCCACAGAAAAGACCCAGAGCTTCCTGTTGCCACACCACCCTGTTCCCTGGCTAACATCTCTGTCTCAGGCTTGCTGCAGTGTTCCAGCGAAACTCAGAGCAAGCTGGAAGAGCAACACCTTATTTTCCACTTGGGGACCCTGCAGTCCTCTGGACTCAATATAAAGTTCAATAACTTTAGGGCCTGAACTCCCCCATGCCCTAGCCCTCTACCACACACTCCAGGCCTTGTTATCAGATATATTGCCAATACACAATACCTAATAGTTTCCGTTAACAGCTATTCACCCTCTCAGCCAGATCGTTATTGACTCCTTTGTCTCTCCAACTGCCCTTTTCTTTCTTTGGGCTTTCTTTTCTATCCCTACCTATTATTTACTCCTTACACCATCCCACCACCATATCTTCTGCACATAAACCAACATTTTCCTAACTATTATCAGTTCTGAGGAAGGGTCACTGGACCTGAAATGTTACCTCTGACTTCTTTTCATGGGTGCTACCAAACTGTTAAGCTTTTCCAGCAACTTCTGTTTTTGTTTCTGATTTACAGCTTCTGCAGTCCTTTCAGTTTTTATTTTGGATTTAGGATCGTTGGACTCAAAAAGGTAGGTGTTAGTCCTTTTTGTTTCGGCTGTCGAATTCGGTTGGTTTAAACAAGATGTGTCTTGTGTATTAATGGCTGTTTTGGTCACTGAGAGTTTTCTGGGGATGGAAAAAGTGACTTCGGGAGTTTTACAGAAGCTGAGCAAGGCACAGCTTTTAGAATTGGCAAACAAGCTGGAGTTGAGGTTGCCTTTGTCTACGAGAAAATGGGTGTTAATTGCAGCAACAGCTCAACATTTAAAATTGCCAGAATCCCATTGGAATCGATTGAAAACCGAGGATAAAGAGAAAGTAAGAGAGAGAAAAGAAAGAGAGAAAGACAGAGAATTTGAAAATTGGAAATTACAGAGGAGTGTTGACTTAAAAGGGTAAGTGAATTGAGAAAGTAGGCTTAGTGAGAAGAATAGTGGTGACAAGCAAACCCATCATAACCAAAGGCCTAGTGGGGATCTGCTTAAACATGGCCAAGCATTGCCTAAGTTCGATGAGAATGAATGTAGAGGCCTTTTCATTTCATTTGAGAAAGTGGCTAAACAAATGAAGTGATCAGTGACCATGTGGGTATTGTTGATCCAAACAAAGTTGTTACGTAAAATCAGAGAGGTATTTGCATCACTATCAAAGAAAGTATGAAAGGGGTATAATGATTTGAAAAATGCCATCTTAAGTGCTTATGAGCTAGTGCCAGAAGCCTACAGACAACATCTGAGGAAGCTAAGGAGGGACCCTGGTCAAACATACATTGAGATTGAAATGATCAAATAAGGTAAATTGGATAGGTGGATAAGGGCACTGAACATGGATCAAACGTACGTCACTCTTCAAAAGACAATTATTTTGGAGGAGATCAAAAATTCACTTCCTGCAGTCCTAAGAACTCGTGGATGAGTAGAGAATAAAAACTGAATGATTAGCAGCTGAATGGCCAATGATTATGAGTTGGTTCATAAATCAAAGTTTGGCTTCTGACATCAATTTCATTCTGTGAAGGATAGAAATTGGGGAAAAAAGAAATCCTCAGGTGGTAAGGGCAAAGGAGATCTCATTGAAGGTAATAAAGATAGTTTACCACAGGGTTAAAAGAACCCCATGCGGGACAAAGAAAAGTAAAAAATCAGGTATTTTCACTGCAATAAAGTAGGCCACATGAAATAACAGTGTTGGTGATTTTTAAAAAATGCTGGGCAGATGGATGTGGGAAAACCAGATAAGCCAGTGAATTTTGTTGAAGTGGTAAAGGAAAGCGCAATGGAAGCTAAAAAGCTGCACCAGAATGTATTACCTGGTCAGGGGTTGGTTGAGAAGAAAGAGCCAGATCTTCTTAAACCATTCATTTGTAAGAGTAAGGTTTATTCACATATGCCAGGAGCACCAGGTAAAGAAATTATAATTTTAAGAGAAATGGGAGCATATCAATCAGATGAGGAGATATGTAATTCAGAAGGATGATTGCCAGAAAAAATAGTAAGATTTGGAATTCATGGTGAGATGAGAAGTGTTTCACAATACTGTGAGGTTGGAGTATCCATTGAAAAGTGAAATGGAGGCAGGTGTACTGGAGGAACTGGAACTGGAGCTCCAGGAATACAATTTGTCCCTGGTAATGATATACCTGAATCACAGGTGGGTGTGCTGCCTACTGTGGTTGAAAAGCCAGTGGAAAATTAGGCATCTGAAATATTACAGCAAGTTTATCCTGGGATATTTCATGACTATGTAATAACAAGGTCACACAGCCACAGGTTGGAGCAGGAGGAGAAATCAAAGAATAAAGATAAGAAGTTGAAGTACAATTATCAGAAACCAGGTTTGATCAATTGTTTGAGTAAAAAAAGAGCAGGTGGATAACAAAATGGATATTTTTTGTTCAAGGAAATTATCTAAATTCCAACATAAAGTTGAAAAACTAAAACAGCTGTATCAAAAAGCATACACAGAAGAAGAATCTGAATGTATCCCAGTATATTACTATCTTAAAAAGGATGTCGTAATGAGGAAATGGAAACCATCACATATTCAAACCAATGAGAAATGGGCAGAAATTCATCAAGTTACCAGTGAGTTATAGAAAGTAGGTGTTGTGGGTAGCACCAGAAGGAAGTCATTTCGGAATAAGGAAAACTCAAGCCAAAATACAATGACATTTTAAGTGGCCTGGACTGCATAAGGATGTAATTGAATTTTGCCAGGCAAGCCATAAGTGTCAGGTAATTGGAAAGCCTCAAGCAGTGATAAAACCAGCATATTTAATAACTATTCTTGTATTTGAGGAACCTTTTACAAGGGTCTTAATTGATTGCATAGGAACTCTACCAAAAATAGGAAAATGGGAAGCAGTATTTGTCCAATAGATTTCCAGACACCATTTGATAATTCAATATCACAGCTAAAAGGATTGTAGACGAGTTACTCAAATTTATCACTAGATATGGACTATTCACAGAGATACCATCAGATCAAGGGCCAATTTTTACATTAAAATTATTCAGAAAAGTTATGGATAGCTTAGGAATAAAACAATTCAAATCCACTGTGTACCATCCAGAAACACAGGGAATATTAGAATGGTGGCATCAAACTGAAGAAGTGCAGAAACTTTTAGTGGACTGTCAGAAGGCATTTGACAGCCTGAAAGCTGTGTTAACCACTGCTCCAGTTTTAGTCACACTTAATTACATGAAGACATTCAGGGTGACTATCGATGCAAGTGAAGTGGGTGTTGGTGCTCTACTCTTATAAGAAGACAATGAGAAGATAGAAAAACCCAATGGGTACTTTTCCAGAAAATTGAATACTCATCAACAGAAATATTCCATGATTCAGGAGGAAACCTTGAACTTGTTGTTGTTGTTGTTGTTACAACATTTCAACACCTATAGTACCAGTAATGTGTCTGAGATTATTGTATACACTGATCCCAACCTATTAAAGGTTTTGGAGAAAATTAAGGACAAAAGTTCCAGACTGTTTATATGGAACTTATTATTAGAGCTATTCAATTTGAAAATTATACATGTGGCAGGATAAGAAAACATAATTGCCAACATGTATAAATACGTATTTGGAAAGGCAAGGACGGATTAGGGATAGGCAACACGACTTTGTGCATGGGATATCATGTCTCATGAATTTGATTAAGTTTTTTGAAAAAGTAACAAAGAGGATTGATGAGGGCAGAGTGATGGACGTGGTCTATATGGACTACAGTAAGGCGCTCGACAAGGTTCCCCATGAGAGACTGGTTAGCAAGGTTAGATCTCATGGAATACAGGCAGAACTAGCCATTTGGATACAGAACTGACTCAAATGTAGAAGACAGAGGATGGTGGTGAAGGGTTGTTTTTGAGACTGGAGGGCTGTGAGCAGTGGAGTGCCACAAGGATTGGTGCTGGGTTCACTACTTTTCATGAATTATATAAATAATTTAGATATGAACACAGGAGGTATAGTTAGTAAGTTTGTAGATGACACTAAAATTGGAGGCGTAGTGGACAGTGAAGAAGGTTAGCTCAGAGTACAATGGGATCTTGATCAGATGGGCCAATGGGCTAAGGAATAACAGATGGAGTTTAATTTAAATAAATGCGAGTTGCTACATTTTGGGAAAGCAAATCTTAGCAGGACTTATAGACTTTATGGTAAGGTTCGAGTGAGTGTTGCTGAACAAAGAGACTTTGGTGTGCAGGTTCATAGCTCCTTGAAAGTAGAGTCGCTTGTAGATAGGATAGTGAAAAAGGCATTTGGTATGCTTTCCTTTATTGGTCAGAGCATTCAGTATCAGAGTTGAGAGGTCATGTAGCGGCTGTACAGGACATTGGTTAGGCCATTTTTAGTATATTTTAGTAGTTCTGTTCTCTTTCCTATTGGAAGGCAGTTGTGAAACTTGAAAGGGTTCAGAAAAGATTTACAAGGATGTTCTCAGGGTTGGAGGATTTGAGCTATAGGGAGACAATGAATAGGCTGGGGCTGTTTTCCCTGGAGTGTTGAAGGCTGAGGGGTGACCCCACAGAGGTTTATAAAATTATGAGGAGCACGGATAGGATAGACAAAGTCTTTTCCCTGGGGTGGTGGACTCCAGAACTGTCATAGGTTTAGGGTGAGCGGGGAAAGGTATAAAACGGACCTAAGGGGCAACTTTTTAATGCAGAGGGTAGTACGTGTCTGGAATGAGCTGCCAGAGGAAGTGGTGGAGGCTGGTACAATTGCAACATTTAAAAGGCATCTGAATGGATATATGAATAGGAAGGGTTTGGAGGGATATGGGTGAAGTGCTGGATCCAAGGGTCTGTTTTCATGCTGAACATCTCTATGACTTTATGTCACAACTATGATGAAGAAAAACAGAGGCATTCGGTGGTGGGAGTAAATGGCTTGAAATAGATTGTAGAAATGAATGTTTGCATGCTTAAAGTCAATGTAATGTATATGTATTGTAGCATACCAGTAAGGTAAGACTAAGGTTTTTAAAAATGAAGTCATCTTTGTATATTGATGTTGGATTAGTGGTGCTGGAAGAGCACAGCAGTTCAGGCAGCATCCGAGGAGCAGTAAAATCGACGTTTTCGTTTTTACTGCTCCTCGGATGCTGCCTGAACTGCTGTGCTCTTCCAGCACCACTAATCCAGAATCTGGTTTCCAGCATCTGCAGTCATTGTTTTTACCCTTTGTATATTGATGGTTCATTTTTAAGGGGAGAGGTGTGACGATGCTGTCACTTTAAGAGATTACTTCGTCCTGTGTCTTGTTTAAAGAGAGATTGTAAGGCACAGATACTGAGCTCTCTCTAAGAAAATAAACAATTTGTAAGGCCTTGGGGTTTTTTTAAAATGTTGGATCAATGAAAGCAGCCTGTGTATGGCCATCTCTCACCGACCAGGCTTTCCAGTTGTTTTTAGATTTACTTTTAAGCAGAAGCCTTTGGGGTCTCAAAAAGTTGGAAGCTTCATTAAATGTCTCTTAGCTGCTACTTTCTCTCAATTTTCTGTTGATGATTGTTTCCTCCTGGATTTGAAAACTGCATGTGAGAATCTGTGTCTGAATTTGCCTTTTTGCCAAGGGGATTGTTTATAGGATAAAACAATATTGGAACAGTTATTTAGTAATCGGTACGGTATCTATTTTTCAATTAGGTTTTCCGATAGTTAAGTTATTCTGAATTCCTCTTTTTTATTTGCACTTTAACTATATTTAAATAAGTTGTGTTTTGCTTAACATCTAATAGTTTGAGCAGCCACATTGCATCTGGAACACATTATTTCGCATCAACATTTATGATAAGAAAAGTTAGGATCTAGGCCACATCTTCACAATATATTGAGGGCATCTGATCTGGTTCATTACAATATATAGTACTGTTGCACCTTCAGTATGAAGTGTTGTTGCTTTGTACAAATGATGCAATTACTTGCACCCTGGACGGAGTGTGACGGCCAAACATTCTACTGTAATAAAGAACTTGCATTTTTTGAAAAAAGCTACCATATTTCTGTCACTTCAAAGTTACTGGTATCTTTTACATCTGATTTATATTCTACATGTAGAATCAGGTGGTAGATTGAGTACAATGTGGGAAAGTGTGAGGTCATGCACTTTGGTAGGACGAATAGAGGTGTGGACTATATTCTAAATGAGGAGAAAATTCAGAAGTCTGGAATGCAAAGATACTTGGGAGTTCTAGTCCAGGACTCTCTCAAAGTAAGCTTGCAGATTAAGTCAGTAATTAGGAAGGCAAATGGAATGATGGCATTTTTTTTTGAGAGGACTTGAACATAAAACCAAGGATGTACTTTTGAGGCTCTGTAAGGTTCTGGTCAAACCATATTTGGAGTATTGTGTGCAGTTTTGGGCCCCATATCTCAAGAAGGATGTACTGGCCCTAATGCATGTTCAGAGGAGTTCACAAGAATGATCCCAGGAATGAAAAGCTTAATAAATGAGAAACATTTGAGGACTTTGGGTTCATACTCAATGGAGTTTAGAAGGATGAGGGGGGATCGAATTGAAACATACAGAATACTGAATGACCTGAATAGAGTAGATGTTAGGAAGATGTTTCCATTGGTAGGAGAAACTTGAACGTGAGGGCATAGCTTAGAGTAAAGAGAAGACCTTTTAGAAAGGAGTTAAGGAGAAACTTCTTCAGCCAGATAATCTATGGAAGCCATTGCCACAGAAGGCTGTGGAGGGCAGGCCATTAAATATATTTCAGACTGACATAGACGGACAGGTTCTTGAGTATCAAGGGGATCAAGGGTTACAGGGAGAAAGCAGGAGAATGGCATTGAGAAATATATCAGCCACGATTGAATGGTGGAAGAGACTTGATGTACTGAGTGGCCTAGTTTCTGCTTCTCTGTCTTATGGTTTTATACATGCTCTATGAAATTTTCTATAATATGTTAATCTCAAATATATATTAATAAATGAACTTTTCCTTAATATTATCATACATAAATGTTATTTAAACTTATTTTTTCTTCTGAGCACGGAGAGAAAAGCTAATAAAATATTGAAGTGAATTAGACCTAACAATTGAGTTGTGTCACAAAGCTGATGGTTGGCTTCATGTACAAGTGAAAACACAAAGTTTAAATGTGCTCTGTCAGATCACATCAGTTTTATTTTATTTAAAATTCTTAGAGACTTTTGAATCCATATCTGTCAGCCACGTCAGCTACTTTAGTTCGATATTATATTAATGAAGAGGTTACAAATAGCACAAAGAGAAAATCAAAGAAAATAATATTCAATGTTCCTATGTATGAGAGTTTAACCTTAAGAAATTAAAAGAAAGCATATATTTCTTTTTATATTGCAAATCTTCAAATCACGTGATTAGAATATTGTGCAGATTTCTTCCTGAATTTCACATTAGCATTTTTCACATTGTCCCACTATGCAATATATATCATTATATCATTAAAAAATATCGAACAATAACATTTGAAAATATTTGATGAATGGAGAAATGTTTAGTTGCAAACATTATCTGGAATAGAAATTTGAACATTCTATTGCACAATGCCCCAAGTATTGATTGGCACCAGACTACTCATTTTATCAAAAGATTAACTCAACTACAACTAATTAAGCTTGACAAACACACTGAAAACAGCTATTGGTGCATAATGTTTGCAAAAGCGCATGTCTGCAGCAATCAAATCTGAAGATTTGTGTAATGTTGAGGAGAATACGTTGCCTAGGTTTTGTCTTTGTCGTCAGATCATGTGGTAACATTCATCGTTTAAGAGACCATTATTAATTTGAAGGAGCATATTTCTTGTATGAATTACTCTGTGCTAGTCCAAATGCCACACAGCGATTAGCTAAAAATATAGAAAACAATTTTCTCATGTAAACTGCCATCCATGCAAATTGGCAAAGAAAAAGTATAGAGAATAAACTACTGTATTTGCTTATATAATGACTACCTTTAAAATCTTTTGAAATTTAAACATTTCATCCCTGACCATCAATCAAAATATGAATATTTGAATTAGAGGGCAGCAGTCTCATAAGTTCTGCAGTTTTGAGTGCATTATTCAGCCTAACACCTTAAACAATTTCAAAAATGCAATAAAAAATTCATGAAAGTTTAATCCAAATTACCACAGAAAACAACAAAGTGCATTTAAAGATATTGTCACAGCATGTACCATTCTTTTTATTTATGGTAGAAGAAACAAAACATTACTTTTACAAGTTTGATTTGTAATCTTTTATGAACCAGTGAATGGTTTTATAAAGGCAGCTAACTTGTGTTCGCATACAATGCAAGTATTTCAATGTAATAATTCCTAAAAGAAGTAGAATTTTGTTCTAATGAGGATGAAACCTGCCGTTTCATGGAATTTTATTTTCATATGAGTTTGTAATTTTTGACTAAAAGATATTTTTGTTAATTATAGTACAGTATAGAACAGTAAAAAGCTAAGATGCCAAATTTATGGTAAAACCACAAATTTATGGTAAAACCACTGTGCCACCGTGCTGTGGGCAGCACGGTGGCACAGTGGCTAGCACTGCTGCCTCACAGCGCCATGAGACCCGGGTTCAATTCCCGACTCAGGCGACTGACTGTGTGGAGTTTGCACATTCTCCCCGTGTCTGCGTGGGTTTCCTCCGGGTGCTCCGGTTTCCTCCCACAGTCCAAAGATGTGCAGGTCAGGTGAATTGGCCATGCTAAATTGCTAGTAGTGTTAGGTAAGGGGTAAATGTCGGGGTATGGGTGGGTTTCGCTTCGGCGGGTCGGTGTGGACTTGTTGGGCCGAAGGGCCTGTTTCCACACTGTAAGTAATCTAATCTAATCTAAAGTAATCTAATCTAATCTAATCATATAGCCGAACAATTTTATTTATAATTCCCATTTAACTCAAATCTTTATCAAATTTACTGTTCCAGTAATTGCTGGCCATCAAATAAAAATTTGCCAAGCACTGTTATGGTCACTAAGCTGAGACTCAATGCTGTTTTCTGCCTTTGCTTTCACCTGAGTCAATATAAGTAACACCAAGAGAAGAGAGCCTATTGTAGGTTCGATCGAATATGTGAAACAGCTTTGTTCAGTTGTGACTGTTTAATTGAAATACAGACACAATATTGTTTTTGCTTTCTTTGAGGAAGCATATCTTTAACAACTGTAGCCTGAAATTCTGGAATTCTCTCCTTTCTAACTTTTGGTCTTGTCTATTCTCTCAGCTAAAACAGACCCAGCAGTCAAGCCTTTGCTTAAACAAGTTGAAGGTTCACTTTTTAGCCATAACTAATGAAGGTTCTTTAGTAAAATAGATAAAGTTATTACCAAGAAATTACATATACTAAGACTGCACAAGAACAGCCAAGACAAAAAGAATACTCATGAGAAGAAAGTCTTTTTTCCATTACCATTAAGGTCCATTGTTTGGATCCTTTGTTGCTGAAGCAAAGTGATTAGCATTTGAAATCAGATCAAACTGCTACAATGGCTTCTGCAGTTTGATAGTTGGTCCTTCTTGAATAGTTGGGCTTACAGAAGAGCAGATTTTGGATGGCAGAGAAAGTTTTTTGTTGTTCATTTTTTCTGTGGTTTCAGAACTTTCACACTGCTTGACATTTCCATACTAACGCAATATTTGCAGCATATGTGTTTCTCATTGTTCCCCATTAGCCAAATTTACCCCACCTCTGAGGATAATTCTCACATGCTTTTTTTAAGGACTTCTTCTGTTGGCTGTTGTGTTTTCTTCACAAAATTTAATAGTTCAAACTCATGGTATGTTAATTTGAGGAATTAGAGATTTCGCAAAACAAAGAAGTAAATTATGCCATTTTGCTGATCTGCCTTCTGTTTACTGTTTCTCTCCAGTGCTAGAATAATCATACTTTCTATTGTCTGTCTGTAAATTTCTTGATGGATCATGAGTTTTTGCATGTCATGGTGTGTCTCTCTGCAATCCATCTCCAGTTTGTTACTGAATAGTCAGGTGACTACTTCTTAAAAAAAATTAGGACAGCATTTTTGCCAACCTTAATTGCCCAGAGGACAGTTAAGAGTTGCATATAGGTCAGACCAAGTAAAGGTGGTAGATTTCCTTCCATGAAGATATTAGTGAACCAGAAGAGCGTTTACAACATCAACCACCTATGTGCACCTGCTTAAAACCCTGACAACTGCCAATATTTGCAAATCTTGGAGTATTCTGCATAGCCATTGAGTTTGAGTGTTCAAGGCTAATTATTGGGGGCCAAGGGCTAAAAATTAAAATAGTTCTAGAACTAAAATAGATAAATGTCAAAACAAAATTAACTGGCAAGAATGATGACTGATTTTTTTATTTTCAGTCAGACCTGAGCTTTGATTTCTTGAATGCCAATGCAATTGTTACATTTATCATTTGATATTGACTACTTCAACGTGGATGGTGTGCAATCTCCTTTGTTACTGCAAAAAAACTATGCCTTTTAAGATAATCGAAGATAACTTACAGTGGTACAGAAAACAAAACCAAATACAAAACACATATAAAAAGGATAACTGTTCAAACAATATAGCTTGTGGGTCTGATTTTTTTTTTCATTAAGTAACATTTCACTCCAAACTCCTCGATACTTTATTTTTAACATCTGGCAATTTTGAAACGTGAGGTGACACAATTGGTCAAACAAAGCCAGTTATTGCATTCACCCCAGGGAACTTCCTCACTGTCTCAAAATAATATCCACTACTAGACATGAAGAAAATTAAACTCCACATGTGAACAGCTAAACATATTGCAGAGTTCCTTTGAGAACGATGATATTGTTAACATTACATTTTAGTTCTGAAATTATTAAAAATGTTTTCAGTGGTAAACACATACCACTTGATTTGAAACTAAGAATAGCTTATTTGAAAACTTTCTTATTTCATGTCTTTGTATAAATAACAATGGAAGAAAATAAAGATTGATTGATTGATACTATCAGCTTTTGGCCATGACATTCTGCCAATCTGTTTATACTGATATCTCCAATTCCAATAAAAAGACTGGCGTCTTCTTATAAAATACTGGCATGCAGGTGTAAACATTGACAAGTTTTTTGTTTGAATCCAGTAATTTGTTCTTTTTCATTGTTTTAGGGGTGGCATTTAATTGAAATTTTTGACAATGAAACTCATAAAAGTTTGGTGAAAAAAAGCTGAGACTTGTGGAATGGGAAGATGAGTGTCAGTTTGGATTAAAAAATAATTTGTTTGGAAAAGATAACTAAAATGTGGCAAATGGCTGCTTTTCAAACTGAAGCTTTGTAGGCTATGTTGTTCTGCAAGGTGAGTGCTGCAATCACTGTTTATTGAAAGTGACTTAGACATCAGAACACAAAAAATAAATTTCAAAATTTGTCAATAAAATCAAACGTTGGGTTGTTGCAAACAGTGAAGGTGATACCAATCAGCTGCAACAGGACAAAGAAAGGCTAACAGAATGGGCAGGCAAGTGGAATTTAATGCTGAGAAATATGAGTGTTGCATTTTGGCAGAAACAATGGGGGAGACTGTATAGACTTGATTTTTAGATTAGATTACATTACAGTGTGGAAACAGGCCCTTCAGCCCAACAAGTCCACACCGACCCGCAACCCACCCATACCCCTACATTTACCCCTTACCTAACACTACGGGCAATTTAGCATGGCCAATTCACCTAAGCTGCACATCTTTGGACTATGGGAGGAAACCGGAGTACCCGGAGGAAACCCACGCAGACACGGGGAGAACGTGCAAACTCCACACAGTCAGTCGCCTGAGGCGGAAATTGAACCCGGGTCTCTGGAGCTGTGAGGCAGCAGTGCTAACCACTGTACCATCATGCCACCCTAAACTGATGGTGCAGTTCTAAAGGATGTAGAACCACTTTGAGGTTCTTGTGTATAGATCTTGGGAGAGGCTGAACAGGCTGGGGCTGTTTTCCCTGGAGCGTCTGAGGCTAAGGGGTGACTTTAGAAAGGTTTACAAAATCATGAGGGACATGAGTCTTTTCTCTGGGGTGGGGGAGTCCAGAATGAGAGAGCATAGGTTTAGGGTGAGAGGAGAAAGATATAAAAGAGATCTAAGGGGCATCTTTTCATGCAGAGGGTGGTACGTGTATGGAATGAGCTGCCAGAGGAAGTGGCGGAAACTGATACAATTGCAACATTTAAAAGGCATTTGGATGGGTATATGAATAGGAAGGGTTTGGAGGGATATGGGCCGAGTACTGGCAGGTGGGACTAGATTGAGTTGGGATATCTGGTTGGCATGGACGAGTTGGACCGATAGGTCTGTTTTCGTGCTGTACATCTCTGACTCTATGACTTTCCTTAATGTCTAGGCCATCACAAAGGGCAGTTAAGAACGAACCAGTTTGCTGTAAATCTGGAATCACATGGAGGCCAAACCAGGTTACGATGACCGTTTTCTTCCTTTGAAGAGCATTCATGAATGAGATGGATGCTTACAACAATCAATGATAGTTGTCATAGCCACTACTAGCTTTTACTTCCAGCTTTATTGATTGAATTCAAATGTCACCAGCTGCAATAGTGGGATTTGAATATCCCCAGAGCATAACCTGTGCTTTGGATTACTAGTCCAGTGATATTGGTCCAGAAATTCCTATGGAGATATAATCATTACAGCAGCATTGAATAGAGTTGGAAGTTGGGACAATACAGAAATCCACATGTAGCTGACTCCATGGGAATTGCCCAGGATGTTAAAATGTCCTTTAGTTAATTACCTAGTGAATGGAGCCCTCTGAAAACTCCTCGAGTCTGAGTTAGAATTGGTGATTACATTGGATTCTGCATCAGCAACGCTTAATATTTAGCCAAGCGATATTGGAGGAATCAAAACCTGCTCCGACCCCTGGGACTTTTGAACTGAGCCCCCATTGCATTGTTGACACCATTCCACCACTTCCCCTCAGCCCTGACCCCCTAAAGCCAACTCAATGCACATGAAAACCTCAATTCCGCACCAACAACCAACCCCCATACATACTGATCATGAGCTGTCACCTACCCCAGATCAAACCTACCTGGACCTGAAACACTCCACTTCTTTTCCAACATCCTTCCAACCAGGTAGAACATAATGATTACTTTTGGAAAATTGGTTACAATTTTCATTTTGATCCTCTCCGCTTTTGAGTTTTTGTGGATTCCTGGGTTAATTTATGCTGCTTCTGAAAAGAAGGCTGTTGACCAGGAATTCGAGGAAAACTCATCTAACTGTACGCCTATTTTGTAGTCCAATTAGAATCAGTTTTAGGGTTTCCAATCCCGATGAGAAAATCTGAACTTTTGCCAACATCAAATCAGTTGAGGTTGAGCATTACAGTGCTCTGTACTGATCAGTGGATGTTGTGACAAGTTTGTGAACTTGAAGGGTAAGGTCACATTAGCTCAATTCATTCACACCACCAAATGACAGAAAATGTGCAGATTGTAACACTTGGTTACTTTGTAACACAGTAGAAGAAAGACAGAAAGCCACCTCTGTTCCAGTCTTCACAATCAAAAAGTTATCAGACACCACGTTTAGTTCTCTACCTGAACAATAGCTCAAAAGATGCAACAGATTATCTGTAAAGATTTGTCCATACACTGTCAACCAAGGGAAGCCATGATGTGGAGGTGCCATGATGTTGGATTGGGGTGGACAAAGTTAAAAATCGCACAGCACCAGGTTATACTCCAACAGGTTTATTTGGAAGTACAAGCTTTCTGAGCTCTGCTCTTACATGAGGTACCTAGTGGAGTAGAGCTATGTCATGTGATCCTACTCCACTAGCTACCTGCTGAAGGAGCATGGTCTGAAAGCTTGCATTTCCAAATAAACCTGTCAGACTGTAACCTGGTGTTGTGTGATTTTTAACTTTAACCAATGGAAGAACAAGGTAAAGAAAAATCTTTTATGGGAATACAATAAACTAACACTAAGTTGCTCAATCACTTGTATGTATTGGTATTATGATAATATTGGTGGTAAAGAACTTCATTAAGATTCACTTTCCATTTCTTAGTTTTATGTTTAACATCTTCACCTGCCAATGGCACAATCTAAACGTGATGCTTCAAGCATCGATTTCAAAAGATTGTATTACATGATGCTTATTTATTTGTTGGAGCATCTGCTCCTTACTTTAACATATCAATTTAATATTTTGTTGGCATTATTCTGGTGAATTTTTAATAGAATTCTTGGCTGTCTTGTAAGTATTATCAGTCATCACTATTTATGCCATGAAATGAAGTCCACATAAGTAGTCCTAGATAAAGAAACATCAACTTGCATTATTCATTGCTTTTGACCACACATTAATCCAGATGCTCATGTGTATGCCATGTATGATTTCAGCAAAACGTGGTAGTGATCAAAATTGCTTTGGTGTTTTGCATTATTAATGTAGATCCATGAGGAAAAGTGGTGAAAATGATCCCCTGTCAAACAACATTCTGTCACTTGCATGATATATGTAAGTTAATAAGCTGTCTTATTCAGTGGCTATTACATGTTACACTCTGGAATGATCTGTAGAAATTTAAGATGGTCATCATTGTCAGTGTGCACTGTTGTATAACGGTCTGGTTTGTGGAGACGACATATCTCAATTATTTCATTTCCCATGAAGCATAGGCAGTGAAAGTTGTTTTCCTCTGACGTGCATAACTGAAAAAGGGCAAAACAAAAGGAAGTAATGGCATAGTAAAAATCTGATAAAAGCATGCAAGCAACACTAGTGAATAAACATAATTGCAACATTCATCACCTTTAAGAATTAAACTGTCAACTTTCAAATCCTGATTTCCATCCAGCATCTATATTATGTGCATAGACAGTTGACAGTGCATTCCAAACAACATAGAAGATAAACGATAGTGGATGATTAATTACGTAAATTCAATTTAAATTTGGTACTGCAGTAAGGCTTTTGAACACTTTATGCAAGGATACTCGGTGTCCATTTAAATCTATCACTGTTTTAACTTTTGAACAATGAACTGACATTGATCAGAGACAGCTAGTTGAGTTAACTGGTTAAAATGAGAACACGTGGAATGTGACATCAACACTTCAGTAAATTTATCAGCCGTATCTTGAAGCTGCTATCACTTTGTAAATGCTGATTTTGGGCATGTTAAGATCAGTACTGTGAACTATATTAATTCTGTTAAAAAGTTGACAGACTTCACACCCAACTGTTGAAATGAAATTCAACCAATTAACACCAGTTTAAAGGTCTACCCCATGTTCACATGTACTTAAATTCTGCATTGTGGGCTGAAATTGGGGCATGTATTTAATTATGGTTCAAGTATTCATCTCTTAAACAAACTACCATAGATTCTTGCAGTTCTTATCAATAGGAATATAAATGTGTCCCTGGTTAATACCTACCCCAATCAGAATTTTAAAAATTAATTACGGTTGGCTGACGTCATCTTCATTGGTTCTCAGTTTCTTTTCTGCCAGGGAAGTTCAGTTCCTGACCTTGTTCCAGCCTTGACCCAAACAAAGACAAAACACTTGAATTCAAGAAGTGATGCATGATCATAATGATGTGCCTTGACATCAAGGCCACATTTGACAGGGTGTGACATCTAACAGCCTGAGCAAAATTAAACTCAATAAGAGACAGAGAGAAGACTCATCGCTTGTCAGAATCATATCCAGTGAGGAAGTAAGATAGCTATAGTTGTTAAAGCTTAATCATCTCAGCCTCAGGACATCACTGTAGGAGATCCTCAGGTCCTAGGCATAACCATCTTCATCTACTTCATCGATAATCTCCCACCCATGATATGTCAAAAGTGGGAGTTCATTGATGATTGTACAATGTTTAGTCATAGTCTTAGACACTCAATACTGAAAAACTGTATGTTTACATTTTTAGTTGAGAGTGTGGTGCTGGAAAAGCACAGCCAGTCTGGCAACATCCAAAGGGCAGGAGAGTCGATGTTTCGAACGTAAGCTCTTTCATGGAAGAGTTTACGCTCGAAGCGTCAATTCTCCTGCTCCTCGGATGCTGCCTGACCAGCTGTGCTTTGCCAGCACCACACACTCGACTCTGATCTCCAGCATCTGCAATCTTTACTTTCTCATATGCCTATATTCAGCGAGACCTGGGCAACATTTTGACTCTGGCTGAAAACTGGCAAGTAATATTTATGCCACTCAAGTAATGATCATCTTCAACCACAAGACTATAAAGCCATAAGATATAGGAGCAGAATTAGGATTTTAGGCCCATCAAATCTGCTCTGCCTTGTGATCATGGCTAATATGTTTCTCAGCTCCATTCTCCTGCCTTCTCCCATAACCCTTGGTCCTCTTACCAAGCAAGAACTAATCCCTATCTTAAATGCACTCCATCATGCGACCTTCACAGCCCTCTGCAGCAATAAATTCTGACTGAAGAAATTCTTCCTCATCTCAGTTCTAAAACTTCGTACCTTCACCTGAGGCTGTGCCCATACTACTGTGTCTCTCCAATAATAAAAACATCTCCTCCATATTTAATCTATCCAGGCGTCTCAGTATTCTATGAGAAAGAGTCGAAAAGTGTGTCGCTGGAAAAGCTCAGTAGGTCAGGCAGCATCCAAGGAACAGGAGAGTTGACGTTTCAGGCAAAAGCCCTTCGCCAGCAATGTCGGAGGTGAAGGGGGTTGAGAGATAAATAGTAGGATGAGATGGGACTAGGATTAGGAGGAAGGTAACTGAGAAGGTGATAGGTAAATACAGGTGTGAGGGTGATTGGGATAGGTCAGTGGGGAGTGTCGAATGGATGCATGGGAAGGAAGATGGAGAGATAGTTCAAGAGGGTGGTGCCAAGTTGGAGGATTGGATCTGTGAGGCAGCAGTGCTAACCACTGAGCCACCATGCCACCCACTGCTCTCTGAAATGTTTCATAAGTTGGCATTCTGTCTCCCCGATGTAGAGAAGACCACATCAAGAGCAACAGACACAGTAGATGAGGTGGGTGGCTGTCTAGTAAAATCACTGCTGGATGTGAAAAGATCTTTTGGCTCCTTGTTCGGAGGTGAGGGGGGAGGTGTGGGTGTAGTTCTTCCACCTCTTATGGCAGCAAGGGAGGGTGCTGGGTGTGGAGGGTGGGTTGGGGGTCATGGACCTAACAAGGGACTCACAGACGAAATGGTCTCTGTGGAATGCAGGTAAGACTGGGGAGGGAAATATGTCTTTGGTGCAGAATTGGGAGAGGAAGTGGCGAAGGCTAGTACGATTACAAAATTTAAAAGGTATCTGAATAGGAAAAGTTGGAGGGATACAGACTGACAAATGGGACAAGATTAATTTTGGATATCTGGTCAGCATGGACGAGTTGGACTGAGTGGTTCATTTAGAACATAGAACATAGAAAAGTACAGCACAGAACCGGCCCTTCGGCCCATGATGTTGTGCCGTAGATTATTCTTAATCCAAAATAAAATAACCTAACCTACACACCCCTAAATTCACGGCTGTCCAGCAGTCGCTTAAATGTCCCTAATGACTCTGCTTCCACCACCACCGCTGGCAACGCATTCCATGCATTCACAATTCTCTGCATAAAGAACCTACCTCTGACGTCTTCTCTATACCTTCCTCTTAATATCTTAAAACTATGACCCCTCGTGCCAGTCACTCCTGCCCTGGGGAAAAGACTCTGGCTATTGAGTCTATCCATGCCTCTCATTATCTTGTATACGTCAATCAGATCACCTCTCTTCCTCCTTCTCACCAGCGAGAAAAGTCCGAGCTTAGTCAACCTTTCTTCATAAGACAAGCCCTCCAGTCAGACAGCATCCTGGTAAACCTTATTTGCACTCTCTCCAAAGCCTCTGTATCTTTCTTATAATAGGGCGACCAGAACTGAACACAATATTTCAGGTATGGTCTCACCAGGGACTTGTAGAGCTGCAGCAAAACTCCGCAGCTCTTAAATTCGATCCCCCTATTAATGAAAGCCAAAACACTATATGCTTTCTTAACAACCTTATCCACTTGGGTGGCAACTTTGAGGGATCTATGCACTTGAACACCAAGATCTCTCTGTTCCTCCACACTGCCAAGAATCCTGTCTTTAATCCTATATTCAGCATTTAAGTTTGACCTTCCAAAATGCATCACTTTACATTTACCCAGATTGAATTCCATCTGCCATTTCTCAGCCCAGCTCTGCATCCTGTCTATGTCGCGCTGCAGCCTGCAAAAGCTCTCAATACCATCAATGGCATCTCCAACCTTTGTGTCATCTGCAAATTTACTAACCCATCCCTCAACCTCCTCATCCAGGTCATTTATAAAAACAAAGAGCAGAGGCCCAAGAACAGAGCCAAGCGGGACACCACTCACCACTGACCTCCAGGCACAATACTTTCCATCTACAACCACTCTCTGTCTTCTGTCAGTCAACCAATTGTGAATCTAGATAGCCAAATTTCCCTGTATCCCATACCTCCTGACTTTATGAATGAGCCTACCACTGGAAACCTTATCAAATGCCTTGCTGAAGTCCATATACATCACATCTACTGCTCAACCTTCGTTGAACTATCTTGTCACCTCCTCAAAGAACTCTGAGATTTGTGAGGCATGACCTGCCTCACACAAAGTCATGCTAACTGCCTTTAATCAAGCTATGCTTTTCCAAATAGACATAAATCCTATCCTTCAGAATTCTTTCCAAAACTTTGCTGACCACAGACATAAGACTGACTGGTCTATAATTGTCAGGGATTTCCCCATTCCCCTGCTGGAAAAGAGGAACAACATTTGCCTCCCTCCAATCCTCTGGTGCAACACCTGTGGAGAGTGAGGAGGCAAAGATCTTCGCCAGCGGCTTAGCAACCTCCTTTCTCGCTTCCTGGAGCAGCCTAGGATAAATCTGGTCTGGCCCTGGGGACTTATCAATCTTAATGTTTGCCAAAATTTCCAGCACATCAACTTCATCAATCTTGATCTGTTCAATCCTGTTTCCCAGCTCCTCATTCACAACAAGGTCCTTTTCCTTGGTGAAAACCAAAGCAAAAAAACTCATTTAGGGCTTCCCCGATCTGCTGAGACTCCATGTACATGCACTCCCTACCCTATTCCTGACAAGCCCTACCTTCTCCCTGATCATTCTCTTATTCCTCATGTATGAGTAAAATGCCTTTGGGTTCTCCCTAATCCTTCCTGCCAAGCCTTTCTCATGCCCCGTCCTCGCTCTCCTCTGTCCAATTCTGAGCTCCTTTCTAGCAAGCCTGTAATCTTCTAAAGCTGTGCTAGATCCTAGCTTCCTCCACCTTACGTAAGCTGCCTTCTTCCTTTTGACGAGAAGTTCCTCTGTTCTCGTCATCCAAGGTTCCTTAATCTTACCCCTTTCTACCTGTCTCAGAGGAACAAATTTGTGGTTCACTCGCAACAACTGCTCCTTAAACAGTCTCCACGTGTCTGTTGTGCCCTCTCTGTGGAACAATTGCTGCCAATCTGTACTTCCCAACTCCTGTCTAATAGCATCATAATTTCCTTTTACCTAAATAAATATCTTCCCTCAGTAACTGCTCCTTTTCCTCTCCAAGGCCATGGTAAATGTGAGGCAGTTGTAGTCACTGTCACCAAAGTGTTCTCCCACCACGAAATCTGACACCTGTCCTGGCTCATTGCCAAGCACCACATCCAAAATGGCGTCTCTCCTTGTAGGCCTGTCTACATGGTAAAAACAATGACTGCAGATGCTGGAAACCAGATTCTGGATCAGTGGTGCTGGAAGAGCACAGCAATTCAGGCAGCATCCGAGGACAGGCAAAATCGACGTTTCGGGCAAAAGCCCTTCATAAGGAAACCCTCCTGAATACACCTGACAAAAACAACTCCATCCAAACCATCTGCACTTCGGAAGTTCCAGTCAATATCAGAAAAGTTGAAGTCACCCCTAACAACAACACTGCTACATCTAAAATCTGCCGGCCTATGAGTTCCTCATTCTCCCTACTGCTATTAGGGGGTCTGTAGAAAACCCCGAATGAGGTGGCTACTCCCTTGCTGTTCCTAACTTCCACCCATACTGACTCAGTAGACAAACCTTCCTCAACAACCTTTGTTTCTATAGCTGTGATGCACTGTCTGATTAGCAATGCTCTCCCCCTCCTCTTTCCCACCCTCCCTGTTCTTTTTAAATGCTCTAAACCCGGGAACATCTAGCAACCATTCCTGCCCCTATGAAACCCACGTCTCCATTATGGCCACAATGGATGTTTCCATGCTGTACGCCTGCATGATTTTCTGACTCTCATCAGTTATTGTTGCTATGTTAAATTACATGCAAAGCCAAGGTTATTTTGTTTATCTGTTATGTAAATAAACTAATTCTCTAAGATAAAACATTATATTGGACAGTATGATATGCATACCCTTGAAGGGTGTGATTCTTAAACAACTTTCAATCACCACACCTCTACATGATGTGATAGCCCCAGGACTGAAAATTTTCAAGCAGCAAGAAAGCGAACACTGTCAATAGGTTGTTCTATCTTTAGATAAAGACATCAGATTGTTTCACCAGCCGTTGTGCAAGTCTGTACATTTACATCAATGAAGAAGAACATAACAGCACCAAGAAATGTAACTGCATCTTTTTGGTTTCTAAAACACTGATAAATTGATGCCACCCCAGAACTCTCTGGGACATCCGGTCTCTCCAACACTAATTTTACTTCTTAATTAGTACTATCATAGCTTTTCCTTTCCTGTCTTTCCCGAATTCATTGTATACATGAGTATTTAATATTCAGTCCTGCTTTCTTTGACTGAAAACAAAAAAATGCTGGAAATCACAATGGGTCAAGCAACATCCTTGGAGAGAGAGCAAGTTAAAATGTTTCCAGTCTCGGTGACTCTTCATCAGAGGGTGGAGGGGCCAA
>NC_057715.1:52886669-52911700 GCF_004010195.1 Chiloscyllium plagiosum
ATAGTGCACATTAAGTGATTGGAAGGTGAGAATGGCAGAATAATGGTGAGTCTAACAGCCAACTGAGAAAGAACAGACAGTCCCACTGGAGGGGGGAGGGGGGAGGGGAGGGGTGGGAAGGGGAGGGGTGAGAAGACATGCTAACAGAGAATGTAACAAGTAAAGCTAAAAGAAAGGGAAGAGATGGGAATAGGTTCACAATCTGATGGTGTTGAACTCAATATTAAGTCACTTGTTGTAAAGTGCATATTTTAAAGATGAGATGCTCTTCCTCTGGTTTGCATTGTGATTTGCTGGAGCATTGCAGCATTTCAAGGACAGACAAGTGGGCTTGCGCACAGGATGCTGTGGTAAAATAACTGGCCAAGGGAAGGGCGGGGTCATGCCTGCACACAGACAAGAGATGTTCTTCAAAGCAGTCACCCAGTCTGTGTTTGGTTTCTCCAATGTAAAGTAGGCGACATTGGGTGCCGTGTCAAAACGTGTGGCGCTGGAAAAGCATAGCAGCTCAGCATCCAAGGAGCAGGAGAATCTGATGCTGCCTGATCAGCACTTTTACGGCGCCACAATTTTCGACTCTGATCTCCAGCATCAGCAGTTCTCACTTTCTCCACATTGGATGTAGCAAATGTAATAGTCCAGATTGGAGGAAATGCTGAAATGCTACTTCATCTAGAAGGACTGTTTAGGCCCCTGGATAGCGAGTAGGAAAGAGGTGAAGGGGCAGGTGTTGCAGCTCTTTTTTGTAAACTTAATTTCATATTTCCATGTGGCTGTCAACATCTGCAACATACCGGCCTTGTTCACGACACCTGTGGAACCAATCTGAAACCCATCTAACCTACACTATTCCAATATCATCCATGTGTTTATCCAATGACCATTTAAATGCCCCTAAAGTTGGTGAATCTACTATTGTCTCTATGAAGTCACCTCTTAACCTTCTTCTATCTAACGAAAACAGCCTCAAGTCCATCAGGCCTTCCTCATAAGACCTTCCATCCATACCAGGCAACATCCTAGTAAATCTCTGCAGCATTTCCAATGCTTCCACATCCTTCATATAATGCAGCAACCAGAATTGTACACAATACTCAAAGTGCAGCACAACATGACCTCATGTCTTCGAAACTCAAATCCCTATACTAATACAACTTAATACACCATACATCTTCTTAACAGCTCTATTAACCTGGGTAGCAAATTTCATAGATCTTTGCACATGGACACCAAGATCTCTCTTTTCATCTACACTACCAAGAAACTTACCATTAGCCGAGTACTCTGTAATCCTGTTGCTCATTCCAAATTGAATCACCTCACACTTTTATGAATTAAACTCCATTTGCCACCTCTCAGCCCAGCTCTGCAACTTATCTATATTCCTCTCTAACCTTCAACATCTTTCTGCACTATCCAGAACTCCACAGATTTTAGTGTCATCTGCAAATTTACTAAACCATCGTTCTAGCACCCTCATCTAGGTCATTTATAAGAATGACAAACAGCAGAGGGCCCAAAACAGATCTTTGCGGTACACCATTAGAATCTGAACTCCAAGACGAACAAATTCCCATCAACCACCACCTTCTGTCTTCTTACAGCTAGGCAATGTCTGATCCAAACCACTAAATTACCATCAATCCCATGCCTCTGTATTTTCTGCAATAGCCTAACATGGGGAACTTGATCAAACACTTTACTGAAATCCATTTACACTACATCAACTGCTTTACCTTCATCCACCTCTTTGGTCACCTTTTCAAAGAACTCAATAAGGTTTGTGAGGCATGACATACCCTTCACAAAACCATGTTGACTATCCCTAATCAAGTTATTCCTTTCTAGATGACTATAAATCCTATCTCTAATATTCTTTCCAATACTTTATCCACAACCGAAGTAAGGCTCACTGGTCTACAATTACCAGGGTTGTCTCTATTCCCTTTCTTGAACAAGGGGATAACATTTGCTGTCCTCCAGTCTTCTGGTACTATTCCTGTAGACAATGATGACATAAAGATGAAAGCTAAAAAATTCGTTGCTGAAAAAGTGTAGCAGGTCAGGCAGCATCCAAGGAGCAGGAGAATCGACGTTTCGGGCATAAGCCCTTCTTCAGGAACTTTAGGCAATCTTGCCTAAAGATGAAAGCCAAAGGTTCTGCAATCTTCCCCTGGCTTCCCAGAGAATCCTAGGAAAAATCCCATCCGGCCCAGGGACTTACCTGTTTTCATACTTTCCAGAATTGCTGACACCTCCTCTTTCTGAAACTCAGCGCTGTCTAGCCTAATAGCCCGTGTCTCCGTATTCTCCTTGAAAACATTGTCATTTTCCTGTGTGAATGCTGATGAAACATATTCATTTAGTGCCTCTCCTATCTCTTCAGAGTCCATGCACTATTTCCCACTAGTGTCCTTGACTGGCGCTAAACTTAATCTAGTCATTCTTTTATTCCTGACATACCCATAGAAAGCTTTAGGGTTTTCCTTGATCCCACCTGCCAAAGACTTCTCATGTCCCCTCCTAGCTCTCTCTTTAGGTCCTTCCTGGCTAATCTCTCTCAAGTGCCCTAGCTGAGCTTTCATGCCTCATCTTTACATAAGCCTTCTTCTTCCTTTTGACAAGAGATTCAACTTCTTCAATAAACCATGGTTCCCTCACTCAACCACTTGCTCCCTGCCTGACAGGTACATACTTATCAAGGACACGCAGTAGCTGTTCCTTGAACAAGTTCCATATTTCAGTTGTGCCCATCCTCTGCAGTTTCCTTCACCATCCTACATACCCTAAATCTTGCCTAAACACATCATAATTGTCTTTCCCCCAGCTATAACTCTTGCCCTGCAGTATACACCTACCCCTTTCCATCACTAAAGTAAATTAACCAATTTGTGGTCACTATCACAAAAGTGCTCACCTACCTTCAAATCTAACACCTGGCTTGGTTCATTGCCCAGTACCAAATCCAATGTGGTTTTGCCTCTTTTTGGCCTACTACATACTGGGTCAGGAAACCCTATTGCACACATTGGACAAAAACTAACCCATCTAAAGTACTCAAATTATAGTGTTTCCAGTCAATATTTGGAAAATTAAAGACCCCCATAACAATTACCCTGTTACTTTCACTTCTATCCAGAATCATCTTTGGAATCCTTTCCTATGCATCTCTGGAAATTTTTGGAGGCCTATAGCAGGGTGACCTCTCCCTTTTCTGTTTCTAATCTCAGTCCATACTACCTCAGTAGACCAGTCCTCATCAAACGTCCTTTCTGCCACCGTAATATTGTCTATGATTAAGAATGGCAAAGTTCTCCCTCTTTTACCACCTTCTCTGATCTTACTGAAATATCTAAACCCCGGAATCTGCAACAACCATTCCTGTCCCTGCTCTATCCACGTTTCCGAAATAGCCACAGCATTGAAGTCCCAGGTACCAACCCATGCTGCAAGTTCACCCACCTTATTCCAGATGCTCTTGACATTGAAGTAGACACACTTCAAACCACCTTCCTGCCTGCCGGTACACTCTTGCGACCTTGAAACCTTATTCATAACCTTTTTACTCTCAACCTCCTGTAGATCAGAGCTACAATCAGGTTCCTATCCCACTGCTGAAATAGTTTAAACCCTCCCGAAGAGCATTAGCAAATTTCACCCCCACCCCAGGATATTGGTACCCCTCTGGTTCAGGTGTAGACCATCCCACTTGAAGAGGTCCCACCTAACCCAGAATGAGCCACAATTATCCAGGTATCTGAATTCCTCCTCCCTGCACCATCCCTCTAACCACGTATTAAACTGCTTTCTCTACCTGTTCCTTGCCTTGCTAGCATATGGCACGGATAACAAACCAAAGATAACAACTCTTGTTTGTTCTCGCTCTAAGCTTCCACCCTAGCTCCTTGAATTTCTGTCTTATATCCCCATCCTTTTTCCAACCTATGTCGTTGGTGCCTATGTGGGCCATGACTTGGGCTGCTCCACCTCCTCCTTAAGGATCCTGAAAACACAATCTGAGACATCACAAACCCTGACACCTGGGAGGCAACACACTAACCGCGAGTCTCTCTCATTCCCACAGAATCTTCTATCTGTCCCCCTAACTATAGAGTTCCCAATGACTAATGTTCTCCTCCTCTCCCCTGTTCCCTTCTGAGCAAGAGGGACAGACTCTGTGCCTGATAAGTCATCTCCCCCAACAGTATCCAAAACGGCATACTTGTTATTGAGGGAATGGCCACAGAGGATCCCTGCACTGTCTGTCTGTTCCCTTTCCATCCCCTGACTGTAACCCATCTACCTTTATCCTAAAGCTGACACTAATGGCGACCCTTATCTCCCACATTCTACAGGAGGAGCATTCAACTGCCCTACCATCCATTCTTACTGTTCTGAATTCCCAAACAGACGATATATTAAAAAAAAACTAGTAACCTTACCTAACTGGTGCTCAGAAACTCTTTTTTAGGTTAGAGGAGGAGGATGGGTGGGAGACGCTACCCACGTAGTGTTTCGGGTAAAGCAACTGCCCAAATATATATCCTCACTTACTCAGCCTTCCCATATCCACTCCTGCTCAGCATGCACTCCGCCTATTCACGAGGTAAACCTTTAAAAGATTAACTTACTGCATCTTCCTGGCAGCCCCCAGATCCTCGCTTTCGCTGTTCCCACTACTGCTGCAAAAAATGGAGCCTCACTGCAAGCCTCATTTCGACTTTCGGATGAATCTCAGTTTTTTTATGACCAAGAGCCAATTTCGTTAAGTTTCACAGATGGTTTCTCTTTGCAAGGTCTAGCACTATTTCTCACCACATTGTCCCAAAGCCACCTCATTAACTATCATCCCACATGTACAGTGTTTCTATTATTTGATGATATCCAGATTTTAGCACTCCACTATTCCAGGAAGAATTTGCCACTGCCAGCACATCACTGAATGGATCAGCATCAGTTATGCTAATGTCATCTTTAAAAGGCTATGGCACACTGGAACAAGTACTGAAGCTATACCACAAGGCTTATGACATTTGCCCTGGACATGGCAGGTTGGGGGATATTGATTCCTTGCTTAGTGCAAGGGATCTGGAGATCAGGATGATGCAGAGAGAGATGTAACTTCCTCCAGGACCAGCTGAGGAGGTCACAACATCAGACCAGCCTAGTCTAAGGTTGTCATCTGGGTCAGCACATTCTCAGTTGTTTGGAAGAATGCCCAGCACAGAAATAAGATCAATGATCTTCTCAAACCTGACAAGGTAAGTGCCTCTTTACTACCTCACATGCTCTCACCACCTACCAATGTTCATGCTCTACCATCCTCACAATTGCATGTGACATTTTCCTCCACTTGGTCTCACCCAACCCAAACTCTCCCAAACTAAACATGCATGGCCACTACATGTTTTGCTCACTTATTTTGCACAACTCACCACTTTATCCATTCTTGCACCAGCACTGATACCTGTGCTAGCCTTTTTCATCTCCCTTAACACCTTCCTTTCTCTCATTCCAGGAGAAAATTGTCCACAATAGAGAAGTAAGAGTCAACATGGATAAAGGGGTGCTTGACATTCGGCTTTTCATCCCTTTTGTGACCTTCTGTCAGTTCTATCTACTGAGATGAAAATGCAATAACAAGCCTTGTTTTAGGATCTGCTACAATTGTATCAAAAGATTATATCTTTTGGTTATTGCAGAGCATGTCTTCTGAAGTTGAACTTCATTCATCATTGCTTTTCATCATATTTTCCTCTGGATTATTCAGATGGTTTTTGGCAGACCAGTTGCATTCAGTCTGTGGAGACCTTATTTGCATGTAATAATTTAAATGTTTATGGCCTATATATATGGTTTGGAAATATAGACATCCAGAAAACAGAGCTTAGCATATTATCAGAGAATAAAGCAAACTCGGGAAATTTGTTGCCTTCCAGTTGAGTGTTAGAAATGTTGTAATCATCTTTCTGGGTTTTTTTTTGCAGAGTTTTTAATGCTTTTGGGAGATTTCATCTGCTATACAACGTAACTCTGCTTAATGTAACTCTGAGCTACAGTATCTGAGCTACAGAAAAATGCTGTGAAATTGAAGAGTGGAAGTAAACAGTGAAAAACTTTTATTTTTAATTGTATTTTTTGTTTGTATTTTTTTTTTATTGGTTAAATTCTGCTATGGCTTGGTTGGCCATATTTTAATTTGCCCTTGATCTTCTGAAAGCAAACAGTGATGAATTCTCTCCTCTTTTTGCAGTGCTACATAAAGTAAGACCAGACCTGCAGTATGCTGCTTAATCTTTGTTCATCCTTAAACTTCACAGTAGCTAGATTTATTCTGATTAAGCTCTTCCAAATTTGAACAATCTTACTCGTTCCTAATGCCTGCTAGCTCGTGTGATGTTTTCATTTGCTCATGGATGTGGGTGTCCCTCCCAACCCCCCAACTCCCTTTCCAGCCCCGCCCCCTCCCTTCTATTCCTCCAATTAACCCTTCCTACCAGCTGCCAACCGGATTCAGTCCTCTTATCGAATAACCAGGTTGTACCCTCCACCTGTGTTCACCTATGCCTGTGTCACCACCCACCCTTCTCCCCACAAAACCCTTCCCCAGCCCTCTACTTTATCTGCAACTCCCCTTTCACCCATCCTCAATCCTGGAGAAGGATTACATGTGAAACGTTGATTTCTCCACCTCCTCATGCTGCCTGGCTTGCTGTGTTCTTCTAGCCTCCTACTTGTCTATCTTGCTTTCAGTGATCACCAGGAGAATGTGAGGGGGTGGAGAGTTGAAACCTCATAGTTTCAATCTCACTTGAAGTCCAGTGCATCTCCTGGGTACATAACCACTCCTAGTCAATCCTGGGCTTTAGTGAGGTAAGCCTGCTGTTCTTCTGTGTGCTTCTGGTGTGGTCCTGGGCACCAGAACTTGAGCATTCTGGGAGGGCTTGTGGCAGGCTCAGTCAGGTGTCCTCAATGTTGGCCACCATGTTCTTTGTTCCATTGCTAGTTGGGCCTTGCTTCCAGGCGTCCATAAGGTCAGGCCTGTGAGAGGTCTCTCGGCTTTCAGTTCCAGATTGGAAAGGTAAGTAGGTGTGTCCGATGGTGTCCTGAGCTCTAGTCTCATTTCCGAGTGTTCCGAGGGTTGTTGCAGTTGGTCTGGTTGGGCCTTCTCGATGTCAGGTCACTGTGGAGTCAGGTGTTTCCACAAATAGCTTGGGCTTGTGGGAAACCAGTCGCCCCTTAGTTCCCCTAAGCTTGTTGTTCTAGCATTGGTAGCTGAGCCTCATCGGTCATAGAATCTTTGAAGCTTTAAATATTTAAAGTAGATTCAAGAGAACATTGTTAATAATTCTGATAGATTTAGAATTGAGGTTTAGAAGAGCAGAACTGTTATAATATGTGAGAATAAAATCTGCTGCAGGCAGCTCACAAAATGTCACCACTCTCCGGTGCCATTTTGATAATCATAATTCTGTGACAATCTAAATTCAACTGGCAAATAGTCCATATTCGCACATCTGATTCATCTGAAGCAAAACTTCAATTTTACCAGAACTACTGCGGTAGTTCAGCTGATTACTGCTGCATTGATATACTTGATGTAAGCAAACACATACATTCCTTCAGTCAAACACAAAAGCATCTTTAAAAAGCAGTGATGTTTTTAATCATTAGGTCATCACCAGGTTTCACATGTTTTCTCTTCCTCATTAAATTCTTTTAGCTTCATTTTGGCTAACACAAACAATATTAGTATAACATTTACAGCTGAGCCCTGCTGACAACAATGACGAGCTTTCTTCCTTTGTGTCTGTGCTAAGGTGGCATGGCAAATCAGAAATAACATGAATCTGGTGCTTTGACTGAGTGGGATAAGTGCATGAAGTCAAAGTGAGGCAGGACAGGGATGCTAAGAGCAAAGTGAGTTAGTGCTCTGACAGCAAGCAAAGAGCTTGGAGAGGTAGCCTGGTCCAGTCCATGAGATGGGTGTGTTTCCTTGAGTGCAAAGTGTCCTGACAAGCAGTAATGAAATTTACTGCACTATAACGGTAGTTGCCAGTGCAGCATCTTGTAAGTACATCAGAGATGTGCAATGAGCATTCTTAGAGGCTGGCACACATTAGATGGCAATGACCATGGATATATATGACAAGTGTCCATGGTGTGTGTCTTAACATATTGGTGCCTGGTAACCAACACAGAATTTCTTTGCAGCAAGCAGTGAGCTGAAGTTGCCATGTACCAGCTCTGACTTGCATGTCAAGAATTCTTGATGTCTAGTTTATCTGTCACATTTGGTAAAAGAGGACGCTGAATGAGGCAAGTTGGCCATTAACAATGTGTTTAGCAAGCATTAATCCCCCTTAATTGGCAACTTCTCATTGCTTAGCATGAAATTTGACACACCTTTTGTCAATTATATCTGTGCAATTGCATTTTTGATCCTTTTTTGAGGAGAAATGTTTCTCCCAAACTATTCTGACCAATCCTTCATGACCAATCACCATAGAAAACAGTCACAAATTCTTCAATCTTTCATCTTAACTGAAGTTTCTTGGCTTTAAAACTATTCTTGTAAAATTCTTCAATAGAGTCATATACCACAGAAGAGGACCTTTGGCCCATCAAGTCTGTGCCAACCTATCTATACTAATTTCGCATTCCAGCACTTGGCCCTTACCCGTCAATGCTGTGGTATTTCAAGTGCTTATTCATATATTCATATAAAGAGCTTTCTCACTTTACAACTCTCCAGTCAGTGCATTCCAGATTCCCACTACCACTGAGTGAAGCAAGTTTTCCTCAAATCCCCTTTAAACCTTTTGCCATTCTCCTTACAATTATGCTCCCTTCATTATTGATTCTTTAACTATGAAGAACAGGTGCTTTTTGTTCACCTTGTTCATGTTCCTCATGTTCATATATACCTCTAGCATGTCTGCTTTCAGCCTTCTCTCCTCAAAAGAAAACAACCCAAGCCTATCCAGCCTCTTTTCATGCCTAAAATGCTAGAACCCAGATTTAACATCCTGCTGAATTTCCTGTGCATGTCTTCTAGTTCAATCACATCCTTCGTATAGTGTGGTGAGCGGATCTGCAGACATTACTTCAGTTGTGGCCTAACCAAAGGCCTTACAGCTCCAACATAACTTCCCTGCTCTTATATCTAAACCACAAATAACAAAGACCTTCTTAATGACACTATTAACTTGTTCTATACCTCTAGGGATTTGTGGAAAAGCATCACACAATTCCACTGTTCCTCTACACTTCCTAAGGTCCTGCCATTCATTGAGTGCTCCCTTAGAATAGAATCCATAAAGTATGGAAGTAGGCCATTCAGCCCATCGAGTCTACACCAACTCTCTGAAAAGCAGCACCCACTACCCTATCCCTTCATCTTCCATGGCGAACCCACCCAGTCTGCACATCTTGTCTTGTTAATTCTTCAAAGTATGCTATTTCACACTTTTCAGGGTTAAATTCCATCTACCACGGATCTGCCCATCTGATCAATCTGTCTAAATCTTTTATTCACTTATGGGATGTGGGCATTGCATTTATTGCCCTTCCCTAGTTGCCTGTGACAAGGCAGTGGTGAGGTGCCTTCTTCATCTGCTGCAGTCCATGTGCTTTAGGTAGACCCACAATGCCATTAGGAAGAGAATTCCAGGATTTGGAAAGTGCTATCTAAGGATATTTCTGTAACCTAAGATCTTCTTCCTTATGATTAACCACTCAGCCATTTTTTTGTGTCATCTGTAAACTTAGTTATCATCTCACTCACATTCTCATCTATACTGTTCATATTTTTCTCAAACAAGAAGTGACTCAACACTTATCCCTGTGGTATATTGCTGGACATCAGCCTCCAGTCACACAAACAGCCTTCTACCATTAAAGTCATAGAGTCCTAGAGATGTTCAGCATGGAAATAGACCCTTCGGTCCAACTCATCCATGCCAACCAGATATCCTAAATTAATCTCCTTGCATTTGACATATCTTTCCAAACACTTTCTATTCATAAAGCCATCCAGATGCCATTTAAATTTGTAATTGTACCAGCCTCTACCATTTCCTTTGGCAGGTCATTCCATACACGCACCACCCTCTGCGTGAAAAAATTACTCCTCAAGACCCTTTTAAATTGTTCCCATCTCACCTTAAGTCTATGCTCCCTAGTTTTTGACTCCCACACCCTAGGGAACAGACCTTGACTGTTCACCCTATTCATGCTCTTCATGATTTGATAAACCTCTATAAGGTCACCCCTTAGCCTCTGACACTCCAGAGAAAATAGCCCCAGCCTATCCAGGATCTCCCTACAGCTCAAACCTTCCAAATCTGGCAACATTCTTGGAAAACGTTTCTAAACCTTTTCAAGTTTAACAAGTTTGAAAAGTAGCCACCATTTGTCTTCTACCTTCGAGCCAATTTTGTATCCAAATGTCTAGTTCTCCCTATATGCCATGTGGTCTAATCTTGTTAACCAGTCTACCACACAAAACCTTGTCAAACACCTTACTGAAGTCCAAATAGACCATGTGTACTGCTCTGCCCTCATCAATCCTCTTTGTCACTTCTTCAAAGAACTCAACGAAGTTAGTGAGACACGATTTCCCATGCACAAAGCCATGTTGACTATCCCTAATCAGTCCTTGCCTTTCCAAATACATGTACATCCTGTCCCTCAGATTCCCTCCAACAACTTGCTCACCACTGATGTCAGGTTTACTGGTCTATAGATCCCTGGCTTTTCCTTATCATCTTTCTTAGATAATGGTACACTGTCAGCTAACCTCCAGTCCTCCTGCACCTCACCTGTGACTATCGATGAGACAAATATCTGAACAAGGGGCCCAACAATCACTTCGCCAGGTTCCCACAAAGTTCTAGGGTACACCTGATCAGGTCCTGGGGATTTATCCATCCTTATGCATTTTAAGATGACAAGTATTTTCTCCTTTGTAATAAAGACAATTTTCAAGATGTCACTATTTATTTCCCCAAGTACTCTATCTTCCTTTTCCGTAGTAAATACTAGTTTAGTATCTCACCCATCTCATGTGGTTCCACACCGAGGTGGTTTAGATTAGATTAGATTAGATTACATTACAGTGTGGAAACAGGCCCTTCGGCCCAACAAGTCCACACTGACCCGCCGAAGCGCAACCCACCCATACCCCTACATTTACCCCTTACCTAACACTACAGGCAATTTAGCATGGCCAATTCACCTGACCTGCACATCTTTGGACTGTGGGAGGAAACCGGAGAACCCGGAGGAAACCCACGCAGACACGGGGAGAACATGCAAACTCCACACAGTCAGTCGCCTGAGGCGGGAATTGAACCCAGGTCTCAGGCGCTGTGAGGCAGCAGTGCTAACCACTGTGCCACCGTGCCGCCCAGTACATAGTCTTGTTGATCATTCTGCCCCTAAGTACCCTTTTGTCCTTAATGTATTTGTAGAAACCTTTTGAATTCTCCTTTATACTATTTGCTAAAGCTAACTTATGTCTCCATTTTGCCCACCTGATTTCCCTCTTAAATATACTCCTACTATCCTTATACCCACCTAGCGATTCACTCAATCTTGCTGTCAATACCTGACATATGCTTCCTTCTTTTTCTTAACCCAAACCTCAATTTCTCTAGTCATCCTGCATTCCCTACATCTTTCAGCCTTGCCATTTCCCTAATAGAGTCCCTGGACTCCTAGTTATCTCATTTTTGAAGGCTTCCCACTTTCCAGCCATCCCTTTACCTACGAATATCTGCCCCAATCAACTTTTGAAAATTCTTGCCAAATACTGTACCATCAAAATTGTCCTTCCTCCAATTTAAAACTCTGACTTTTAGATCAGGTTTATCCTTTATCATAATTATTTTAAAACAAATAGAATTATGATCACTTGCCCAAAAGCACTCCTCCAGTCTCACCTCAATCACTTACCCTGCCTTATTTCCCAAGAGTAGTCAAGTTTTGTTCCTTCTTTAGTAGGTAAATCCACACACTGAATATACTGATAGAATATCTTGGGATTCTCCCAAATTTACCTGCCATTTTTCAATATGTTCATATTCTTCCTAAAGTGTGGTCTTTTCACCATGGGAAGTAAACGATTCAAGAAAGTCCTTGTCAAATTTTCTTTGCCATGGACAAGAGTGAAAAACTTGATAGTTTTCACAATAGGTATCATACCATGAGTGAAAAACTACAATTACATGGAGAGATTATGGAAACTGGCATTGTTCTCTGAATAGCAGAGCAGTTAAGGGGAGAGTTAATAGCGCCAAGATTCTGAAGGGTTTTGACCGAGTGGATGAAAAACTGCTTCAAGTGTCAGAGAAAAAGAGCACTTTATATCTTCTATTGTACAGATTTCCTGTTGCAATAAAGGCCAACAATCCATTTGGCATCCTAATTGTTTATTGTACCTGCATGCTAATTTATTGCATGTCATATATGAGTACACACAAGTCTCTCTGAACATCAACATTTACCAGTTTCATGCTGTTAACCAAATAATGTGTTTTTCAAGTCACAGTACTTCTCTTCCATACAAAAACTACAGGACTAGTTAGGTTATAATAATAGAATGCACCATGAACTTAATGCATTGACAGCAAATTCTGGACCAATGTACCTACACTAAAAATTTAGAAGAGATAGTGTTACTGCATGAAATATAATATTGTTATTTCTCTTATTTATCTTGCAACTGAGTTCATTTCTGATTTTACGGCCTTGGTAGTTGGATTCAGACCAACAAAGACTCATTTTCGTCAGAAACTTCAAAAAATCTTTTATCATGTTAATTTGACAATTCTTAACAATTGGAGTAGAATTTTGTTTCAGGTACCATCTGGAAATGATACCCAAGTGGACCTGCAATTGTACTTATTAGGGTTCGAGTTTCTGCTAAAATTTATTTCCATAATCAGAAACATAAATGTTCCATGAGCCATATAATCAGCCAACTTAGTACGAGTCATTAGACTCAAAACATTAACTCTGTTTTCTTCTCCACAGACGCTACCAGATACTCTGAGCTTCTACAACACTTCCTATTTCTGTTTTTGATCTCCAGCATCTGTGGTATTTTGCTTTTATAATAGTTTTTCTTCCACTTTCCACTGATAAATGTTTTTTGATGCATTTACCAGTGGTAACCATATACCATTTTATCAATGTTTCTGAAAATGGGCTTATCAGTGGGAATTAACAGTTTTAATAAAGGTGAGCAATTCCAGATCAAGGGCTTATGCTCGAAACGTCGACTCTCCTGCTCCTCAGATGCTACCTGACCTGCTGTGCTTTTCCAGCACCACGTTTTTAGCTCTGATTTCCAGCATCAGCAGTCCTCACTTTCTCCTCATTTTGTTTGGCTTTCACTGATGTTCCTAATGGCAAGTGAGAACTCAAACGTTAATATATTTATCACAAATCCTGCCAGTCCTGCTGTGTTTTACCAGCAATTTCTGTGTTTATGTGTTTCTGATCTCCAGCCTCTCCAGTTCTTTGTTTTATTTCAACAATTTACTTTCTGTACAAAACAACTTCATGGCTATTGGAAAAAGGACACTGATTAAACCAATAAAGCATCTAATGATTAAATTTTAAAAAGTTATTTCTGGTGTAAGGAGAGAGTTGATCCCTAGGGGTGAAACCTGATTAGCTTACAGGATTGTGGTAGTAGGATTGTGGTGCTTAGGTGCTTAACAATTTTATTTCAGTTTAAAAGGCTTCTGGAACTTGCTTCATTTGCAAGTTTTTCATCTTTTCAATTCTATCGACATATGACCATCATCTTCTCTTGATTATGGAGCCAATTTTACCTCCTGCTGAAATTGGGCATGTAGAATGAAATGGTGGGAAATATCTGACGTATTAAATACAGAAGTATGGAGATTTTATCTGTTTGAGCTTATTTGCATGGCTTATCTCTGTCCAAAGCTATTGGAAATTACATTATTGTGTGCAGGCAGGAGACAAAATTAATTGCAGGGGAGAGGGAATTCTCAGATTGACATTGGGAAGCAAATTAATTTCCAGTTGGGTGGACAGTTAGCAAGTGTGCAGTTGGTGGAATCAGGGAGCTGATAGCTGGGAAGGCACGTATTTTTCTTGACCCATAAAAGACCTTTACAAAGAACAAAGAAAATTATAGCACAGGAACAGGCCTTTCAGCCCTCCAAGTCTGCACCAATCCCTATCCTCTATCTAAACCTGTCACCTATTTTCTAAGGATCACTTTCCCTCTGCTCCCTGCCCATTCATGTAACTGTCTCGATACATCTTATATGACACTATCGTGCCCGCCTCTATCACCTCCGCCGGCAATACGTTCCAGGCACCCATTACCCTCTGCGTAAAGAACTTTCCACGCATATCTCCCCTAAACTTCTCCCCTCTCACTTTGAACCCATGACCCTGAGTAACTGAGTCCCCCATTCTGTGATTAAGCTTCTTACTATACACCCTGTCTCTACCTCTCATGATTTTGTAGACCTCAATCAGGTCCCCCCTCAACCTCTGTCTTTCTAATGGAAATAATTCTGATCTACTCAACCTTTCTTTATAGCTAGTGCCCTCCATACCAGGGAAAATCCTTGAAAACCTCCTCCACATCCTCTCCAAAAGCATCCACATCCTTTTGGTAATGTGGCGATCAGAACTGCATGCAGTATTCCAAATGTGGTCAAACCAAAGTCTTGTGTGACTATAACATGACTTGCAAACTCTTGTACTCAATACCCCATTTGATGAAGGAAAGCATGCCGTATGCCTTCTAGACCCCTCTATTAATCTGCTTTTCCATCTTCAGGGAACAATGGACCTGAACACCCAGATCACTCTGTACACCAATTTTCACCAGGACTTTTCCATTTACTGTATAGTTCGCTCTTGAATTAGATCTTTCAAAATACATCTCACATTTGCCCAAATTGAATCCATCTGCCATTTCTCTGCCCAACTCTCCAATCTATCTTTATTCTGCTAAATTCTCTGATCGTCCCCTTCATAATCTGCTACTCCACCAATCTTAGTGTCATCTGCAAACTTGCTATTCAGACCACCTATGCCTTCCTCCAGATCATTTATATATATCACAAACAACAGTGGTCCCAGCATGGATCCCTGTGGAACACCACTGGTCACAGATCTCCATTTTGAGAAACTCCCTTCCATTACTACTCTCTGTCTCCTGTTGCCCAGCCAGTTCTCTAACCATCTAGCTAGTACACCCTGGACCCCATGCGACTTCACTTTCTCCATCAGCCTACCATGGGGAAACTTAGCAAAAACCTTACTAAAGTCCTTGTAGATGACATCTACAGCCCTTCCCTCATCAATCAACTTTGTCACTTCCTCAAAGAATTCTTTTAAATTGGTAAGACATGATCTTCCCTGCCTACCACTGATAAGTCTATTTTCTTCCAAATGGGAATAGACCCTATTCCTCAGTATCTTCTCCAGTAGCTTCCCTACCACTAACAGGCTCACCAGTCTATAATTACCTGGGGTATCCCTGCTACCCTTTTTAAACAAAGGGACAACATTTGCAATTCTCCAGTCTTCCGAGATCTCACGCATGTTCAAGGATGCTGCAAAGATATCTGTTAAGGTCCCAGCTATTTCCTCTCTCACTTCCCTTAGTAACCATCCGGACCTGGGCACTTGTCCACCTTAATGTCTTTTAGAATACACAACACTCCCTCCCTCTTTATGCCGACTTGACCTAGAGTAATCAAACATCTATCCTTAACCTCAACATCTGCCATGTCCCTCTCCTTGGTGAATACCGATGCAAAGTACTCATTAAGAATCTCATCGATTTTCTCTGATTCCACATATAACTTTCATCCTTTGTCTTTGAGTGGGCCAACTCTTCCTCTAGTTATACTCTTGCTCCTTATATATGAATAAAAGGCTTTGAGATTTTCCTTAACCCTGTTTGCTAAAGATATTTCATGACCCCTTTTAGCTCTCTTAATTCCTCATTTCAGATTGGTCCTACATTCCCAATATTCTTTCAAAGCTTCGTCTGTCTTCAGTCATCTTATGTGTGCTTCCTTTGTCCTCTTAGCTGTCCTACAATTTCAGCTGTCATCCACGATTCCCCAATCTTGCCATTTTTATCCCTAATTGTTACAGGAACATATCTCTCTTGCACTCTAATCAATCTATCTTTAAAAGCCTCCCACATATCAAACGTGGATTTACTTTCAACCGGCTGCTCCCAATCGACATTTCCCCAACCCTGCCAAATTTTGGAATGGTGGCCTTCCCCCAATTTAGCATTCTTCCTTTAGGAGCACTCTCATCTTTGTCCATGAGTATTCTAAAACTTATGGAATTGTGATCACTGTTCCCAAAGTAATCCCCTACTGAAACTACAACCAACTAGCTGGGCTCATTCCCCAACACCAGGTCCAGTATGGCCACTTCCCGAGTTGGACTATTTATATACTGCTCTAGAAAACCTTCCTGGATGCTCCTTCCAAATTCTGCTCCATCTAGACCCCTAATACTAAGTGAATCCCAGTCAATGTTTGGAAAATTAAAATCTCCTATCACCATGAACCTGTTGCTGCTACATCTTTCCATAATCTGTTTACATACTTGTACCTCTATCTCACACTCACTCTTGGGAGGTCTGCAGTACTGCCCAACATTGTTACCGTACCCTTCATATTTCTGAGCTCTGTCCATATTGCCTCACTGCTTGAGTCTGCCATGGTGCTATCCTTCAGCACAGCTGTCATATCTTCTTTGACCAGTAATACAACTCCTCCACACATTTTACATCCCTCTGTATCCTGCCTGAATCATCAATATCCTGCAATATTTAGTTGCCAATCATGCCCTTCCCTCAACCAAGTCTTAGTATTAGCAATAACATTATACTCCCAGGTACCAACCCAAGCCCTAAGTTCATCTGCCTTACCTACTACACTTCTTGCATTAAAACAAATACACTTCAGACCACCAGACCCTTTGCGTTCATCGTCTGTTCTCTGTCTACTATTCCACTTAGACATGCTGACTTCATTATCTGGTTCCTGCTCTGGGTTTTCAAAATTACCATAATATGTTCATTTTTCTTCACTCATTTAGAGATTGCTTGGGCTTTTGCTAATGATACAGTATGAATTTTGACAGGCATGAATTTCATCCCCTCAAAAATAGCATCCATGTAATAATAAATCTCATAAATTTAACCTTAAAAAGTAGTCAAAAAATTTGACTGTTACTCAAGTATATACGGTAAATGAAAATGGAGTATGAAAGGAAGGCTGGTATGTTGGCATGTTGTGGAATGTGGCCAATGCCATGTATGCTGAGGCTGCATTTCTAAAAACAGACATTGGAAATTACGGCTGTTCATGCCTCCCTTTCTATCTTCTTACTCATCACTAGAGCTTCCTCCATCCTTTAAAAATCCCTTGCATTCGTACCTCTTAATACTACCAACCCTTTGAATATCCTAGAGTTGTTTCAACAGATTCAGCTTACAGTTTGGGGTTTTAGTTGAGCATTTACAAAATGCAGACCAGTAATAAAAAGAATGCCATCTTTGTAGTAAATTGTGTTAAGAAAACAATAGTACAATAGCAATTCCAGCCTTTTTGAATCTAAGTTATTTTGCATTTTCAATATGAATTAATGAAACTCAGACAAATATTCTGAGTCAGGCTAAATCCTGACAAGTACAATCTCTTTGATGTCTCTTTTTTCATCTTAACAGGGAGTTTAATCCAACTAGCATGAGTCCTATGTTTTACATATTTGCAACATTTTTTTGTTACAAACTGCATTAGAACAGGACATCACTAATCTGACTGATTCATAAGATTATCTCGGCAAGAATCAATGGTTGCTAACACAGTCAATGATTATTCACCCTTCTGTATATCCCAACTATGTTCTCACTTCAGTTCCAATTGGGTAAAATGATTGTTAGCTGTGCTTCACAGAAACCTGAATTTGGGGTTCATTAGAAATAGGATTTGACATGAAGAAGCCAAGGAAAATCGTCAGCATTTGGAATCAGGGGAAAGATCTCTGCTGGCTGAGGTTTTACCCAATACAAAGAAGGAAGGCTGTGTTTGTTGGAGATCAATCATATTAGCCACTGGACATTGTGACAGGAGTTTCTCAGGACAGTATCTTTGCATCATAGAATTCCTACACGTGGAAGTAGGCCATTCAGCCCATCAATTCCATATTGAACCTGTAAACAGCATCTCACCCAGATCTAACGCTGCATTTCTCATGGCTAAGCCTACACACTGTGGGCAAATTAGCATGGCCAATCTACCGCATGTGCATATCTTTGTACTGTGTGAGGAAAACCAAGCACCCGGAAGAAAGCCGTGCAGACACAGGCAGAATGTGCAAACTTCACACAGTCGCCCAAGGGTGGAATTTAACCCAGGTCTCTGGTACTGTGAAACAGCAATGCTAACCACTTTGCCACTGTACTGCCTTTGGGCCAGCCATCATCAGCTGCTTCATCGTTTAACATCAAAGATGGGATGTTCATTGATGATTGCACAACATTCACTAACATTCTAAACACCTCAGGTACAGAAGCAGTCCATGTCCAGGTGCAGCAAGATCTGGATAAAATTTAGGCTTGAGTTAATAGCGAGCAAATAACATTTGTGCCACACAATTTCCAGGCAATTACTTTCTTCAAGAGAGAAGCCGATTATGACCTTTTGACATTCAATGGCAATAACACTGCTGAATGCCCCACAATCAACATCATAGAGTTTAACTGTTCACAGCCATATAAATACTGTGACTGTAATAAGAGCTCAGTGGCTGCAAATTATGCAGTAAGTAACTTAGTTCCTGATTCCAGAAAGCCTGTCCATTATCTACAAGGTGTAATGGAATACTCCCCACTTGTCTGGATGAGTGCAGATCCAATAACACTTAAGAAGCTGACACCATCCAGGACAAAGCAGCCTATTTATTGGCATCCCATCTGTGACTTTCAATGATCGCACTCTTCACCACTGATGTACAGTAGCAGCAGTGCATACAATCTATAAGGTACACCATAACAACTCATCAAGATCTTTAGACAGTATCTTCCAAACTTGCATTGTCTACCACTTAGAAGAAGGGCAGCAGGTACACCAGAAAACCATCAGTTGCAGTTTCCCCTCAAAGCCACACTTGGAACTGTATCACAATTCCTTTGGTATCATTGTGTCAAAAGTTTGGCACTCCATAACGTTATAGTGGGTGTACCTACAACCTGAGGACTGCAATGTTTCAAGAAGGCAGCTAAACATATTTTTTATCAAGAGCAATAAATGCTGGCCTAGTCAGCACCAACCACATTAAAAAATATCGATTATGTTTTAAACTGTTGGAAAATAAGTATTTTATATTAGTAGCACTCTGCAGTACTGCTCTTAATTAACTGCCTGCTAGTTGATAACCATAGAAACTGTTTGACTTATGCAAGATAAGTAAGTGATACATTATGCATTGAAACACGTTAGAAATACATTTAACATGAAGATATTAGTGTTTGCCATTTAGACAGCTTGTTTCTAGTTATAAATTAAAGCATGTATGCAAGAGAATAAAGCACAGTTAAGTACCTAATTGGGTTAAGTTAAACTTATCATTCCAATCAAAACCTTGGGTTATGGCTGCTAAAACATGGCAGCAAGATAAAGAGAAAAACAATTTTAAAAATCCAATTACCATAGTACATTACTCTACAAACTGCAGAAACCACTTATGTTAGCAGCAACTTTAAATGTGCCTGCAGTGCAACACAGTCCATTATTGTGTAAGTCTGTCAAAACAGAAGAAAACATGCATAAAAACCTCTCAGTTCCTGAAAGACATTGGCCATCGTAGGAAAGTTGGAAAATTGGATGTCCAGTGAGGAGCTTCACAATGTCAAGAGCAATAAATCCCATTTTCCAACCATGATTCTTGTTGGTGAGCAGTGAGAGGCCTCCTTGTATGTATTTACATCTCATTATACTTAATTTTGCCCTATTTGAACACATTTTTCTATTCTCCCACCTGCTGGATAGAAACAAGATGTCAAGATTCCCTTCATGGAAATGAGTGTGGGTTCTGACAACTCCAGCTTGCTACTTACTCCTCTGGACCTCCACCTTTGACACACGAAACCAACACCTAATACCTACAGACCTTGGTATCTGACAGATATCTGCCACACCATAGCATCATAGCTCATCTCTAAACCACAGTGTAGTTCTGTGCTTCAATGTTTTAACTTGCTGCACACCGACACATAACAGCAATGTGTCTGCAAGGTCGGTTTGCATTCAGGGACATGTGCACTTTGCATAGTCTGGAGTTACTCATTTGGAGCATCTCAGGGTTACTCATTTGTTCTCTCAGTTCTCTCATTTTGGGCCACTTTGATGTTCAAAGCATCCCTGCTTTACCTTGCCTTGCAACATTTTGCCTCTTTGGTTGCAGCTTAAGATCTGCCAGTATGCCTGTCTTGTCTTGCTGCTTGCTGCAGACACAAAGCTGGTCACCTTGCCATCGTTGTCAGCCAATGATCTGTCAAGGAGGTGGATCTCTTGCTGTTCAGCATCGTGCCGTCAGTCCTGCAGATGCAGTCTTAATTCCAGGTGGATTGTGGGAACACATGACAGCTCAGTAATGATGGGCTATCCAGGGAGTGGCAAGAACAAGGGAACTGGAAAGTTCAGAAGGGCACTTGGTGACTAGGATGAGCCTGAGACTCACTTAACATGACCTGCCTAACATTTAACTCCTAAATGCAAAGTTGGAATTGAAAAAGGTGTGACCCCATGCAGACTGTCTCAGACAAGGTCACTCATCTGTTGGGCTACTCATGTTCAGAGGATCTGTTCAAGTACAGTGTGTAGAGTGGACAGCAGTCAGTTCTAGAGAATCATCACAAGCAGTCTGGGGAATCATGTACTATCAGTTCAGAAGCTGCAAGGACAAGGGTCTGATCAATCTTGTTCATGGGCTGCTTGTTGAAGTTGAACAGATCTCAAACAAATGCAGTCCAGAATGTTCATAAACAAGTAATTCATGAGAGTTCAAGCAGGACTGTGGTGGCAGTGGGGGTGCCATTGCCAAAAAAGATGTTGTAATCCAAACTGTAGGGGAGAAACACAAGCATTTCCAGAGGTAGGGTCAAGGATGTTTGTGGGAAGGGAGAAGTTCATGCTGAAAAGAAAAGCATTGGTGGCATGTAGCCCAGAGGAAGGGGTGTTAGTGACCATGGCCACCATTTTGACCTTTACAGGGGGAGCATAGAGGAGCAGAATGGGCATCATTAAGGTGTAACGTCAAAGTTCAAAGAAGAGAGGACAGTTGTGTTGAAGTTCAATGTGGTGAGTCTCCACACAGCAGGGAATGAGTGAAAATAGGCTATTGGGGTATTGGGATACAAAAGTGGGCATAGGATGAACTAGTGACCAGGTGGACCCCAGTGCTGACCACATTGAGCATGAGGTGCATTTCTTGCCAACGTTTTCTGTTCTCTATATGAGCAGTGCTACTTGAAGATGGATAGAATCAGTAAGACTTTAATAGACAAAAGTGGCAAAAGCATAAGATCCATGTTTGTTGGAAGCTAGGACACTGTCGGTATAGATATATAGAGGATGTAGTTACAAACCACAACTACATTTAATTTGCAATAATTTCATTGCCTATTTATTGTGCATACAGAATAAATATGCTTAGGATCAAATACCAGTCAAAGGCAATTTGCAACATGCTATTGATGCTTGCAAATTGAACTTGCGTATCTCAATGATGTTGAAATTAGCAGCAATGACATTTTAAAATGCCAATGCTAGATGAAGTTAAAAATCATATGACACCAGGTTATAGTCCAATAGGTTTATTTGGAATCACTAGCCTTCGAAGCACTGCTCCTTCATCAGGTGGTTGTGAAGCAGAATCACAAGACACAGACTTTACAGCAACAGGATTGCAGTATCGTAGAATGTAATATTAAACAAATTTTGCTCAAGTCTTTCATCTTTTAGAATGACCTTGTTAGTTCCAATTCTTTCATATGTAATTCCAGAACTTTTTTAAAGTTACATTCCCAAGATGGCTTTTAACAATAGTTGCCACCTGACCTCAGATAATGCATTGAAGGTGTGAAGTTAGAATCTGTCTGTGTCCCAATGTTAGGTCAGAGTGATTCTATTTCTAAAGTGGAGCGTATGAGATAGACAACTTTGGCAGAGTTGCATGAGTACCTGCCACATACATGGTGGGTGTTGTCCCCACATGGGTGGTGTTCATGTTGACACTCTGACGCATCTTGTGAGAGGGTGCATGGCAATTGCTATTATTCCTACATCCGAGAGCATTCTCATGTGTTTGGTGCCTTTGAGAATCCAGGTGTCTTTCAAGGCTATGTGCTGGGGGACAAAAGATATTCCTGCAACCATGGCTCACATTGCGCACCATTCCACAACCCCTGCTGAGCACAAGTAATGCCACACGTGCGTCGACCAAGGTCATGGTGGACCAGGGCTGCTGAAGACGCGGTTCTGCTGTTGAAGTTGTTTGAGTTTTCCCTCAAGACAGAGTATGCTGTGTCATCCTGATGAAGTGAGAGATGGCATGGGGCAGGATGTCACTAGGCACATGGACACACAAGATGGCCGCTGAGCCATCAGTTGGCCACTTGACACATAAGATGGCTACCAGAACACAATATGGAGAGAGACAGCAGAGCAAATACAGACACAGCCTGGGGCCACCATGATGCCAACACAATGCACTCACAACCTAGTTGATTAGTTTAAGGTGGATGGGGAGAGAATACACATGAGTAATGCATACTGCCCGCCAAAGTGTCTGGGTCAAACCAACACCGTTGATAGAAATGCTAACAGTTTGATATAGACTCAATACAAAGTGCTAATAGCCAGGGCTGCAATTATCGTCCTTCTCAGGAAGAGCGATTAGCACCCATTACTACAGCAGTGGACTTCCATGCAGACATTGAAACTGACAATGTCTACATTGAAACTGACAACAAACCCTGCTGAAATTAACAAAGGCTGCACTGGAACTGACAATGACTGTATCGAAACTATCAATGATGCTGCAGTGATTGCCATAAGCAAATCATGTTACAAAGACAATAATCTCATCACTGACCTATTGTACCACATGATGTATAAAAATTTCTTGACATGTGCTCTGGCTGGAGAGAAGACTCACAGCTGACCACAGTGCTGTTGGTGTCTTTTTCTCCCCAGAGCTCCGGTATTTCATTGTACAATAGACTCTGTTATTGAACCCCAACTCTGACTCCGAGACTGATGATTTTCCCCACAACAATTGGCGCTGCTAGCAGGGTACTTATTACTGATGCCCTGGTCGAAAGCCACGATCGGGGAGCCGGGGTAAGAACCAATTTGTACCTGCAAACGGGAAGAGTCGGACTGGACCAAAAATACAGTTTAAAAGATATACCGATTGTAGTGTCTTATTTCCTACAGTACTGAGTACAAAACTTTTAAGTGCATGTCTGTGGAGAATAAGTGCCTAACAGTACTAACTGTTGAAAGAACCTACTGCTTGTGGTAGTGGGCAGCACGGTGGCCCAGCAGTTAGCATTGCTGCCTCACAGCACCAGAGACCTGGGTTCAATTCCCACCTCGCGCAACTGTCTGTGTGGAGTTTGCACATTCTCCCTGTGTCTGCGTGGGTTTCCTCCGGGTACTCCGGTTTCCTCCCACAGTCCAAAGATGTGCAGGTTATGTGAATTGGCCATGCTAACTTGCCCATTGTGTTAGGTGAAGGGGTAAATGTAGGGGAATGGGTCTGGGTGGGTTGCGCTTCGGCGGGTCGGTGTGGACTTGTTGGGCAGAAGAGCCTGTTTCCACACTGTAAGTAATCTTGTGCTGAAATAGCCAGAGGACAACATCATGCCTGTCTCAAAAGCCCTGCCCTAAACCAGTTGTTAAGAGGGCTGCCACCCCTCTTATCCCCCAACACGAAGGTTGGGATTTGAAGTGGGAATTGAGGGGCTGAGGGCAGTAGGGATTGTGAAGCACAAGTGGCAAAGTCAGCTAACACTGGATTTGTTAGGGGCGAACAACGCAGAGTCCAGTTGGAGTTTTAAGTTAAAAGTTGGATGCTTTCAGTATGTAATTTCCAATATGGTGAAGAAGAGGAGCTGATCAATCTAACCAAGAGCCAAACCTCAGTGGAGCACAGGTTACCAAGGTGGGCAGCATTGTCACTGTGAATAACTGTGTAGTAGAACAACACAGCTTGAATAGTGGCGGTGGCCGGGAGGGTAAAGAGTACCCCCGGTAGAGAGCACACCGGGCTAGAAGTAAGTTTCTGGGCCTATCGGGAGGTGTTGGGTCAGTAGAGATGGCAGGGAGGGTAGAGAATTCCCACCACTAGAGAGCACACCCTATTGAACCAGCATTCCCAGCTGACCAGTAGGTACCGACTAGTAGTGTTGGACGAGAGGGTACAGATGTACCACCGGTAGAGAGTACACCTTGCTAGGAGGCTGCTATAGACTGTGCTGGGACAATATTATTGGCTAGGGGGTAGAGAGGTCCCCACTGGTTAGGAACACTTTACTGTTGGTGGTATCCGGGGGCACGTGATCTGTTAAATGGAAGATCTAACTTTTAAAGTTTGCCTCCTATCACACCTTGATGTATTGTTCATTCTATTTGTTTTAGTATATATGACTGTTCTAGCAGTTCAAGTTTTTAAGTGGAACCATAATTTATCATGTATAAGATCCAGGACAACTTATGATCACCACTGCTGTACAGACTGGACTTTATGTATCTGGATTAGTGGTGCTGGAAGAGCACAGCAGTTCAGGCAGTATCCAAGGAGCTTCGAAATCGACGTTTCGGGCAAAAGGCCTTCATCAGGAATAAAGGCAGTGATCCTGAAGCGTGGAGAGATAAGCTAGAGGAGGGTGGGGGTGGGGAGAAAGTAGCATAGAGTACAATGGGTGAGTGGGG
>NC_057715.1:52915952-52925901 GCF_004010195.1 Chiloscyllium plagiosum
CTACTTTCTCCCCACCCCCACCCTCCTCTAGCTTATCTCTCCATGCTTCAGGCTCACTGCCTTTATTCCTGATGAAGGCCTTTTGCCCGAAATGTCATATTCGAAGCTCCTTGGATGCTGCCTGAACTACTGTGCTCTTCCAGCACCACTGATCCAGAATCGGGTTTCCAGCATCTGCAGTCATTGCTTTTACCCCTTTACTATATGTATAGGGATCTGTTCAACCTTTAAGAAATAACTAATTAATGTTTTTCTTTGTTTTCTTTTTCTATTGCAATTTTCTTAACAGTATTATCATAAGATAGTGTCGGTTAGTAAAAGGTATTCAGATCCTTTGCCTGGAAACCTGGTATCAGAGCTCTGATGAAGAGTCATCTCGACTTGAAATGTTAGCTTGTTCTCTGTCCATGGATGCTTTCTGACCTGCTGTGAGCCCTAGCATTTGTTGTCTTCAACATGAAATTTTAAGTTCTGTACGATCTAGCTGTTGTCAGTTGCAGAGTTCCAGTATATACCCAAGTACAGGTGTTAAGCAAATCTTTAAATCTTTAAATAAGAAACCAAGTGACTTTTTATTAATTTAATATAATTGCCTGCATTGTTGTTAGTATGTTTAATTCATTGTTTTATAGTATCAAGTTTGAATTTGATTATAGAACAGAACTGTCGCAGTTCAAAAAGAAGGCTTATCATCACCTTCTCAACATATTTGAGGGAGGGAAAAAAACATGCCATTTCCAGCAAGTCCCACACCCTGATAATAAATTAGAATTAATGGATCGCTCTTGGGATTTGCTCATTAATACATATTTTACCTTTCTGCATAGTAGAAGTATTCAATTTACATCAAATGTACCCCTTCTCATCCAGCAACCTTCACCTTGCAAAATCTGATTTGACCTGTTGAGTTTATGCCTTTTATGCATGACATACCCAAATTAATATGGTCTACCTGCACATTTAGCTAAATTGTAAACTAAGTTCATTAGTGACAATCATTAATGACCGCGTCAAATTTACATCAGAAGAGGCAGCACTTTCAAAGTACCCTTGCTGAGATTGCAATGTTCACCCTGACTTTAATTGGGCAAAAATTAATTAACATCTGGCTCTGGAACATGGTTTATTGATCTCAGTCAAATATTCAAACCTTCATCACAATAAATAACCAGCAGGACCATTTGAAATCTGTATTTTTTATATTGGATATAGCATCAAAAAGGAATACATTTTGCAAAAAAAATTGTAGCAAATCATGAATGATACCAATTAATTTTCTGCATACTTATTGCTAAAAATATACCTCACATATTATACCTTTGAGCACAGCTAAAATGTATATATGATTTCTACAGTTCTGTTTCTAAATGTTCTCTTGCAGTTCTTTTCTCGTTAATAATCTCTTGGCTCCAAGTCAAACTCTAAATTGTTATCTAAGTCTGACATCACTTTGCTTAGCAACCATTTACACTGTTTTTGTTTCCGTTCCCAAAACCATGACCTTTCATTAATTTTTTTTCTGCGTCTTTTACACTGGGATTCTTTGTCCCCGCATACGTGATTAAGAGTGTACCTAGCTTCTGTACCACTAATTTATTTAATCATAGCTGCCAAAGCACTACGTGCTTTCCTGTTGGAGTGGATCATTTTTACATGTATTAATTTGCTGAGTTTTCTTGATATGTTGTTTTATGTTGATTTATCTTTCAAAAAGGTCACTTAACTGACTTGTTGATAATTCATTGTGAATTCTCACTGTAACTTGTATGATACAATTTAAAAAAGGGGAAGTATTCTAAGTTTTGATGATCATAGTAACTTATGGATAACATACTCGTTCATGTTGTTCAATTACAATAAGTGCACTTTATCGATTTGTTTGGTCAATTTACCACTGAGTGTGCTAAAGAGCATTTTGTATTTTTTCTGATGTTAACTAGAACAGTATTCTTTGAGACAAATGTTCTTTGTTCTATTTGTTATGCTTTTCTTAATTCTTAAAAAATTGCAACACTTTTGCACAGTTCAGGTTATATTACAATTCTAGATTTTAAGTAGCAACATATTTTCTGTAAGGAAGATATTAAAAGAATCTCTGACAGGTAAAGCAGCTGAGTTTACAGCTTGGATTAATACATTACGATGTTGAAGCTATTACCAAGACTTAGTTGAGAGATGAACAAGACTGGCCTGGGATTTAAATGTTTCAGGCATGATAGAGAAGGATGTAAAAGAAGTGGGGAGTTGCTTTATTGTTTAGGAAAAATATCACAGCTGTACTGAGGGAGGGTACTTTGGAGGGCTCAGTCAGCATGGCCATTTGGGTGGAGTTTAGGAACAGGAAGTGTGAATCACTTTGATGGGATTATACTGCAGGCATCCTAACAGCAGGTGATAGAGGAACAAATATGTGGACAGATTTTGGAAAAAGGTTGAAACAACAGGTTGTTATGGTGGGAGATCTTAACTTCCCTTCCATTGACTGGGACTTGCTTAATGCCAGGGACTTGGATGGGAGGGCAACAGGTGGCAAGTTTGTTAGGTATGACCAGGATGGTCTTTTGAAACCATAAATAAATAGTCTAACTAGGGAAAGGGTTAAACTCGGCCCGATATTGGGGGAAGACCCCAGCCAGGTGATCAGGGTTTCAGTGGGGGAGCATTTCAGGAAAGTTCTACCAGTTTGACTATGTATCTTGTAAGTACTGAGTTTTACAAGTTGTGCATTAAATTCTGAAGTTTAATTGTTTATTTTCTTCCTTGGATTCTGTTGAACTGCTCTTGAGATAATTGTTTTTCTGACCTTATCTGTTCTTTTAGGTTAATTTTTCTACCTCTTTCCCTAAGCATGCTGGCCAAATATTAAGAAGCTTGGTTATTATGATCAGGAAGTATAAGAGATTCCTACTGAGCAATTGGCTCATTGTCATTGCTCTCAATTATGTGCATGCTGGGTGGGCCTTAAACTTTGAAGCTAGTATCCAGAACACAGGAAGCAGCAACATAGGCAGCATGACTGGTTTGCCAACTTTACATTGATTGAAAACACAATTGAGCAGCTGTTACTCAAATCTCCTTATTCTGATGAATACATTCGAACTGTTGAAAAGCTTTATGGCTATCACCAGAACATCTTTTAGCACAGCAGAGTAGCCTTGTTTTGCAGAGGTTACTTAAAAGCAGCAGCAGGTTGGAATAGAACAACTTGACATCTAATAATGAGGCAAATAAGAGGAAGCAGATTTTCTATTTATTGTTTTCCAATGTAGATCAGCAGTCTAAAATTAGGAGAAAGCATTTAGGGAGGCACAAAGAAAATGACCTCGTCAAGAGTACAGGCTGTCTTTGTGATATAGGTAAAAACAATGACTGCAGATGCTGGAAACCAGAGTCTGGATTAGTGTGGTGCTGGAAAAGCATAGCAATTCAGGCAGTCTTTGTGACATTACAGTTAATGCTACTGCTGGTACTTCATGGTATCTGCCATCTCATAGAGTCATAGAGGTGTACAGCACGGTAACAGACCCTTCGGTCCAACTCGTCCAGGCCGACCAGATATCCCAACCCAATCTAGTCCCACCTGCCAGCATCCGGCCCATATCCCTCCAAACCCTTCCTCTTCATATACCCATCCAGGTGTCTTCTAAATGTTGCAATTGTATTAACCTCCACCACTTCCTCTGGCAGCTCATTCCATACATGTACCACCCTCTGCATGAAAAAGTTGCCTTTCTTTTATATCTTGCCCCCCTCACCTTAAACCTATGCCCTCCAGTTCTGGACACCCCCACCCCAGAGAAAAGATTTTGTCTATTTATCCTATCCATGCCCCTCATAATTTTGTAAACCTCTATAAGGTCACCCCTCAGCCTCCGATGCTCCAGAGAAAACAGCCCCAACCTATTCAACCTCTCCCTATAGCTCAAATCCTCCAACCCTGCTATCATCCTTGTAAATCTTTTCTGAGCCCTTATAAGTTTCACAATATCTTTCCGATAGGAAGGAGACCAGAATTGCACACAATATTCCAACAGTGGCCTAACCAATGTCCTGTACACCCGCAGCTTGACCTCCCAACTCCTGTATTCAATACTCTGACCAATAAAGGAAAGCATACCAAACACTGCCTTCACTATCCTATCTACCTGCGACTCCATTTTCTTTTTTTATAGATATTTTTATTAGAAATTTAACATTTTTACAAGTTTACAAAAATAAACAAAACTCTCAAGTACAAACATTGATATACAATTAAATCTTAAATATATAATAACCAAAATTTAACAAAAGAAAAATACCGAGAAAAAAAAACAAAACTCAACTAACTACTGATCTAACCTAAACTCTTACATTATTCAAATAAGAGAAAGAGAAAAATAAAACAAAAAAACAGCGGATAACATAGAAATTGGGTAGTGAGATACATGCTCGGAATGTGTTAACATCAAATGTAACAAAACCCGTATTCGTGCGGGATTCCTCTCCCAAGGGGCCCCGGACCAGCCAGGTTCGTAATCTCAATTAAATAAAAGCCCTTGTTAGGATAGCCGAAATATCTGTATTCATATAATTCAAGAAGGGCTGCCATATTTTATAAAATAATTTGGTCTTTCGGTGCATCATATTTGTAAGGAAGTCAAGGGGAATACATTCCATAATTAATCTGTGCCAATTTGAAAGTCCAGGGGACGACTCCACTTTCAAGGAGCTATGAACCTGCACTCCAAGGTCTCTTTATTCAGCATCACTCCCTAGGACCTTACCATTAAGTGTCTAAGTCTTCCTAAGATTTGCTTTCGCAAAATGCACCACCTCACATTTATCTAAATTAAATTCCATCTGCCACTTCTCAGCTCATTTGCCCATCTGATCAAGATCCTGTTGTGATCTGAGGTAACTTTCTTTGCTGTCCACTACACCTCCAATCTTGATGTCATCTGCAAACGTACTCACTATACCTCTGATGCATCCAAATCATTTATATAAATATCTGTGCCAGCATGTGGCATGGGGGAAGAGTTATTTGGGGAAAGTTCACTACCACCAATCTTTCTTTGTCTATATTGTGTTTAGATTCTATCGAACTATCAGTGGTGGGGGGGGGGGGGGTAAACCACTAGTAGGTCTAAACAGGAGAGACACAATTCTTACTTAATATTATGGTAGATTGCATATTTGCAGTAAGTACAGTTTGCTTTACCAGTCAAGGTATTCTCTGGAACTGTATTGAATCCCCGTAATACCCCAGAATGTTGATAGTGGGAATTTCAGTGATGGTAATATGTTGATTGTTGGAGTGATGGTTGGATTCTCTCTGGTTGGAGAGGTGGGAGGTGATGGCCTAGTGGTATTAACCTGTTAATCAGGAGGCCCAGCTAATGTTCTGGGGACCTAGGTTTGAAACCTGTCATAGCAGTTGGTAGAATTTCAATTCAATAAATATCTGGAATTGAGAGATTAATGATGACCATGAAACCATTGTTGATTGTTGGGAAAAACCCATCTGGTTCACTAATGCTCTTTAAGAGAGGAAATCTGCTATCCTGGTCTGACCTACATGTGACTCCAAACCCACAGCAATGTGGTTGACTCTTAATTGCCCTCTGGGAAATTAAGGAAAGGCAATAAATGCTAGCCTAGCTAGTGATGCCCACATCCCATGCATAAATAAAAAGAAAAGATGGCCATTGCTGTGTACTGTGTATTTTACTTGCTACTTATCAGCCCAAATGGAATGCTGAATGTTGTCCTTGCCTTATTGTATATGAATGCAAACTGATGCAGTAGCTGAGGAGTTTAAAATGGTGCTGAACTTTGTGCAATCATGAGTGAACATCCCCACTTCTGACCTTATGATGGAGGGACGATCATTGATGAAAAGGCTGAAGGTATTTGCTCCTAGGACATTACTCTCAAATTTCTCATCGTGATGTCCAGAAAATGACATGATTGAACTCCAACAACCGTAACCATCATCCTTTGTACCAGGTATGGCTTCAACCTGTGCAAAATTCTCCCTTGATTCACATTGATTCAAATGATCTTGTTTACTTTTAATTAGGGCATGTTGGTGCCATACTTGCCCAAATACCATCTTGATGTCACTTTCACCTGACTACTGGAGCAAAACTATCAATAGGTGGGGAGTTGAGAGGCACATGCAGAACACAGACTGAGGATGTTATTGCTAAGCAAATGGTATTGAGCAAGTTAGACAAAAGAGAGAAAATGGAGATGATCTACTTGGATTTCCAGTAGTCCTTTGACAAGGTGCCACACAGGAGACTGATAAGTAAGATAAGAGCCCATGGTTTTAGGGGCAAGATACTGGCATGGATAGAGGATTGGCTGATTGGCAGAAAGCAGAAGGTAGGGATAAAGTGGAGTTCTGCAGGGGTTAATGTTGGGGCCACAAATAATCATATTAACAATCTAGACAGAGGAACAGTGGGCATTGTTGCTCAGTTGAAACAAAGAGGACGGGTAGTATTGATGTAGTGGGGAGGCAGTAGAAGGACTTGGACATGCTAGGCAAGTGGGCAAAGAAGTAGCAGAGATAATGCAATATGGCAAACTGTGATGTTATACATTTTGGTAGGAAGAACAGAGGTGTAAGCTATTTTCAAAGTGGGGAATGGCTTCAGAAATCTGATGTACAAAGGGACTTGGGAGTTCTAGTCAGTATTCTCCTTAAAATTAACATGTAGATTCAGTGGCAGTTCAGAAGGCAAATGTAATTTTGACATTCATTTCAAGAGGGCCAGCAAACAAGAACAGAGGCTTGTACAAGGTGAGGCTGTACAAGGCTCTGGTCAGATCATGTTTGGAATATTGTAAGCAGGCTCTGTATCTAACGAAGGATCACTGGCATTGGAGTAACCCAGAGAAGGTTTATAAGACTGATCCCTGGAATGAAGGTCTTGTCATACAACGATTAATTGGGGAATCTGGGTCTCTGCTCGATGGAATTTAGAAGGATAAGGAGGGATCTGATTGAAACTTACTCGATACTGAGAGACCTCATTGGAGAGGATGTGAAAAAGATATTTCAATGAGTAGGAGAACTAGGACCTATGGGCACAGACTCAGAGTGAAGGACTTACCCTTTAGAACTAAGATGAGGAGGAATTTCTTCAGCCAAAGCAGGGTGAAGCTATGGAACATTTTGCCAAAGAAAGCTTTGGAGGCCAAATTATTGAGTGTACTTAAAACGGAGATTGATAGGTTCTTAATTATGATTACAGGAAGAAGGGGGAGAATAGGGTTGAGAAACATATCAACTGTGATTGAATGGTGGAGCAGGTTTGATGGGCTAAATGACCTAATTCTGCTCCAATATCTTATAGTCTTATGGCCAAAGTACCAATTAATAACATTATCAATGGCCCAATGGATCACTTTGCTGATGATCAAGAGTGGATGATAATTGGCCAGGTTGGTTTAGTCCTGCTTTTTATAGACAGGACATACTCGGGTGATTTTTCACCCGTCCAGGTGGCAGCCAGTATTTGAGCCGATTTTGGAGTAACAGTTGTCAGTACTTTTGCTTGATTGTTGTCATGTTCCATAGTCTTTACAACATCCAATGCCTTCATCCATTGTTTCATAAGATGTGGAGTGAAACAAATCTGCTGAACAGTGGCATCTACAACGCCTGAGACTTCCAGAGGAAGCAAAAAAATGGATCATCCAACTAAGGACTTCTGCCTGAAAATGGAGGCAAATTCATCAGCCTTGTCTTTTGCATTGTTAAGTTGAGCTTCCCTATCATTGAGGATAATGACTTTTGTGGAGTTCTCTTCTTCTGTTAGTTGATTTATTATCCACCACCAGACAAGACTGAATATGACAGAATTACAGAGCTTACACTGCATCTGATGGTTGTGGAATCACTCAATTCAATTGCATGCTGCTTCTGCTGTTTGTAACTTAACCAAGTCAATGCTTCATTTTTAGATATGCAAGGTCTTGCTCCTGGCATGCTATCCTATCATGCTCAATGAACCAGGGTTGATCTTTATGCTTGATGCTTAAGTGGGAGATATGCTGGGTTAATAGGTTAAAGATTGTGTTTGAATACAATTCTGGTGCTGCTGTTGACAGCCTACTGTACCTATGGATACCAAGTTATGAGTTGTTAGATCTGCTTGAGGTCTGTCCCATTAAGCACATGGTCTGGAATGAATGATGAGCATTCCCAAGGTTACTCCCACAATGGTATATCACGGTGCCACCTCCTCTGACGGGTCTGTCTTGATCTTGTGGCAGGATATACTCAGGGTGATTGGGGTGTCTGGATGTTTGTAAGTATTACTTGTAAAGTATGAGTATGATTATGTCCATGGGTCAGCTTTCCTAATTTTGGCACACGCCCCTGCAAGTTAGTCAGGAGAACTTTGCAGGATAAACAGGGGCTGTATTTGTCATTGTCATTTCTGATACCAAAGCTGATCCTGGGATGTTCATTTATTGCTTTACACTTTGTACTGAATTTATGCAATTGATTGGTTTGCTTGGGAATGTCAGGAAGAAATTTAGAGTCAACCACATTGTAGTATGACTGGAATCATAGAGAATCATAGAATCATAGAGATGTACAGCATGGAAACAGACCCTTCGGTCCAGCCCGTCCATGCCGACCAGATATCCCAACCCAATCTAGTCCCACCTGCCAGCCTCCGGCCCATATCCCTCCAAACCCTTCCTATTCATATACCCATCCAAATGTATCTTAAATGTTGCAATTGTACCAGCCACCACCACTTCTTCTGGCAGCTCATTCCATACACATACCACCCTCTGTGTGAAAAAGTTGCCCCTTAGGTCTCTTTTATATCTTTCCCCTCTCACCCTAAACCTATGCCCTCTAGTTCTGGACTTCTAGACCCCAGGGAAAAGACTTTGCTTATTTACCCGATCCATGCCCCTCATAATTTTTTCAACCTTCGACACTCCAGGGTTTAAACTAGTATGGCAGGGGGGTGGGAACCTCAGCTGTATACCGGAGGTGAGAGTTGATGCAGATGAGGCAATAGCAAGAGGTAGACCAGCTAGTGGGAAGGATTTTCCTGGGAAGGAACCAAGGAATCAGTTAAAGTGTGTTTGCGTTAACGCAAGGAGTATCAGGAATAAAAGTGATGAACTTAGAGCATAGATCAGTACCCCGTGCTATGATGTTGTGGCCATAACAGAGACATGGAATGGATAGAGATAGAGGAAGCTGATGTGCTGAAAATTTTGTCAAACATTAAGATTGACAAGTCGCCAGGCCTGGACCAGATTTGTCCTTGGCTGCTTTGGGAAATGAGAAATGCAATTGCTTCGCCACTTGCGAAGATCTTTGCAACCTCGTTCTCCACTGGAGTCGAACCTGAGGACTGGAGAGAGGCAAATGTAATTCCTCTCTTCAAGAAAGGAAATAAGGAAAACCCCGGCAATTACAGACCAGTAAGTCTCACGTCTGTCGTCTGCAAGGTGTTAGAAAGGATTCTGAGGGATAGGATTTATGACCATCTGGAAGAGCATGGCTTGAATAATGCAGTCAACACAGCTTTGTGAGGGGCATGTCATGCCTCACAAACCTTATGGAGTTCTTTGAGGATATGACTAGAAAAGTTAATGAGGCTCGAGCTGTGGATGTGGTGTATATGGACTTCAGCAAGGCATTTGATAAGGTTCCCCATGGTAGGCTCATTCAGAAGGTCAGGAGGAATGGGAGTCAGGGGAACTTAGCTGTCTGGATACAGAATTGGCTGGCCAACAGAAGACAGCGAGTGGTAGTAGAATGAAAATATTCTGCCTGGAAGTCTGTGGTGAGTGGTGTTCCACAGGGCTCTATCCTTGGGCCTCTACTGTTTGTAATTTTTATTAATGACTTAGATGAAGGGAATTGAAGGATGGGTCAGCAAGTTTGCAGACGACACAAAGGTTGGAGGTGTCATTGACAGTA
>NC_057715.1:52927978-52952835 GCF_004010195.1 Chiloscyllium plagiosum
TGTGACTATCGATGATACAAATATCTCAGCAAGAGGCCCAGCAATATCTTCTCTAGCTTCCCACAGAGTTCTCGGGTACACCTGATCAGGTCTTGGGGATTTATCCACCTTTACCCGTTTCAAGACATCCAGCACTTCCTCTTCTGTAATATGGACATTTTGCAAGATGTCACTATCTATTTCCCTACAGTCTATATCTTCCATATCCTTTTCCACAGTAAATACTGATGCAAAATACTCATTTCGTATCTCCCCCATTTTCTGCGGCTCCACACAATGGTCGCCTTGCTGATCTTTGAGGTGCCCTATTCTTTCCCTTTACTCATTAGTCATCCAGCATTCCCTATACCTACCAGCCTTTCCTTTCACCCCAACAGGAATGTACTTTCTCTGGATTCTCATTATCTCATTTCTGAAGGCTTCCCATTTTCCAGCCGTTCTTTTACCTGTGAACATCTGCCCTCAATCAGCTTTCGAAAGTTCTTGCCTAAATACCATCAAAATTGGCCTTTCTCCAATTTAGAACTACAACTTTTAGATCTGGGTCTATCCCTTTCCATCATTATTTTAAATCTAATAGATTTATGGTCGCTGGCCCCAAAGTGCCCCCCCACTGACACCTCAGTCACCTGCCCTACCTTATTTCCCAAGAGTAGGTCAAGTTTTGCAGCTTCTCTGGTCGGTACATTCACATACTGAATCAGAATATTGTCTTGTACACACTTAACAAACTCCTCTCCATCTGAACCCTTAACACTATGGCAGCCCCAGTCTATGTTTGGAAAGTTAAAATCCCCTACCTTAACCACCCTATTATTCTTACAGTTAGCAGAGATCTCCTTACAGGTTTGTTTCTCAATTTCCCTCTGACTATTAGGGGGGTCTATAACACAATCCCAATAAGATTATCATCCCTCTCTTATTTCTCAATTCCACCCAAATAACTTCCCTGGATGTATTTCCGGGAATATCCTCCCTTAGCACAGCTGTCATGCTATCCCTTATCAAAAATGCCACTCCCCCTCCTCTCTTGCCTCCCTTTCTATCCTTCCTGTAGCATTTGTATCCTGGAACATTAAGCTACCAGTCCTGCCCATCCCTGAGCCATATTTCTGTAATTGCTATGATATCCCAATTCCATGTTCCTAACCATGCCCTGAGTTCATCTGCCTTCCCTGTTAGGCCCCTTGCATTGAAATAAATGCAGATTAATTTATTAGTCCTACCATGTCCCTGCCTGCCCTGACCATTTGACTCGCTTCTGTTCCCAACTGTACCAGTCTCAGATTCATCTGTATGTAGATTTCATGCCCTAATTTATATTTTATAAATTTAGCCTTCCCTTTGCTTTGGTATTTTCTGCAAATTGTCCTGATGAGTGCAAGACAAAACCTTCCAAATATGCAAAATGAGTCTCCTTTTTTTCAGCAATATGCAAGTTATCTATATGCAGAAGCTCTGTAGAATTATTACACTTTTGAAGTCTGTGTGTTCTTGTGGGTTATTCACTGGATGCATCATCGTAGACAATAACGGAAAATGCATCAGTTTGCTGAAGACTTTATAATGAAATCAACAGCACCAAATTTGTTTATAACCTTGTTTTGTTTGTTAACATAATGGGAGATATCAAATTGCACCTCATTTCACATAGAATTCATAGTCTCAACAGTGCAAAAAGAGGCCATTCAGCCCGCTGAGTCTGCACTGACCCTCCAAAAAGCATTCCACCCAGACCCAGCTCCTTACCTCTCCCTGCAACCCTGCATTTTCCATGGCCAATTCAATTAACCCACACAACTTTGGATTATGTGAGGAAACTGGAGCACCAGGTGGAAACCCATCAGACATAGAGAGATTGTACAGACTCTGCACAGGTAATCACCTAAGGCTGGAATCAAATTTGGTCCATGGTACTTTGAGGCAGCAGTGTTAATCAGATGAGAAATTGTGGTTGCCTGTTTTTCATGACTCTTTATATTTCAAAATTATACTTTATCCCTAAAAATTATCTGTTAGTACATACAAAGATTCTGCATCATATAGTTTTTGCAGAGAAAAAAACAAACAAAATACCAGAATTTTGATATTTCTCAGAACTTCTCCTTAATTGCAAAAAAGAAGGCATTTCTTACTTATGCAGGTAACTATTTATGTTCATTTTAATGCCCCAGGGGGGTCAAGTAACTAAATGGACCCTTGTTATACTTCGGCAGAAAGATCTTTCACAGTGGTCTTTCCCCATTGCATCTTGGGACAGCTGCCGTCAGTTTTAGTGTGTCCCTCAACACTGGACAGTACTCCTGGACATTGCAATGTGCCAGTCTGAATACTTGATTGAGGTCAACTCTTTGCACTGGAAGACCAACACTTTTTGGCAGGTCAAACAGCATATTTTACCAAATTGATGGTCCTCCAGCCATGGTCGATGTTTGTCTCAGCATATATCCCGGGGAACAGGCCATAAAGTACCGAATCCTGCATTACAGAGCTGCTTGAAATGAACCTCAACAATAACCACTGAATCTCTCTCCAGACCTTCTTTGCGAAGCATATTCCAGAAGGAGCTTTGTCAGTCTCTTCACCAGCATAGCTACTTTGAAGGCAGTATGTGGTGATGCTCTGAGACCGGGCATACAAGAAGGATCTGACAGGCAGACTTTGACAGTCTGCTCAGGGAACTGCCCGATAGGATCAACCATCTACTTTTCTCGTAGAGTCTTGAGGACATCATGTGTGACTTCCTTAATGGACTTGTGGCCAAATATGTTTTTCTTTGCAAATTTTTCCACAAGAGACAAAGCGATACAGAATGAGTCACCTACTTAGAGTGCTCTTCGGCAACAAGGACAGACCCAACCTTCGCAACACAGGGGACAAGTAGAACCTCAGTATGCCATGACACTTGGTGTTTGTGTACTGAGATTCTACACACATCTTAATGCAGACACTCACAATGGTTTTCCTTCCTTATCCAGCGCTCTGAACACCCATCCCTATGGACACAGTCTATCTTTGGTCTCCAGATGAAATGGAAGATGGATCAGGTGATTGCAGTGGTGCAAATTCAGAGAACAGGTCAGACCTGTGCCACATACAACATCATCATGTTATCTCATGCCTGATGACCAAGTTTTTACCCACAATGGAGAGGGAGTAGTTTCTGCCTCATCTTGGTGATAAATCCCTCCAAAGTTTGGCACATTCTCTAGCCCCTCCTAACCTTACTCCCAGAATTTTCAGGTAATCTGGCCCAAAGATGAAAGGGATAAAGGATCTATTGGCACATTTTCCAAAGAATATGGCCTCACTCTTGCCTCGATTTACCTTAGGTTCCAATGCCAGTTTGAACTCGTCACAGATGCTCATGCCTGTGAACACTGACAGCAGATCAAGGCAGAAAACGGTGTATTCATGTACATGGAGGCTTTGACCTGCAGACATCCACTACCTGGAATAGTTACACCTCTCAGACTCACTCCTACCTGATGGACTTGGCAAAAGGTTCTATACAACACCCAAGGCAGAAGAATGTGGACAACCCTGCCTGACTCCTGACCTAATCAGAAAACTGAGCTGAAAATGTGTTGCTGGAAAAGTGCAGCAGGTCAGGCAGCATCCAAGGAACAGGAGAATCGACGTTTCGGGCATAAGCCCTTCTTCAGGAATCCTAATCAGAAAACTTACAATTTCCTTTCCATTATTTGAGATTGGCTAACAAATAGAGCAGTCTGATCCAGTTGCAGACTCTGTTCCCAAAGCCCATTTTGGAGAGCACATCCCACTTGTAGGTGTGCAATATCCTGTCAAAGGCCTTCTCCTGATCCAGGCTGAAGAGGTAGTTGCCCACCCCACTGACCAGTCCATAGGCAATTGTATCCCTGAGGAGTGCAAGGGCTCTCAGGGATCTTCTGGTCTGGTACAGATCTGCTTTTTTGGGGGTGAATCACTGGTCCCAGAGCAGACCTGACCTAGTTGATGACAACTTTGGACAGGATTTTATAATCTGCATTCATCAATGAGACTGGTTGCCAATTTCTGATTTCCTTTTTCTCTGCCTTCTGCTTGTAGATGAGGGTGATGATGCCCTTACTCATGGAGGTGCATATGCTACCGACCAGAAACATACTGGGGTACACCTCCAACAGTTCTTGGCCAATCAAGTCTCTAGCTGAATACAACTCAGCCAGTAAGCTGTCACTTCCAGGAGTTTTACTTTTCTCAAAGGATTGACAGGCATTAGGCATCTCGACCAGATAAAGACTGACCCAGCCCTCTTGTGTACTGTCCTCTATGATCTTTGTAATAGGACAAGAATGACGGAGAGACTGTGCTGTCTATGGTCTTTGAGACAAACAGTCTGGCATACAAGCATTTGCTGATCCTCAGGATGGTAGACTGAGATGACATTACCCCGTTTCTCTCTCACCTTCTGAATATCTTTGAGGATGAAAGGGGGTTTCACAGTTTCCAACCTTTGAGGAACTCAAAAGGGATTACAATGTGTTTTGGGGTCAACAGTTTCAATTTCAGCTTCCACATTCCCTTGTTGTCCTTCAGTTGACAGTTAGCCAGCAAGAAGCAATGGTCAGAGAAAAACATGGGTTGACATTGGTGGATCTGACCAAGAATGTTCAGAACTCAAATAGGAAATCTATCCTGGAACGGATTTTGGTACAGTTGAAATCACTGGTCAGAATGACCAGTCTTGATGTTGCCAGCAATACTGGGATAGCCAGAAACTCTGAAATGAAATAATGTTATTGCTGCCTTTGCAAGGTGAACTTCTGAAAGTGACATTTAATGATCCAGTCAAGGGTAGTTGGGAACATTGGTAAGATAACTTATCATAGCAAAAAGTGTTGGTTATGTCACATATGCATGTTGAAAATAAATAATCACAAAGAAGAGGATAAGTATGAGTAAGTGTGTCAGGTAGCAAAGCAGTAGAGGACGTCTGAGGCAATATAAGTGAGGTAGAAGAAGATGACTTAAAATACAACATGAAATTTCTATCATCTGACTCTCTCCCACTGTTATGAATATCCAGTTCATAATTCACGTGCTTCGTGTGTTTTTTTTGAAACTCAACTTTACCAACAGAAATTTGTTAAATGCATTTGTGATTGCCAGAACACCTAAAACAAATGGAAGCTCAGAAGGATATCAGCGTTTGTTTAATGAAGTTAGAACAGAAGAGATGGAGTTGAGAAAATAGGACATGTACCACATAGTAGTTGGAATCTTAAAGCAGCCCGAGCAATGTGGGTCATGTCAAGATTTGTGCAGAAATGGACAAATGTTTGCCAAGGCCCAGCTTGACATCAGGAGCATCTCGCTGCATCTTTTATGCATGTGACAAGCAGCGAGATGAATTTCCTGCTGGGTAACAGCGTATTGTCAATTAAAGGAGATTGTTGCTTGTTAAATGTCTCATGAATGCTACCACTCATTTTATTAACATTCAGCTTTTTCTCTTACCAATTGAGATGAATAAACTAGATATCAAGAATTCTCAGAATGGAAGTCAGAGCAGGCAGCTGGCAACTTCAGTTTGCTGCTTGCAAAAAAGGACCTCTATGTTGGACACCAATAACAAACACTGCATGGGGACTGGCCACTTGCACTCCACATCCACGGATACTGCCATCTGACATATTCTAACCCCAAGAGCCTTCATGGTACATTTCCAATTCACTTACATCAGGCTTCTACATTTCAACATTCCACCCTAGGCCTCATTGACATCTATTAATGTAATGCTGCGACAAAGACAATGTGCAATCAGGGATACACACACAGCCTATGGACTAGAACAGGCTACAACTTCTGGCTCTAATAAAGCACTTTAAAGTCAGAGCATTTTGAGGATTCTGGCTCACTTAAATTTCCAAATTCTCCAGTTTAAGGGGCTCTTTTGGAGAGCTCCAGGATAGTGGAATTGTCCATCAGAATTTTCAATTTCCCAGGCAATCCCTCAGAGCCAAAAGTGTTGGGGCTTCTCTACAGTTTTGATACACAACTCCAATCTATGCTGCTGCAACAAATGCTTTTAGAATATTGGGTTATTGACATAACTGTGACCTGTCATTTGAAACATAAAATGCAGTCCAGAGACTTCTCATTCAAGTCAAATACCTCTCGCAGAATTCATGAAATACAGATCTTTCAAATTCATGAATGAACCAGCAGTCTTATTTATTTAGGTAGCTTATTACTAATTTTCTATCTGTATCAATGAAAACATAAGTAACTAATTCTACTTTATTATCAATAATAATTGATGGTCTACATCATGTGAGATGTTTTAGTTCTGATTACAAAAGGCACTGTATACTAGATTAAAAAAACTTTTACTCAATAGTTTATTTCTTATAGCAACACAATCCCTCGAAAAAGTTGTCATAAATTCTAGGCTGCAGTAGATGATGTTTCCATTTACAGTGTGTTTAACCTGCATTCTCAAAGGTCAGATTTCAGAATTATTACACCTCAGGTTTATTGAGGATGATGTTGAAGATGGCAACTCAGTTTATAAGATTTTTGCCAATTGAATTTGTGCTTTCTCTTAGAAAGAATGTAACCTTAACCTTTAGTAAGATAGAATTTTCAGTCAATGCACAATGCATATATGGGTGGTGGGGTGTGGGAGTGGGGGTAGGGTAATGCTGGGAGATGCATTAGTCAGAACAAATGCTGCTCATTTTAGATTCCAAAAACCTCTGCTCACGTTTTTCCCAAAATATCTCACTTCTCAATATCTCAGCTCTTATCTCAAGTATAATGTAAAATTGATTTTGTTAGGAAAATTGTGCTAGTTTATGGTTCACATCGTTAATGTCTCATTCATTGAATTTGCAATCTCATATGTTATTATTGAATGGCATAAGTTCCTTCCCATATAGTGTGAGAAATAATAAGCTAGATTCACACTGAGCTGCACACAACACAGTGCATCCCAGTTCTTGATTAAGGTGGTATTAACAGGTTATTTGTCTGATCTGAATGAAGAATGGCAGAGTGATATATACAACTGCATAGGAAGAGATTAAAACACAAGGTTTTCAGCATCTCTTCTTATACTGGAAAAACAGTTATTTATAAGTAATGAATTGCATCTATTGTTATTAGAAATCAAGATTTGGGATTCAATTAAATGAACCTGCATCCCAGCTTCATGATGATACGTGCTGTTACAACAGCCATCCATATTAGATGTGTATTCCATTAACTTTTAAGTTATTGGGGCCCTTGCACAGATAATAAGTAACCTTTAACATATTTATCTGTAAAAACAAGCTCCTTGGAATTTACTCTATTCCAGAGACTGCCAATTTAAAATCTTTATAATGTAGACATGAAATCACAGTTTAATTATGAATATAATTAAAACCTTAACAACAAGCAATATGTATACTAAATGAATTCTTAGAATGCAGGTATTTTAATCAAACCATTTGGAGATGGGATGGCACACCTATTGGAGTGGGTGGGACTTGAATTCGGGTTTATTGGCCTAGACATGGGACATTATCACTGCACCATAAGATCCCTAATTCTTAGAATGATTGAGAACTCAAACTAATGACAACTAATGGTCCCAGTGGGATGAACAAGTATATAATTAACCTAAACTGAAACATCTAAAGAACATAAAGGTGTCCTGTAAGTCTCTCTCTGTATGTCTATAGAATCAATGAAATATGGATGGAATATGAAGCAGGAAAATTTGAGGTTATACACTCTGTCAATTGAATATCTAGATATTATGTAAATGGGGGAATGCTGCAGAAAATTGCAGTTCACAGGGAATTGGAACCCGTATTCCATGAATTGTAAAAATCTAGCATCCAAGTTCAGTGAGTAATAGACAAGTCAAATGGAATGTTAGCTTTTGTTTCAAAGGGAATGGAAAATAAAAATAAGGTGGTCACACTAAAACTATGTATGGCATTAGTTAGACTACATCTGGATATTGTGAACATATTTGCTTTTATTCATTCACAGGATGTGGGCATCATTATCAGCCAGATCAACATTTATTGCCCATCCCTAATTGCCCAGAAGGTATTAAAGAGGCAAATGAATTACTATGGGCCTAGAATCACGTGTAGGCCAGACCAGGTAAGAATGGCAGTTTCTTTCCCTAAAGGATGTCAGTGGCTCAGGTGTGCTTTTCTGACAATCATCAGTGGTTTTGTCATTAGATTCTTAATTCCAGATTTTATTGAATTATAAATTCACCATCTGCCACAGCTGGCTTTGAACCCATGCCTCCAGAATGTTATCTGGGTTTCTGGATTAATAGTCTAGCAATAATATTATGAGACCGCTGTCTCTCCATTGTGCCCTTCTCTATATATTGGCATTGAAGGCAGTCTAGAGAAGGTACACTAGGTTAATCCCTGCCAAGGAGGGATTTTCATATAAGGCAGGTTGAGTAGTTTAAACCTGGACACAATGAAGTTTGGTAGAATGAGAGGGAGACATTGTGGAAAAATGCAAGGCTCGAAGGGGACTAAGTAGGGCAGATGCAGAAAGGTTGTTTCTCCTAGTAGGAGGTGCTGGGACCAAAGGGTGTAATCTGAGAATAAGTAGGCATGCATTTAAGACAGAGATGAAAAGGGCGCTTTACTTTCAAATTTGAGAGATACAGTTTACACCAAGGCAAAGCTACAATTGCCTCTTTCTATTCCCTAATTGTACTTTTTTCTTCTGTCAGTAAGCATACATAGATAAATAAACCAGAACATGTGTATACATAACAGTCAATTTTCACAACATTGTGGTATGTTTTGAGATATTTTCAAATAGAAATATAAATAAATCAGCTTACCTTCAACATAACTCTTCAATAATGGAAACCAAATGAATAATTTTATTGCCTTTGGAGTTTTATAGCCTTTCTCCAGACTTGCTGGGTCTAAACAAAATCTTTTACACAACCCTTTTCAGTTTCTTTTCATCTGGAGACTACATACAGAACATAGAACATAGAACATTACAGCGCAGTTGCGCTGACCTGTAGAACCAATCTGAAGCCCATCTAACCTATGCTATTCCATTTTCATCCATATGTTTATCCAAGGAACATTTAGATACCCTTAAAGTTGGCAAGTCTACTACTGTTGCAGACAGTGCGACCCACACCCTTACTACTCTTTGAGTAAAGAAACTACCTTTGACATATGTCCTGTATCCATCATCCCTCAATTTAAAGCGATGTCCCCTTCTGCTAACTATCACCATTCAAGGAAAAAGGTTTGCACTGTCCACCCTACCTAGCCCTCTGATTATCTTATATGTCTCAATTAAGTCATGTCTCAACCTTCTTCTCTCTAACGAAAACAGCCTCAAGTCCCTCAACCTTTCCTTGTAAGACCTTCCCTTCATACCAGGCATTATCCCAATAAATCTCCTCTGAACCCTTCTAAAGCTTCTAGATCCTTCCAATAATATGATGACCAGAACTGTATGCAATTCTCCAAGTGCAGCCGCACCGGAGTTTTGTACAGTTGCAGCATGATCTCTTGTTTCCGAAACTCAATCTCTCAATCAATAAAAGCTAACAACCCTATCAACCTGGGTGGAAACTTTCAAGGATCTTTGTACATGGACACCAAGATCCCTCTGCTCATCTAGACTACCAAGAATTTAACCATTAGCACAGTATTTTTTATTCTTGTTGCTCCTTCCAAAGGGAATCACCTGACACTTTCCCTCATTAAACTCCATTTGCCCCCTCTCAGCTCAGCTCTGCAGCTTATCTATGACCCTCTGTAACCTGCAACATCCTTCAGTACTTTCCAAAATGCCAGCGACCTTAGTACCATCTGCAAATTTACTAACCCATCCTTCTATGCCCTCATCCAAGCCATTTATAAAAATGACAAAGAGCAGTGGCCCAAAAACAGATCTTTGCGGTACACCACTAATAACTGAACTCCAGGACGAATATTCCCATCAATCACCACCCTCAGTCTGCTTTCAGCTAGCCAATTTCTGATCCAAACCACTAAATCACCCTCAATCCCATGCCTCCCTATTTTGGGTAATAGCCTATCATGGGGAACTTTATCAAACGCCTTACTGCAATCCATATTTGACCATTGTTGTTCCAGCAGCAGGAAGTGTGGGAGCGTCGAGCAGGAGGTTGTCGGGAAGATGAGGAAAAAAATATTTTAAAATTCACTTCTATCTTTGGGGCCCACCATTATTGTTCCAGCAGCAGGAAGTGCGGGAGTGTTGAGCAGGAAACTTTCAGAGAGGTCATGAGATTACACTTTTGAACACTTGCTTTACCCGCAACTACATGGGTAGTGCCTCCCACCCATCCTCCTCCTCTAACCAAAAAAGATAATTCTTTGCGTCGGTTGGTAAGGTGGTAAATGTTATCTTTCCTGTTTCATTTTTTCAGTGGAATATTTGGGAATTTAGAATAGTGGAGGTTATGGTAGTTGAATGTTCCTCCTGCAGTATGAGGGAGGTAAGGGTTACCTCTAGTGTCCCTGCTGACTTCATTTGTGGGAAGTGCAACCACTTCCAGCTCCCCGAGAACTGTGTTAGGGAATTGGAGCTGGCTGAACTTTGGATCATTCGGAAGGTGGAGAGGGTTATTGAGAGGAGTTACAGGGAGGTAGTTACTCCACAGCCACATGAAGAAGGTAGATGGGTTACCGTCAGGGATAGGAAAGGGAACTGGCAGGAAGTGCAGGGATCTCCTGTGGTGGTTCCCCTCAACAACAAATATACTGTTTTGGATACTGTTGGGAGGGACAACTTACTAGGGGTAAGCAATCGGGCACAGGTCTCTTGCACAGAGTCTGTCAGAAGGGAAGAGGGAAGAGGAGTAGACCTTTAGTCATTGGGGACTCCAAGTTAGGGGGACAGATAGGAGATTTTGTGGGAACGAGAGAGACTCACAATTGGTTTGTTGCTTCCCAGGTGCCAGGATTCGTGATGTCTCTGTGTTTTCAGGATCCTTGAAGGGGAGGAGGAGCAACCCCAAGTCGTAGTCCAGATAGGCACCAATGAAATAGTTAGGAAGAAAGGCTGGGGTCTCAGACAGAAATTTACGGAGCAAGGGTGGAAGCTTAGAGCTAGAACAAATAGATGTGAGCATAAGAGGTACAGTTAGGAAGTTTGCAAATGACATCAAAATTGGAAGTGTTATGGACGGCGAAGAAGGTTACTTCAGATTACAACAGGATCTTGACCAGATGTGCCAATGGACTGAGAAGTGGCAGATGGAGTTTAATTCAGATAAATGCAAAGTGCTGCATTTTGGGAAAGCAAATATTAGCAGAACTTATACACTTACTGGTAAGGTCCTAGAGAGTGTTGCTGAACAAAGAGACCTTGGGGTGCAGGTTCACAGCTCCTTGAAAATGGAGTCACAGGTAGATAGGATAATGAAGAAGGCATTTGGTATGCTTTCCTTTATTGGTCAGAGTATTGAGTACAGGAGGTGGGAGGTCATGTTGCGACTGTATGGGACACTGGTTAGGCCACTGTTGGAATATTGCAATTCTGGTCTCCTTCGTATCGGAATGATGTTGTGAAACTTGAAAGGGTTCAGAAAAGATTTACAAAGATGTTGCCAGGGTTGAAGGATTTGAGCTCTAGGGAGAGGCTGAACAGGCTAGGGCTGTTTTCCCTGGAGCATCGGAGGTTGAGGGGTGACCTTATAGAGGTTTACAAAATCATGCGGGCATGGATAGGATAAATAGACAAAGTCTTTTCCCTGGGGTCAGGGAGTCCAAAACTAGAGGGCATAGGTTTAGGGTGAGAGGGGAAAGATATAAAAGAAACCTAAGGGGCAACATTTTCACACACGTACGTGTATGGAATGAGCTGCCAGAGGAAGTGGTGGAGGCTGGTACAATTGCAACATTTAAAAGGCATTTGGATGAGTATATGAATAGGAAGGGTTTGGAGGGATATGGGCCGGGTGCTGGCAGATGGGACTAGATTGGGTTGGGACATCTGATCAGCATGGATGGTTTGTACTGAAGGGTCTGTTTCCATGCTGCACATCTCTATGACTCTACAATTGTTATCTCTGGGTTGTTGCCCATGCCATGTGCTGGTGAAGCATGGAACAGGGAGAGCACAGAGCTGAAGATGTGGCTGCAGGGATGGTGCAATAGGGAGGGTTTTGGATTTTTGGATACTTGGAGCTCTTTTTAGGGAAGGTGGGACCTCTACAAACAAGATGGTCTTCACCTGAACCAAAAAGGTACCAAATCTTGGGGGACTGGGCAGGGGGGGGGAGGGTGATATTTGCTGATTATCTTTTTGGGGTTGGGGGGAAGTTTAAACTAATGCAGCAGAGGGATGGGAACCTGAATTGTACTTCCAGTGTACAGGAGGTTGAGGATAGTGAGGTCAGGGATAGGTTTTACAAGGTCGCAAGAGGGCACTGGCAACCAGGATGTTGGTTTGATATGTGTCTACTTCAATGCCAGGAGCATTGGGTAAGATGAATGAACTTGCAGCATGGGTTGGTACCTGGGATTTTGATGTTATGGCCATTTCAGAGACATGGCTAGAGGAGGGACAGGAATGGTTGTTGCAAATTCCAGGATTGAGATGTTTCAGCAAGAATAGAGATGATGGAAAAAGGAAGGGTGGGGTGAAGGGTTGGTGGCATTATTAATCAAGGGTAGTATTATCGCAGCTAAGAGAAAGCTGAGGACTCATCCACTGAGGTAGTTTGAGCTGAGGTTAGAAACAGGAAAGGAGAGGTCACCCTGCTGGGAGTTTTCTATAGGCCTCCGAATTGTTCCAGGCATGTAGAGGAAAGGATAGCAAAGATGATTCTTGATAGGGACAAGAGTAACAGTGTAGTTGATATGGGGTCTTTAACTTCCCTAACATTGACTGGGAATACTATAGTTGAAGTAGTTTAGATGGGTCAATGTTTGTTCAATGTGTGCTGGAGTGTTTCTGAGAAAGTATGTAGACAGGCTAACAAGGGGCGAGGCCACATTGGCTTTAATACTGGGGAATGAATCTGGCCAGGCATTAGATTTGGAGGTAAGTGAGCACTTTGGCGATAGTGACCATAATTCAGTTACATTTACAATAGCAATGGGCAGGGATAGATATATACACCTAGATAGATATATATAAGCAGGAATTTTCAGCATTGCTTTGCATGACGTCCACTGAAGATGTTACCTAGTAAGGTAACAAAACATCTGGAAATGAACCTTTCAGCTCAGCGAGCAAATCTACATCCAAAACCTCAACCTGAGCTACAAATCTTCTCAAAACTCACTAATAGATATATACCACAGGAAAAGAGGTATAACTGGGGGAAAGGCAATTATGAAGCGATTAGGCAAGTTTTAGGATGCATAGGATGGAGAAGGAAACTGGAAGGGATGGACACACTTGAAATATGGAGCTCTTCAATGAACAGCTATTGTGGGTCCTTGATAAGTATATACCTATCTGGCATGGAGGTAGTTGTCGAGAGAAGGACCCATGATTTACCAAAAAAGTTGAAGCTCTTGTCAAGAGGAAGAAGAAGGCTAATGTGAGGATGAGGCATGAAGGCATAGATAGGGGTCTTGAGAGTTATAAGTTAGTCAGAAAACATCTAAAGAGAGGGCTAAGAAGAGCCAGGAGGGGACATGAGAAGTTGTTGGCAAATAGATCAAGGAAAACCCTAAGGCCTTCTATAGGTATATCAGGAATGAAAGAATGACTTAAGTAAGATTAGGGCCAATCAAAGATAGTAGTGGAAAGTTATGTGTGGAATCTAAGAACAGAGGGGAAGCACTTAATGAAAACTTTTCATCAGTATTCACATTGGAAAAGGGCAATGTTAGTGAGAATACGGAGACACAGGCTACAAGATTAGATGAGATTGAGGTTGACAAAGACGAGATTTTAGCAATTTTGGAAGATCTGAAAATAGATAAGACCCCTGGGCCTGATGGGATTTATTCTCAGATTCTCTGGGAAGCCAGGGAGGAGATTGCAGAGCCTTTGGCTTTGATCTTCATGTCATCATCATCGACAGGAGTAGTGCCAGAAGACTAGAAGATAGCAAATGTTGTTCCCTTGTTTAAGAGAGAGAGTCGGGACAACCCTGGTAATTATAGGCCAATGAGCCTTACTTCAGTTGTGGGTAAGGTGTTGGAAAAGTTTATTAGGAATAGGATTCATAATTATCTGGAAAGGAATAATTTGATTAGGGATAGTCAACATGGCTTTGTGAAGGGTAGGTTGTGCCTCACTAACCTTATTGAGTTCTTCAAGAAGATGACAAAACAGGTGGATGAAGGTAAAGCGGTTGATGTGGTGTATATGAGTTTCACTAAGGCGTTTGATAAGGTTCCACACAGTAGGCTATTGCACAAAATATGGAGTGTCAGGATTGAAGGTGATTTAGTGGTTTAGATCAGGAATTGGCTGAAAGAAGACAGAGGGTGGTGGTTGATGGGAAATGTTCATCCTGGAGCTAAGTTACTCGTGGCGTGCTGCATGATCATTTTGGGGCCACTGCTTTTGTCATTTTTATCAATGATCTGGATGTGGATGTCGAAGGATGGGTTAGTAAATTTGTAGATGACCACACTCTTGACCCTAATCTTTCTCCAGTCATTCTTTTATTCCTGATATACCTATAGAAAGCTTTAGGGTTTTCCTTGATCCTATCCACCAACAACTTTTCCTGTCCCCTCCTAGTTCTTCTTAGTTCTCTCTTTAGGTCTTTCCTGGCTAACTTGTAACACTCAAACACCAACTGAGCCTTCACATCTCATCCTAACATTCTTCTTCCGCTTGACAAGAGATCCAACTTCTTTAGTAAACCATGGCTCGACCACTTCCTCCCTGCCTGACAGGTACATACTTATCAAGGACACGCAGTAGCTGTTCCTTGAATAATCTCCACATTTCAATTGTGCCCATTCCCTTCAGTTTTTTTCCCCATCCTATGCATCCTAAATCTTGCCTAATCAATAATCTTCCCCTGCATTATATACCTATTCCTGCCCATTGCTATTGTAAATGTAACTGAATTATGGTCACTATCACCAAAGTGCTCATCTACTTCCAAATCTAACACCTGCTGGGTTCATCCCCCAGTACTAAATCAAATGTGGCCTCGCCCCTTGTTGGCCTGTCTACATATTGTGTTAGGAAACCATTCTGCATACATTGGACCAAAACTGACCCATCTGAAGTACTCAAACTATTAAATTTCCAGTCAATATTTGGAAAGTTAAAGCCCCATAACAACTACTCTGTTATTTTTGATCCTATCCAGAATTATCTTTGCTATCCTTTCCTCTATATCTTTGAAACTATTCGGAGATCTGTAGAAAACTCCCAATAGGGTGACCTCTCCTTTCCTGTTTTGAACCTCAGCCTATACTTCCTCAAATGTCCTTTCTGCCACCGTAATACTGTCCTTGACAAACAATGCCACACCTTTCCCTCTTTTACCATCTTCTCTGTTCTTACTGAAACATCTAAATCCCAGAATCTTTAACAACCATTCCTATCCCTGCTCTATCCATGTCTCCGAAATTGCCACAACATCAAAGTCCCAGGTACTAACCCATGCTGCAAGTTCACCCACCCTATTCTGGATGCTCCTAGACACACTTCAAACCACTTTCCTGCTTGCCAGTGAACTCTTGCGACCTTGAAACCTCATTTCTGACCTCACTACTCTCAACCTCCTGGACACTGGAACTACAATTTAGGTTCCCACCCCCCTGCTAAATTAGTTTAAAACCTCCTGAAGAGCGTTAGCAAATTTCCCTCCCAGGATATTGGTACCCCTCTGGTTCAGATGAAGACCATCCTGTTTGCTGAGGTCCCACCTACCCCAGAATGAGCCACAATCATTCAGGTATCTAAAACCCTCCCCCCTTAACAGAAGTTAAACATTTTATTCTAGTCGATTAAACTAAGATAGAAATCTATTGTTTATTGGTTTCACAATTATAGCTTTAACCTTGTAACATAAACATGTTGCTATTAAATGTGATAAACTCAGTCTTGTTTCAATTGTATTTACGTCAGCATTACCATCAGTTCCTCAAGCAGATGCCCACATATTTTACATTTAACACTTTAACCTCTTATCTAAAAATTGCATTCCTGAAACAAAGTTATTTTCTAAATTCTATGAATTATTAACCAGATTTTCACAACAAACACCTATGCTACGCGGTTAGACAAAGACATAGAAGTGTACAGGTCATAACGAAATGCATAATTTTGATTAATTTAACCTTGTATACTTTATGCAATTGTGGAGTTTTAAATTTGTTCATGTTAAGTTGATTTCTATTTTTGTGGTGATGGAAAGACAACAATGTAACTATCCGTGGTTGAGAAAGTAAGAGAAAGTCAACGCAAAGGTATGGTTGAGCTCTACCAGAAAGCAGTTGCTTACAATATTGTCTAATTTTTTTGTTCCTATTTCTCCCCTTCATGTTCAATGTTGTCTTCAATTCTCCTTTTTCCTTATGTTTCTCTCTCTCAAATTCTCACTTGATTGGTGTTGATAAGGTCATTTCTCATAATTGCCATGTTATCAGTTAGTAACAATATTTGATGCCAGCTCAGTTGAGCATTGCAGGTCTCCTCCAGAACTGTGTAGGCAGCAGACTATTGTTCTTTATGAAGGCGCAGGTCTGTTGTGCACAAGTACTTACGTCATAGCCCATGTCAACTTTATATGCCCAGTGGCTAGAGTTTGACTTCTATTTTGATTCAAGATGCAAGATATTACTTGTACTTCCATTAGGAACCTGAAAGGAGACAAATACAAAGAAGTTGAGGCATGGTCACCTTGACAGACACAGGCAATGATCTTCTTGTTTTGCTTTGAGTGAGCTTTCACTCACTAACTTTTCACTAAAGCAAATGCACTCATGCTCACTGATTTTAGGTTAGAGAATTGCTTCTTAAAGATATTTGACAGTAAAAAGTAAAGCCTTCTACTGAAAGCCCTTCTCCCATCCTTCTCTTTATGTAGCGTTGTGCTGTTATTCCTACTTTGTATGCTTTCTTTTCATTCTCCCAGTCATGTTCAAATTCAAAAGGACACCCTTTCAGGTTATCTATGTCTGGAACTCACATGGCCCAGTATGCAAATAAATATTTTAAATGATGAAGAAGCTGCTTCAGCACCAGACATTTTAAAATCTATTTTCTTTCAAGGAATGCAGGCATTCAGTGACAAAGCCAATATTTGTTGTAAATCTCTAAATACCCTTGAGAAGGGGCAGCGCGGTGGCTCAGTGGTTAACACTGCTGCCTCACGGCACCAGGGACCCAGGTTTGATTTCAGCCCCAGGTGACTGTCTGTCTTGAGTTTGCACATTTCTCTCTATGTCTGCGTGGGTTTCCTCCGGGTGCTCCGGTTTCCTCCCACAGTCCAAAGATGTGCAGGTCAGCTGAATTGGCCATGCTAAATTGCCCATAGTGTTCACGAATGTGTAGGCTAGATGTATCAGTCAGGGAAATGTAGAGTAATAGGGGAAGGGGAATGGTTCTGGGTGGGATACTCTTCAGAGGGTTGGGCCAAATGGCCTGTTTCCACACAGTAGGGATTCTATGATTCTACGAAGGTGATGGTCAGCTATCTTCTTGAAGTGCTACCTTCCATCTGAACATACAATGCCACTATGAAGACAATTTCAGAAGTCTTAACCAGTAACAGTGAAGGAACATATCCTAGTTAGCATAGTGTGTGATTTGGAGGGAAACTTGTATGTGGTGGTGTTTCCATGCAAATGCTGCTCTTGACCTACCAGGTGGTAGATTCATGGGTTTGAGATGTGCTGTTAAAGAAGACTTGACGTATTTCTGGAGTATATCTTGTGGATGGTTAATACTCCTGCCACTTTGCCACAGAGGAGGGCGAAAATGTTTGAGGTAGTGGATGGGCTGATCAAGTATGTTGTTTTGTCTGGGATACTATTGAGTCTCTTGAGTGTTGCTGGAGCAGGGAAGTGAAGAGTATTCCATTACACTTGCTAGATGGTGGACAGACTTTGGAGAGACAGGAGATAATTTACTCGCTTCAGTGTTCCTAACCTCTGACCTACTTTGTCATCAAAGTATGGCTGGTCCAGTTTGCTTTAAACTTCAATGTATTGAAAAAGTGAGAATTCTGTATTAGTAATGTATTTGAATATCAAAATATCTATTGTTGAGTAAGCTTCACGCAGTCAGGAAGGCGAGATCATATCCAGAGCGACACAGCCTAAGTGATATATACTTGGCGACAAAACCAGACAATGCTGGAAAATTTCAGGTTTGTTAGCATCTCTGGAGAGAAATCAGAGTTAATGTTTTGGGCCTAGTGACCATTCTTCAGAATGTTTGGTGAATTTGGTAATGTGAGAATTTGATGCCGAGGGGAAGAGGTGCTTTTTGCTTGTTTTTTTCTGGCTCATTGTTTGTAAGGTTTTTTTTTAGCAGAATACATTGAAGTCCAGGATCAAGGACCTAGCACAAAAGAGTGCCATCACAGGTAACTATTAATTCATTTGTTAGTGATAGTTACTAATTTGACCATCAATTATAGATTACTTTCAGATTGAAAAGATGTAGGGGAAATGTTTATAGGCTACAAAATAAAAAGCCAGTGTCATATTTTTAGAAATCAAATTAAGAACTAGGAAATTAAAGTAAGAGATGCTGGGCCAAGTGATGTGTTGAAACTGCATGATGCAGGAGTTGGTGGACACCATTGTGGTCCATTTGTATACTTGTAGCAAATGTTGGTTTCTTGGGCAACTCTAGCTCAGAGTTGAGTCTGAGCTTCAAATACCGTGATACATCAGGAAGGGTGAGAGTTATCTGAATGCTGATGCTGTATTTCAGGAGCAGTCACACCCCTTAGATTAAATACCTCAATTTCAGTCGGTGGTAAGGGACACTAAGTTGTGTAAGGAGGGCGTGACTACCAACCAGGCAGGTAGAGGGACCCAGGAGTTAGTGCTGAAGAAGCCTCAGCCCTTGAGCTGATATAACAAGTTTAAGAATCTTGTGAGAGCATGAATGAGACTGAGGTTTGTAGGGAGGATAAACAAACTGACCACAGAATTGTGGTACAGGGAGCCATTCAAGTGGGGATATATAATCAGGGGAATAGACTGTTGTCTGTGGCCAGAACCAAGAGTCCTGAAGGCTGTGTTACCTACCTGGTGCCGGAGTTCAGGATGTCTCATCTAGGCTGCAACGGACCTTGGAGTGGGAAGAAAGAGATCCAGTTATTGTGATCCATGTAGTTACCAACAATATAGGTAGAATTTAGATAGGAAATAGGTTCTGCCGAGGGAATATGAGCAGCTATATTTTGAAAAGAATAACCAAAAACAGTAATAATCTTTGGATTACTACTAGAGCCATGAGCAATTGGCACAGCATCAACAAGATTAAAGAGGTAAATATGTGGCTCAAAGATCATTAAATTCATGGGACATTGGCATCAGTACTGGGAGAGAGGAGGCTGTTCCAATAGGACATGCTCCACTTCAATCATGCTGGGACCTGAGTCCATAAATACAGTCCAAATCACTTAAGTAGGGCAGTTGTTAGGGGTTTTAATTAATAGTGGGGAGGGGGTTGGATTTAATTAAATGGAAAACTATGAGAAAAGTTAAAGGGGCAGGGCTCAGTAGAGGTCATTAAAATTTCCATAACAAGTAATAACAGAGTATGGAAAGGGTCAGGCATCTAACTTCAGGCACAGCTGATAATGGGACAACTATGATAATGGGACAGTCAATGTAGGATTGAGTGTGTTGCACTTAAATGCATGCAGTATACAAAACAAGGTAAATGAACTTGTAGCACAGATTGAAACTGGCAGGTACAATATTGTGGGTATCACAGAGGCATGGCTGGAAGGGAATCAGGACTGTGAACTAAGTATCCAAGCATACACATACTATGGAAAGGACAGGCAGATGGCTTAGGTGGGGGGAAGGCTGTTGTCTTGTTTTCAAGAAATGAAATTAAATCTATAGCAAGAATTGATCTGGAGTTAGAAGGCATAGAATTTGTGTTGGTGGAGCTGAGGCACAGCAAATGAACAAAGGCCCTTTAAGGGGTTACGTACATGCCTCCTAATAATAGTCAGGATGTGGGGAAGAAAATAAATCACAAAATAGAAATAGCATGTAGAAAAGATACTAATTCAATCATCATGGGTGGCTTCAATATTCAGGTAGCCAGGGAAAACATACTCAGGAGAGGATGAGGCAACTGTGGCTGACAAGGGTAGTCAATAATGGCATGAAAGCAAAAGAAAGAAAACATACCGTATGGTGAAGATTAGTGGAAAGCCTTCAAAAACCAGCAGAGGTCAACTAAAATGCATTAAGTGGGGGGAGAAGATGAAATATGAGAACAGGCTAGCTAGTAATATAAAAGAAAATTGCAAGAGCTATTATTTAATAATTATCTAAATGGTAAAAGTGGTAGGGAAACTGCTGGAGAAGATGCTGAGGGATAGGATCTATTCCTATTTGAAAGAAAATGGGCTTATCAATGATAGGAAGCATGGTTTTGTGCAGGGAAGGTCATGTCTTATCAACTTAATAGAATTTTTTGAGGAAGTGATAAAGTTGATTGATGAGGGAAGGGCTGTAGATGTCATATACATGGACTTCAGTAAGGCATTTGATAAGGTTCCCCATAATAGAGAAGTGAAGTTGCATGGGGTCCAGAGTATACTAGCTAGATGGTAAAGAACTGGCTGAGCAACAGGAGTCAGAGAGTAGTAATGGAAGGGAATTCCTCAAAATGGAGACCTGTGACCAGTTGTGTTCCACAGGGATCCGTGCTGGGACCACTGTTGTTTGTGATATACATAAATGATCTGCAGGAAGGTATAGGTGGTCTGATTAGCAAGTTTGCAGATGACACTAAGGTTGGTGGAGTAGCAGATAGTGAAGGGAACAGTCAGAGAATACAGCAGAATATAGATAGATTGGAGAATTGGGTGGAGATATGGCAGATGGAGTTCAATTCGGGCAAATTCGAGGTGATGCATCAAGAGCGAACTATATGGAAAAGTCCTGGGGAAAATCGATGTACAGAGAGATCTGGGTTTTCAGGTCCATTGTACCCTGAAGGTGGCAATGCAGGTCAGTAGAGTGCATATGGCATAAGAAGGTATATGGCATGCTTTCCTTCAGGGTATTGAGTACAAGAGTTGGCAGGTCATGTTACCGTTGCATAAGACCTTGATTCATCCACATTTGGAATACTGCATACAATTCTGGTCGCCACATTACCAAAAGGATGTGGATACTTTGGATAGGGTGCAGAAGAGGTTCACCAGTATGTTGCCTGGTATGAGGATGCTCGCTATGGAGAGAGGTTGAGTAGATTAGGATTATTTTCATTAGAAAGACAAAGGTTGAGGGAGGGCCTGATTGAGGGTACAAAATCATGAGAAGTATAGACAGGGTGGATAGCAAGAAGATTTTTCACAGAATGGGGGACTCAGTTACGAGGGGTCATGAGTTCAAAGTGAGAGGAGACAAGTTTAAGGGAGCTATGCTTGGAAACTTCTTTATGCAGAGTATGGTGGTGCCTGGAATGTGTTGTCAGCGGAGGTGGTAGAGATGGGCAAGATAGCGTCATTTAAGATGTATCTAGACCAATCTATGAATGGACAGGGACCAGAGGGATACAGATACTTAGAAAATAGGTGACAGGTTTAAATAGATGATCTGGATCGGTGCAGACTTGGAGGGCTGAAGGGCCTATTCCTGTGCTGTAATTTTCTTTGTTCTTTCTTCTTTGTAAGAGAAAAGCAAACCTGGACATTGGATCACTGGAACATGAGGCTGAAAAAAATAGAAGACAGAGTGTGGTGGTGGAGAGTTGCTTTTCAGACTGGAGGCCTGTAACCAGTGATATGCTACAAGGATGAGTGCTGGGTCCACTGCTTTTCATCATTTATGTCAATAATTTGAATGTGAACATAGTTTGCATACGGCACCAAACTTGGAGGTGTAATGGACAGCAAAGAAGGTTACTTCACAGTACAACGGGATCGTGATAAGATGGGCTGAGGACTGGTAGATGGAGTTTAGATAAATGTGAGGTGCTGCATTTTGGAAAGGCAATCAACACAGGACTTAAGACTTAATGTTAAGGTCCCGGGGTGTGTTGCTGAACAGAGACCTTGGAGTAAAGGTTCACAGTTGCTTGAAATCGCAGTTAAATAGGATAATGAAGAAGGCATTTGATATGTTTGCCTTTATTGTTCAGTGCATTCAGTATAGGAGCTGGAAGCTCATGTTGCTGCTGTACAGGACATTGGTTAGACCATTTTTGGAATACTGCTTGCAGTTCTGGTCTCCCTGCTATAGGAAGAATGTTGTGAAACTTGAAAGCATTCAGCAAAGATTTACAAGAATGTTGCTAGGGTTGGAGGATTTGAGCTACAGGAAGAGGTTGAATAGGCTGGGGCTATTTTCCCTGGAGCACCAGAGGCTGACGGGTGACCTTATTGAAGTTTATAAAATCATGAGGGATATGGTAAGAGTGAATAGAAAAGATCTGTTCCCTGTGGTGGGGGAGTCCAAAACTAGATGGCGTAGGTTTAGGGTGAGAGGGGAAAGATTTAAAGGGCAACGTTTTCATGCAAAGGGTGGTGCATATATGGAATGAGCTGCCAGAGGAAGTGGTGGAGGCTGATACAATTACAACATTTAAAAGATATCTGGATAGGTATATGGAACATGAGGCTGAAAAAAATAGAAGACAGAGTGTGGTGGTGGAGAGTTGCTTTTCAGACTGGAGGCCTGTAACCAGTGATATGCTACAAGGATGAGTGCTGGGTCCACTGCTTTTCATCATTTATGTCAATAATTTGAATGTGAACATAGTTTGCATACGGCACCAAACTTGGAGGTGTAATGGACAGCAAAGAAGGTTACTTCACAGTACAACGGGATCGTGATAAGATGGGCTGAGGACTGGTAGATGGAGTTTAGATAAATGTGAGGTGCTGCATTTTGGAAAGGCAATCAACACAGGACTTAAGACTTAATGTTAAGGTCCCGGGGTGTGTTGCTGAACAGAGACCTTGGAGTAAAGGTTCACAGTTGCTTGAAATCGCAGGTAAATAGGATAATGAAGAAGGCATTTGATATGTTTGCCTTTATTGTTCAGTGCATTGAGTATAGGAGCTGGAAGCTCATGTTGCTGCTGTACAGGACATTGGTTAGACCATTTTTGGAATACTGCTTGCAGTTCTGGTCTCCCTGCTATAGGAAGAATGTTGTGAAACTTGAAAGCATTCAGCAAAGATTTACAAGAATGTTGCTAGGGTTGGAGGATTTGAGCTACAGGAAGAGGTTGAATAGGCTGGGGCTATTTTCCCTGGAGCACCAGAGGCTGACGGGTGACCTTGTAGAAGTTTATAAAATCATGAGGGATATGGTAAGAGTGAATAGAAAAGATCTGTTACCTGTGGTGGGGGAGTCCAAAACTAGACGGCGTAGGTTTAGGGTGAGAGGGGAAAGATTTAAAGGGCAACGTTTTCATGCAAATGGTGGTGCGTATATGGAATGAGCTGCCAGAGGAAGTGGTGGAGGCTGATACAATTACAACATTTAAAAGATATCTGGATAGGTATATGAATGCGAAGGGTTAAGAGGGATTTGAGCTGAGTGCTGGCAAATGGGACTAGATTTATTTGGAATATCTGGTCAGCACGGACATGTTGGATATCTCTATGACCCTATGACTATGACTCTAATGGGGAACAAAGAAATGGCAGAGGAACAGTCTAGGTACTTTGCATCAGTTTGCACAGTGAAAGACATCAGTAGCGTTCCAGAATTTCAAGAGAGTCAGGGGGCAGAGATGACTGTAGTGGCTATCACAAAGAGAAAGTACTAGGGAAACTGAAATGTCTGATGGTGGATTCATCACCTGGACCTGATGGACTACACTCAGGCCTCTGAAGGAGAAAGCTGAGCAGATTTTGGAGGCATTGGTGGTGATCTTTCAGGAATCACTGGAGTCAGGGAGGGTCCCAGGAGATTGATAAATAACTAATGTAACACCTCTGTTGAAGAAGGGAGGCTGTCAAAAGATGGGAGACTTTTCGCCAGTTAGCCTGACCAAAGATGGGCCAGTTAGCCTGACCAAGGTCATTTGTAAGATTCTAGAATCCATTATTAATGATGAAATTATTGGAAGTACACAATAAAATGAGGTTCAGTCAGTTTGGCTTCATCAAAGGGAGGTCATGTCTGAAAAATCTAGAATTCTTTGAGCAAGGAGCAAGCAAGTTAATCAAAGGAGAGCCCATGGAAGTGATCTATTTAGATTTCCAGAAAGCCCTTGACAAGTTGCCACACAGGAGTCTGTGAAACTCCTGTTGGGTCCAGGCATGGATAGAGAATTGGCCTGACTGGCAAAAGGCAGAAAATAGGGATAAATGGAACTTTTCCAGAACAGCAGCCAATGACTAGTGGAATTCTGCAGGGGTCAATTTTGGCACCACAACTATTCAAGTTTTACATTAAATGAGCTGGAGGAAGGAACTGAGGGCACTGTCATAGGTGAAACAAAGATAGGTGGATGGACAGATGGTGTTGATGAAGTGGGGAAGATTTGACAGGCTAGTAGAGTGGTCAAAGAAGTAAGAAGTAGCAGATGGAATACAATGTGGGCAATTCTGAAGTTATGCACTTGGGTAGGAAGAATAGAGGGGTAGACCATTTTCTAGAGCTGAAAATGTGTTGCTGGAAAAGCGCAGCAGGTCAGGCAGCATCCAAGGAACAGGAGAATCGACGTTTCGGACATAAGCCCTTCTTCAGGAAGGGCTTATGCCCAAAACGTCG